>NC_141541.1:24535000-24845416 GCF_021556685.1 Rattus norvegicus | reverse complement strand
TGATACAACTTTAGGAATTATTATAGTATCATCATTATGACTTAAGAAGCCATCTATTTGTCTACATAGCATCACTACAAGACAGTCCATCTTCGTAGATCTGCAGATCTGCTCCAAAGGATGGACTAATATCTAATTATTGTTATATATGTTTAATAATAACAGGACAAGCATATTAATAGCAGGAATCTTTCCTAAAATGAATTCTCTTACAGCCTTTAGTAAAAAGAGTGAAACTCAGGAAGATCACCTGCTAGTATTCAACTTGTCCTTTTATGGTTCTTGACAGCAGCTCAACCCCAACACCGTGTGGATGGCCCAGAAATCTAAGATAGAACAAAATACTACTGGCAAAAACACAAACAAATAATAACATATTAAAATGTAATCTATTTGGTTATTACATTGCAAATGTATTATAATTAACATAACTATGCAAAATGTTATGAAAAGTAGCATCAAAGTCAGAAATAAAACAAATCTTAGACCCCAAGGAAAACCTGTTTTACAATACAGACTCACATCTTGGCTCAAATAGCTGAAATGTTCTTTTAGCCCTATAGAAATCAAAGTTGCCAGTAGGTAGTCATGTACAACAGTCTGGTTAACAAATTATAATTACATAATCAGCAGGCACTGGCAGAATTCAGGTAATTATTTGGTGTATGTCTTAGTCAGGGTTGCTGACAGACACCATGACCAATGAAAGTTTTATAAAGGATGACATTTAATTCGGGCTGGTTTACAGGTTCAGAGGTTCAGTCCATTATCATCAAGGCAGGAGAATGGCAGCATCCAGGCAGTCATGGTGCAGGAGGAGCTGAGAGTTCTATATCTTCATCCGATGGAAGCCAGGAATAGACTGCACATCCTCAGGCAGCTAGGAGGAGAGACTTAAGCTCACTCCCACAGTGACACACTTCCTCCAACAAGGCCACACCTTCTAATAGTGCCACTTCCTGAGCCAAGCGTATACAAACCATTGCATTCCACTCTCCTACCTCCATAGGCTTGTTCAAACACATGAGTCTATGAAGGCCATACCTAAACATAGTATAATAAAAAAGTACATTTAATCCAACTTCCAAAGTCCCCATAGTCTACAGCAGTATCAACAATGTTAAAAGTCCAAACTTCAAAGTCTCTTCTGATATTCATTCAATCACTTAACTGTAATCCCTGAATTAAGACAGGCAACCAGCTGGGCAAACTTCAACCTCTGCCATCTCCATGTCTGATGTCAAATCACTCTTCAGATCTTCAACTCCTTTTTCATCTTTGTTGACTGCAACAAACTTCTTTCTCCTGAGCTTGTTCCACTCCCTGTTAGCAGCTTTCTTTAGCAGATAGCCTGTGGCTCTGGAATCTTTAACATCTTTGGGTCTCCAAGGCAGCTTGTTCCTTGTCTTGGATCCACACAGGATCCTCCAAAGGACTGGCTCCATTTCTCCAGCTCTGCCCTCTGTAAAACTCAGGTGGATCCACTCCACTGCCTCAGCTGTTCTTGGTGATCAACCCATGGTACTGGCATCTCCAATACACTGGGGTCTTCCCTTGCAACTAGGCTTCACCAGTAGCCTCTCGCAGGCTCTCTTCATGGTGCTGAGCCTCATCTCCTTTGCATGATCCTTTCAGTGCTGGATTGTCAACCACAGCTGAAGCTGTACTGTCACCAATGGCCTTCCATGGTCTCTCACAGTCCCAAGCCTCAGCTGATCTTCATGACACCTTTGTGCCTTAAAACCAGTACAACCTGGGTGACTTTTTTTACACATTACCAAGTCCAGCTGCAGCATGAGGTACAACCTTGACTATCCTCTGGAACACAGCTTTTTGTGCTTTCAGAAAACACTTCCCTGAAGATCACCTCAGTGATGCTGATCTCTTTCTTAGCTCCAGCTAACCAGCATCAATTGCCACAGTAGTCTCCTTCTCTTCGTGACCATAAAGCCAAAGACACATGGCTGAAGCTGCTGAGTTCTGCAGTTTGCAGAATCTGGAACATGGCCCTCTTGTTCTATTACATTTTCACTAGCTTCTTCTTTTCTGAACTCCTTCACTGTATAAGCTTGGCTGTCCTAGATCTTGCTCTGTAGATTGACCTGCAAATTAGAGATCTGTATGTCTGTCTCCTGAGATTAAAGGTGTGTACCACCACACCTTGATTTAAGTTTTTCTTCATCTAGATGTTGCTCCGTTTTAGGCTACACTTGAACTCAGAGATCTGCTTGTCTTTGCCTCCTTGGATTAAAGGTTTGTACTAAGTTGCCTGGAGCTCACTTAGCTGGATGATATCTTGCCCCGAGGTCATTACTCCCTTAATTCAATTTAATATCCTTGAACAAAGGACTCAGTTCCATTTTACTTCCTGGTACTGCTTTAATACTTGAACCATATATTTTGTTTTTTTTTTCTTTCTCAACTTTTTTCTCCCTTTTTTATTAAAATGCTCTTCATAAGAGTGACTTTTAATAACCACACAATTGATTTTACACCAGGCTCTTTTGAGGCATCTTTTTTCAAAGCAATTAATCTAAATCTCTTCACCTTAAACTCTGGCACTATCTTTGGACAATGGCAAAAAGCAGCCACATTTTTCTCCAAAATACCACAAAAAGCAGTCTTTAGGCCACATACTGAAATTCTTCACTGAACTATCTTGGGCCAGATGTGAGCAGTTTAAATTTCTCTCAGCAACCAAGTCTTCCACATTCTTACTAAGATAGCCCATTAAACCCCATTTAAAGCATTCCATTGCTTTCCAAATCCAAAATCCTAAAATCCACATTTTTCCAAACAAAAGCATGATCAGGCCTACCACAGCAATACCATAGTTCCTGGTACCAACATCTGTCTTAGTCAGGGTTTTATTGCTATGAGCAGATACCATGACCAATGCAAGTTTTATAAAGGACAACATTTAATTGGGGTTGGCTCATAGTTTTAGAGGTTCAGTCCATTATCATAAAGGCAGGTGCAAACATAATGACTTTATTAAAGCTATTGATACCAATATTGTAAAGCTCCTCTGTCTACCTCAATGTGTTTCTGTCATGTGGTTAACAACAGTCACAGTTTTACAGATAGGTATACAAAATATTTGATTATTATTTTAACAAATTTACTTGAGATCAGAGATTATATATTTATGTTACACATAGTATAATACCGTCTAACATTCTCAAAAAGAAGTACAATGCATCTTGCTTAGAGAACATCAAATAAATTCTGACTACAAGTTTAGTACATAGATTAGATGATACATGTTTGAAATTAAAAATACTTATGCCAATATAGCAATGATAGTAAATTCTTTGGGCAGCATTTTACACATTTAAAAGTGTTGATTACATTTACATTTTTAATAGTAGCTGTCATGTGTAGCAATATTCGGGAAAGTGAAACTCTTGAGGGAATTTTCACATGTAATAGTGCATTTACCAATGGTACTACTTATATGAAGAATAGAATTCACATGGTTCACTTTCATAAATCATTAGGCCATAAGTTAGAAGGTGAATTTTATTTTTAATTTTTAAAGTCAATTGGATGGCACAATTTTATATGACTAGCTCATTTGTTTTAATAAGGACTAAATCATCTTATTTAGGCTTAATCTTAAATGTATTAAAATCTATTCATACAATAATTCATATTTTTGAACTGTGGTCATATATGAGTATATATGTGATTCAATTATTTAAATAAAATATCGAGAATAAATGAAAATAATGAAGATTTTCAAGCAGGCTAAGTAGATAGCTGGTAGTCACATTGTGAAATATGCACTGTCAAAATTCTATTAGAATAGATATGTAAAATAGTTACATGAATAAAGATTTTACTTGGAAAACTATTATACAGGGAAAAGCTTAAATTTTTCCAACAAAATTCACTGGCAAATTATTTAACATTTAGATTGAAACCAGTTTCATTCATTACTGTTTGTATTAATGTATCACTGATTCAAAAGAAAAATATACTCTCAGAAGTTTGAGTGATAATGACACTAGATATTTCCCATGGCCTGGTAAATTATAGCTAATGCAACAGCTAGCATTTAATTGTGACTTGAAATAATTAAGTTAAGAAAAGTAACTAGAAAATTTTATTTAGAATATCTTGCTTCTTGGTCAATATGTCCAGATGTGTTGTTATTGCTATTTGATAATTTATTTATTTATTTATTTATTTATTTATTTATTTATTTTATACCCCTCCTGGTCAACTCTCTGAATGTTTAACATCCCATACCTCCTTCCTCTGGATCCCATGTTGGACCTATCAGTGGACCTTCTTTTCTTCAGGCGCTTCTCCATTTTCATCCCAAGCATGTGCATTTTGGGTCTGAGGTACCTCACTCAGGATGATATTTTCTAGTTCCATTCATTTGCTGCCAAGACTCCTTATATTTTTTGGTAACTTTTGGTTGAGAGTCGATTTTATTCAGCATTAGAATGTCTATTCCATTTTATCACTGAGAAGAGTTTTTGCTACTCTGGGTTTTTGTTATTCCAAATGAATTTGCAATTGCTCTTTCTAACTCTATGAAAAATTAAGTTGGAATTTTGATGGGGAATCTGTAGATTGCTTTTGGCAAAATGGCCATTTTTACTATATTAATCCTGCCAATCCATGAGCATGGGAGATCTTTCCATCTTCTGAGGTCTTCTTCAATTTCTTTCTTCAGAGACTTGAAGTTCTTGACATACAAACATTTCACTTGTTTGGTTAGAATAAAATGTTATTTTATATTATTTGTGACTATTGAGGAAGGTGTTTCCCTAATTTCCTTCTCAGCCCATTTATCGTTTGAGTAGAGGAAGGCTACTGATTTGTTTGATTTGATTTTATGTCCAGCCACTTTTCTGAAGTTGTTTATCAGGTTTAGTTATTCTCTGGTGAAATTTTTTCGGTCACTTAAGTACCTGTCATATCATCTGCAAATAGTGATATTTTGCCTTCTTTTTTTCCAATTTGTATCACTTTGATCTCCTTTTGTCTAGTTGCTCTAAGTAGAACTTCAAGTATAACACTTAATAGATACGGAGAGAGTATGCAGCCTTGTGAAGTCCCTGATTTTAGTAGGATTGCTTCAAGCTTCCCTCCATTTTGTTTGATGTTGCCTATTGGTTTGCTGTATGTTGATTTTATTATGTTTAGGTATGGGCCTTGAATTCTAGATCTTTCCAAGACTTTTATTTATTTTTTATCTTTATTAACTTGAGTATTTCTTATTTACATTTCGATTATTATTCCCCTTCCCAGTTTCTGGGCCAACATCCCTCTCACCCCTCCCCCTCCTCTTCTATATGGGCTTCCCTTCCCCATCCTCCAACCATTACCACCCTCCCCCCAACAATCACGTTCACTGGGGGTTCAGTATTGGCAGGACCAAGGGCTTCCCCTTCCACTGGAGCTTATACTAGGCTATTCATTGCTACCTATGTGGTTGGAGCCCAGGGTCAGTCCATGTATAGTCTTTGGGTAGTGGCTTAGTCTCTGGAAGCTCTGGTTGGTTGGCATTGTTGTTCATATGAGGTCTCAAACCCCTTCAAGCTCTTCCAGAACTTTCTCTGATTCCTTCAACGGGGGTCCGGATCTCAGTTTAGTGGATTGCTGCTGGCATTCACCTATGTATTTGCTGTATTCCAAGACTTTTAACATGAAGGGGTGTTGAATTTTGCTTTTGCTGCATCTAATGAAATGATCGTGTGGTTTTATTGAGTTTGTTTATGTAGTGGATTATGTTGATAGATTTATGTATATTGAACCATCCCTGCATCCTTAGAATGAAGCCTACTTGATCATGATGGATGATGGTTTGATGTTTTCTTGGAATCGGCTTATGAGAATTTTATTGAGTATTTTTGCATTGCTATTCATAGGGAAATTAGTTTGAAGTACTCTTTCTTTCTTGGGTCTTTGTGTGGTTTAGGTATAAGCATAAAATTCGTTTCATAGAAGAAATTGGGTAGCTCTCCTTCTGTTTCTAATTTATGAAATAGTTTAGACGGTATTGGTATGAGGTCTTTTATGAAGGTCTAATAGAATTCTGCACTAAACCCATCTGGTCCTGTGCTCTTTTTGGTTCAAAGACTTTTAATAATTGCTTCTATTTCTTTAGGAGTTATGAGACTATTTAGATGGTTTATCTGATCCTGATTTAATTTCGGTACCTGGTAACTGTCTAGAAAATTGTCCATTTCCTCCAGATTTTCCAGTTTTGTTGAGTACAGGCTTTTGTAATAGGATCTGATAATTTTTTGAATTTCCTCAGTTTCTGTTGTTATGTCTCTCCTTTCATTTCTAATTTTGTTAATTTGAATAAGCTCTCTGTACCCTCTGGTTAGTGTTGTTAATGGTTTATTTATCTTGTTGATTCAAAGAACCAGCTTCTGGTTTGATGATCCGTTGTATAATTCTTTTTGTTTCTACTTGGCTGATTTCAGCTCTGCATTTGAATATTTTCTGCCATCTACTCCTCTTGGGTGTATTTGGTTCTTTTTGTGCAGGAGCTTTCAACTGTGCTGTCAAGCTGCTAGTGAATGCTCTCTCCACTTTCTTTTTGGAGGCACTCAGAGCTATGAGTTTTCCCCTTAGCACTGCTTTCATTGTGTCCCATAATTTTGGGTATCATTTTTATTAAATTCTAAAAGTCTTTAATTTCTTTTTTATTTCTCCATTTATCAAGTTGACATTGAGTAGAGTCTTGTTTAGCTTCCATGTGTATGTGTTCTTTCTGTTGTTTTGTTGTTATTGAAGACCAGTGTTAGTCCATGGTCATCTGATAGGACGCAAGAGGTTATTTCCATCTTCTTGTATCTGTTGAGCTATGTTTTGTGACCAATTATATGGTCAGTTTTTGTGAAAGTACCATGAGATACTGAGAAGAAGGTATATTCTTTTATCTTAGGATGAAATGTTCTATGGATATCTGTTAAATTCATTTGGTTTATAACTTCTGTTAGTTTTACTGTGTTTCTCTTTAGTTTCTTATTTCATGGTCTGTCCTTTGATGAGAGTGGGGTGTTGAAATCTCCCACTATTATTGTGTGATGTACAATGTGTGCTTTGATCTTTAGTAATGCTTCTTTTATGAATGTCATTGACCTTGCATTTGGAGCTTAGATGTTCAGAATTGAGAATTCATCTAGGTAGTTTTTTGCCTTTGATGAGTATGTAGCATCCTTCCTTATCTTTTTTGGTAAATTTTGGTTGAGAGTCAAGTTTATTTGATATTAGAATGGCTACTTCAGCTGGTTTTTTGGGACTATTTGCTTGGAAATTTTTTCCAGCCTTTTATTCTGAGGTAGTGTCCTTCTTTGTCATTGAAGTACATTTCATGTATGCAGCAAAATGATGGGTCCTCTTTAAGAATCCAGTCTATTAGCCTATGTATTTTTATTGGGGAATTGAGTCCATTGATGTTAAGAGGTATTAGGGAATAGTGATTATTGTTTCCTGTTATTTTGTTGTTAGAGGTGGAGTTATGTTTGTATGTATATCTTTTATTGGTTTTGTTGCAAGGAGATTACTTTCTTGCTTTTTCTGGTGTAGTTTCCCTCCTTGTGTTGGAGTTTTCCATCTATTATGCTTTGTAGGGCTGGATTTGTGGAAAGACATTGTGTAAATTTAGAATTGTCATGAAACGTCTTGGTTTCTCAGTGTGTATTAATTGAGAGTTTTGCTGGACTTAGTAGCCTGGGCTGTCACTTATGTTCTCTTAGGATCTGAATGACATCTGCTCAGAATTTTCTGTCTTTCATAGATCCTGTTGAGAATTTTATGTAATTCTTATATGTCTGTCTTTATATGTTTCTTGACATTTCCCCCTTATTCCTTTTAATATTCTTACTTTGTTTGTGCATTTGGTGCTTTGACTATTATGTGACACAAGAAATTGCTTTTCTGTTCCAATCTATTTGGAGTTTTGTAGACTTCTATGTTTATGGGCATCACTTATTTTTAGTTTAGGGAAGTTTTCTTTTATAATTTTTTTAAAGATATTTACTGGACCTTTACGTTGGGAATCTTCAATCTCTTTTATACCTATTTTCCTTATGTTTGGTCTTCTCATTGTTTCCTGGATTTCCTGAGTTAGGAGTTTTTTGCATTTTGCACTTTCTTTGACTGTTCTGTCAATGTTTCCTGTGGTATCTGAGTTCTCTCTTCCATCTTTTGTTGGTGATATTTGCATCTATGAACCCTGATCTCTTCCCCAACTTTTCTATCTCCAGGGTTTCCTCCTTTTGTGATTTCTTGATTTTTTTTATTTCCATTTTTAGATCATGGATGGTTTTGTTCAATTATTCACCTGTTTGTGTTTTCTAGTAACTCTTTCAGGGATTTTTGTGTTTTGACTTTCCTGGAACCCGTTTACCTGTGCACGCCTGTATTGCTTTAAGGGAGTTGTTTAAGTCCATCTTGAAGTCCTCAATCATCATCATGACGTATGATTTTAGATCAGAATCTTGATTTTCTGGTGTGTTGCCATATCCAAGGCTTGCTTTGGTGGGAAAACTGGGTTTGGGTGATGCCAAGTGGCCTTGTTTTCTGTTGCTTAGTTTCTTGCACTTGTCTCTTGCCATCTGGATATTCCTGGTATTAACTGTGGCTTGTCCCTCCTGATAAGCCCATGCTTCAGCATTCCTGGGAGACCAGAACTCTTTTGCAGAATTTGGGTATGGAGATCTGTGGCACAGGGTCAGCTCCAGGAAGCAGATGGAAATTGACTCGAGAACCGTTTCTGAGTGTTGCCTGAGTCTCACTTGTCAGTTGTTTGTTTATATTATGGAACAGCCATGGGAGTATATCTTGGTTCAGCTGCATCACATCTCCGAGAAGTACTGCAGTGGCCTCACTGATGTACACTGTGGTCACTCCTATGCTAAATCCTTTCATCTATAACCTGAGGAACAAAGATACTAAAAGATCAGTGAAGAGACTCACAGAAAAGTGCTGTAATTGTAGGGCTTGTGGTACACATTTAGAGTGTGTGTTGGTAAATACAGAAGAGCAAAACATCTAAACCCGTGCACTCTAATTCATCAGTTATACTAGTTTTAGGTTTTGATGACTTTCATCTCCGCTTACCTTTCATAATAAAATAGTAGTTAGTATTGTTGAGGAGATGAAAACAGGAGAGTTTAAAAATGTATACAATGTTTCAACTAGTGAAGACAAAAATGTACTTGATCATGGTGACGGTGGTATAACAATATAAATGCATTGGTAATAGTTATTACCAACGAAGTAGGCATATAACAATACATAATTTTTTGTCTTATTAATATTTTGCCATTACAAACTGTGACTCTTGGTTGTCAACTTGAGTATATCTGGAATGAACTACAATCCAGAAATGGAGGGCACACTTTTAATCTGGATCTTGAGGCAGGAACACAACATGCCTTTGATCTCGATCTTTAGGCACACCTCTTATCTGGGCCATACCTACTGCTGGAAGCCTAATACAGACAATGAAATAGGGAAGAATCAATATGTTCTTCACCTTCTTGCACTCACTTTACCGGCTCCCTCATTGGAGCCTACTTCTTCAGGATTCTGGCTTATAACTAAGATCAGTGAAACATTCAGCCTCATGGGGAACTAGCAACTACAAGATTCTTGCAGATTCTGTTCACAGATGGCCATTGTCGGTTAGTTGGACTGCAGCCTGTAAGTCAATCCAATTTTGCACACTTTACACACACACACACACACACACACACACACACACACACACACACGGAGGCATGCAGGTACACAATGTGTATGTTATTCTGTTGGTGCTTTATCTGGTTTACTTCCTATATCTGGAATTTTCTTTTTTTACTCTAAAATTGTTTTCTCTAATCTGAGAATACCATCATCAAGTGTGAGGTATGAAGCTTTCTCTACCTATGGGTCTTACCTGTCAGTTGTTTGCTTCTTTTTCGGAACAGCCTTTGGAGTATAACCTAGTTCAAATATCTATGTCTCTAATCTCTCTCTCTCTCTCTCTCTCTCTCTCTCTCTCACACACCTCTATCTGTCTATCATCTATCTATCTATCTATCTATCTATCTATCTATCTATCTATCTATCTATCATCTCTATAAGCTAGGTAATTCCATGGTTTATCTCCAAGGTCACATAGTTGGCAATGATAAGCCTTTCCCTCCAAATCTTCAGTTTATCAGTTGTAACCCACAGGGCACCATATTTCTCCGTCTTTGTGATTGTCTGAATTGTAGCACTTCTGTATCATTACTATTTCTGAATATGGAACTTGAGTTCCAGATAAGCAAATCACACCTGCTATGCTTTGTTATAATTCAGCACAGAAACAGTTCAATTCATGAGTGTTGAGGGGAATGACACATAGAGGTGGGACTTCCAGGAAAATATATTTGACTATCAATAGTACTGATATGATCACTTGCATGGCTATATAGAGAGCTATTGATTTGTAAAATTTCAATTTAGGAAGAGCATAATTATATTCTCTGTTAAGGAGGAAATCCTGGAAACTTCATCAAATCCTGTTACACTAGCTCTGCTTACCACAGAAGCTCTCCACATGATAGCAGAAAATATATATCCCTATAACCTATGTCTTAGGAACTTCAAAGGGCTGTGAAAGTGATGATAAATACATAAAGAGAGTGTTTGAAACTGCAACATCATGAATGATCTATTGTTTTAACTCTTGAGTCTAAACCTAGGCAAGCAGTCTGCCACGGAGCTAAAAAGCTCCTCAGAATCTGACCAATATGTTCTATTTGTTGCTCATAATTTTGCATGTCCAATCTTCTGAATGTTATAATACCATGGTTTTTGTTATTTTACAGAAAACAAAGAGACACTGCAGTTTAGTGTAATCTACTCTGGGTGTTTATGTGGACATGAATGAAGCCATGTTATAGTACAGTCAGATGTGGCTGTGTAGACTTTTAACCCCAATATTTGGAGGCAGAGGTAGGTGAATCTTTGTGTTAAGCAAGCCATGGCTGTATATTAAGACTCTTTCAAAAAGCAAACCAACTAAAACCAAAAGCAGAACAAGAACAAAAACAGAGATGTCAGAATACAAGATACCTCACAGAGAGGATTCTGGAAGATTGCTTGTTTATTTATTTATTTCTTGTCCTTATGTGAATGATACACATGCCACAGCATGTATGCTAATGGCAAGTTGAAGGAGATGGTATTCTTCATTCAGTCCAGGAATTGAACTCAGATTGTCACACTTGGTTGCAATCTTTATCAGCTGAGTCATCTTGCTTACTGCTCCCCACCAGATTGTCTTTTTGAAAAACCAACAAGCCACTTCACTTACCTGTCATACTAGGAAGAACTCACTTATCAAGTAGGAGTCTGATTCATCCTCCAGACAGCAGAGGGTAGCACATACAGGATAGAGGGTAGCTGTAGACCATAGGCTTAGTTCACAGTCATACACACGATAACTTACCACTGGTATCTCCTTGATTCCACTCTGAGATATTCTTGCAGTTGTCTACCTCTTTCCTGCTCTTTTAGTGTGTCAGTTAGTCTGAGCAGGATGCCTGAAATAAAGATTTATTTCTTTTAAGACACCAGGAAGTGTTTAAAGATGTTCTTCCTTTCTTTTAGTATTCTGATCTTGGGCCTTCTCCTCCTCCTCCTCCTCCTCCTCCTCCTCCTCCTCCTCCTCCTCCTCCTTCTTCTTCTTCTTCTTTTTCTTCTTCTTCTTCTTCTTCTTCTTCTTCTTCTTCTTCTTCTTCTTCTTCTTCTTTGCATGCTACTGACATTCTCCTTTTTATTTATTTATTTATTTAATCTTTATTAACTTGAGTATTTCTTATTTACATTTTGATTGTTATTCCCCTTCCCGGTTTCTGGGCCAACATCTCCCAACCCATCCCCCTCCCCTTGATTTTGATATAAAACTGGCAAGAAAGAAATACTGTATCATTACTTGCAGATGATGTAACGGCACACACACACACACACACACACACACACACACACACACACCCCTAAAAATTCAACAGGAAGATTCATTCAGCTGACTAACACTTTCCGGAGAATGTCTGGCTACAAAATTAACTCACAAAAATCAGTAGCCCTCCTGTATGACAAATAACAGACTGTGAAAGAAGTCAGATAGATAAAACATTTCACAAAAACCTCAAACAATATCAAACATCTTCAGAGTATATTTACCGATACAAGTGAAAGACTTGTGTGATTAAAACTTCAAGACTATTAAGGAAGAAATTGAAGAAGATATCAGAAGATGAAAAGATCTCCCATGATCATGGATAGGTAGGATTAACATAGTAAAAAGGCCATTATATGGAAAGCAGATTTAATACAACCTCCTTGAATATTACAACACAGTTTACTACATATATTGAAAGGATATTTTCAAACTTCCTATGAGAAACAAAACAAAACAAACAACTAACTAAAACAACTCTGAAAAATAAAAGAACTATTTGAAATTCCACTATTTCATATCTCTAGTTGTACTACAGAGCTATCCACAGTAATAAAAATTTCACGGTATTGTCATAAAGACAGACACATTGATCAGTGGAATTAAATTGAAGTCCCAGACATAAATCTGCACACCTATGGGCATCTGAATTTTTGAAAAGTTATACAGAAATATACATTGGAAAAAAGCATCTTCAACAAATCATGATGATCAATCTATATATCTGTGTGTAGAAATATGTAAATAGATTCATAATCATTGCCCTGCATATACTCAAGTCAAAATGGATCAAAGGCATCAACATAAAACAAGATACACTGAATATAATAGAAGTGAAAGTGGGGAGTAGCTTTGAACACACTTTCACTCAGGAGAAAACTTTCTGAATAGAACACAGACAAAGAACAACAATTAATAAATGATACCTATTGAACCTAAAAAGCTTCTTTAAGGAAAAGTCACTATCAATCAGAAAAACAGCAGCTTATAAAATGAAGAAACTCAAATGGTGGAAGAACATTTAAAAATATTCAACATCCTTTGCCATTAAGGTAATGCAAATCCAAATGACTTTGAAATTCCATTTTATACCTGTGAGAATGACTAAGACCAACATCATAAGTGACAACTCATGCTGTTGAGGATACATTGCAAGGGAAATACTCCTCCATTGCTAGTAAGAATGAAAATTTGTACAGCCACTTTGGAAATCAATATAGTTCTTCTCAGGACTTTAGGAATAAATTTATTTCCATTCAGTTTATACCACTCTTTGTTATATGGTCAAAGGAGACTGCATCCTACCCCTAGGACACTTGCTCAACCATGTTCATTGTGGATTTACTCATAATGGTCAGAAACTGAAAAGGAACTAGATATTCCTCAACCAAAAATGAATAAAGGAAATATGGTACATTTACATAATGACGTATTAATCGACTGTTAAAAAATTGACGTCATGAAATTTGCAGGCAAATTGATTGAGTTAGTGAAAATTCATCCTGATTGAGGTAACCAAGTACCATAAAGACTGTGTATAGGGATTACATAAGAAATATTAAGCAATAAGTAAATTATAACTCAGGTACAAATCAGTAGTAGATTGAGAATGGTTTGGGGTAAGCACAGGGCTTATATCAGTCTACATCAGGTCCTCTAATATAAATAGTATATCTGTTAGCTTTGTACTTTTATGGGAGTTCTGAATATGAGGATAAGTAGGTTAATGACTTCTGCATAGGCACTTGCAGCTCTTTTTCTTCTATTTGTTTGCTATGTCTAAGTTTGATATAATAGTTTTTGCTTCATCTTATTATATTTTATTTCATGAAAAAGAAAAAAATTGGAGAAAAATATTAGTGCAGTAGAAATTGTCAGTGTTATGTTACATTGAACCTGGTTTTATTATAGTGTGAAAAGATTTGTTGAAATATGTATTCTTCCAAGAGGTACTGAGGCAAGGATGGAATTTAAGATAGGTAGGAATGGTCAATGTGATCAAACACAACACATTTTAAAGAATGCCAACTAGTAAAAGCTTTTATTGGCTGTTCAGTTTCAAGTTTAATTAAACTTTTGATCATGTGATAAGATACCTATCAGATGACTATATATACTCTCATTAATTGCATGTATACATTTAACAATTAGATAGAAATTGCATCATATAATTTTACATAAACATGCCATTTCTAAGTAATTTTTATCTACTGCCTTTTATCTTGGTGGTATGATTTATTGTAATTAGTTAACACTAAAGGAAAAATTAACTTCATTCATGAGGAAAAAAATCAGATACAAAAACAAAGTCCTTGGAATCAAATTTCATTAAAAACCTAGGATGTAACAATTCTGTATTACACATTAAAAATAAAAGATTGTAAGGGAAGAATGGGATGGAGGAGACCACCAAAACAAGGCAATTTAAATGCAGCTGCATTGACACATGTATGAACTCATGGATACCGTGACAACATGCACGTGTCCTGCAGGGGTCTGCGTGCTTTGTACCAGCTGGGGTTTCATGAAGTTCTGAGAGAAGTAGACACATGCCTCCATCCCTAACTCAGAAGCAATGTTGGACTGACAGTATCTCACAAATGAAAAATCAGTTCTCCTCAACAGAGTCTCAATGGAAATTCAAACCACTCATTAGGCCAGGACCTATGCTCAGCACTAAATAGTCAACACACAAACAAACAAACAAACTCAGTGCCATCTTTGGTGGTTCTTTGTTCTATAAGGTTTTGACAGTAATTTTCCTCATGTTTCTTTTTCATGTATGCTATTGTTTTGGGCTTTATGTTTCTTAAGGGAAAATCGTCTGCATACAGACATGTGTGTCTGTCTCTGCATGTTCATACATATCTCATCCTATTTCTTTGGCTTTTTTCTTCTGTTTGCTTTGTCCTATTCCACTTTCCTTAGTTTGTTATTATTCTTTATATGAATGTCTATTTTATAATAAAACATAGAAAGTTTTTGGATTCTGATAAGAGGGAAGGTGAGGGGACTCTCAAAGAAGTTAGGGAGGAGAAAATATATTCTGAATATAGTATATGAAAAACATCTAGTAAAACTAAAACTTCTTGGATTGGAGTGATGGTTTAGCAGTTAACAGCACTGATTGTGCCTTCTGGTCTCCATATATGCCCAGCGTTATGGCTGTTCCACATCCCTCAGGACATAAAACCTGCCTGCAGAGAGCTGGTCTCCCAGGAGCACTTTCACTCCTCAGCCCACAGGTGAGACCTCACTTGCGCCACAAGAGGGACCTGCCAGGAACACACAAGGCAAAGGAACTGTCAAGCAGCCTGGGACAGGATCCTTCCAGTTTCAATTTGCATTCAGAGATAAGGCTGTTTCACAGCCCTCAGGACCCAAAGCCTCTCCAGTGCTCTCACTCCTATGATCACAGTCTCACAGTCTCACAGGAGGGAAAAGCCCCAGTCAGAGACAGCAACACCAATTAACATCAAAGACCAACCAATGGCAAGTGGCAAGCACAAGAACCTAAGCAACAGAAACCAAGACTACTTGGCACCATCAGAATCCAGTTCTTCTACCACAGCAAGTTCTGGTTACCACAACACACAAGAAAAGCAAAATTTGGATTTAAAATCACATCTCATGATGATGATAGAGAACTGTAAGGACATAAATATCTCTCTTAAAGAACTATGGGACAACACAGGTAAACAAGTAGAAGGCCTTAAAGAGGAAACACAAAAACTCCTTAAAGAATTACAGGAAAACACAACCAAACAGGCGAAAGAATCAAACAAAACCAGCCAGGATTGAAAAACAGAAATAGAAAAATTAAATAAAGCACAAAGGTAGACAACCCTCGAGATAGAAAACCTAAGAAGGAGATTAGGATTCATAGACGCAAGCATCACCAGCAGAATACAAGAGATCGAAGAGAGAATTTCAGGGACAGAAGATATCATAGAAAACATTGACACAATGGTCAGAGATAATGTAAAACGCAAAAAGCTCCCAACCCAAAAAATCCAGGAAATTCAGGACACAATGAAAATACCAGACATAAGTATGATAGGTTTAGAGAAGAGTGAAGGTTCTCAAATTAAATGGCCAATAAATATTTTCAACAAAATTATAGAAGAAAACTTCCCTAACCTAAAGAAAGTGATGACCATGCACATATAAGAAGATGTGATTTTAAATCCCAATCTTGCATTTCTGGTGTTTTTGGATATCCAGTATTTGGTTTTGTGGGAGAACTGGGCTCTGATGATGGCAAGTAGTTTTGGTTTCTGATTCTTAGATTCCTGTGCTTGTCTCTCACCATCAGGTCATCTCTGGTGGTAGCATGTCTTGCTGTCTCTAACAGTGGCTTGACCCTCCTGTAAGCCTGTGTGTGAGCACTCCTGTAGACCTATATTCCTTCAGCCAGAATAAGTACGGAGAGCTGTGGGGCCAGGTCAGCTGTGGGTGCAGGCAGAAACTGGAAGGGTCCCGTTCCAGATTGCTCCTGGGTTTGTGTGTGCTGAAGCCTCTAGGTGGGTTACTTGGAGCATAAGTATTGGTCTTACCTCTGCCCTTAGGTGTGTCAAGCACTCCCTGTGACTAGCTTTCAGTCCTGGGTGCAGGCAGAAACTGGAAGGGTCCAGCCCCTGACTGCTCCTATGTTCCTGTGCCCGAAGGGCACTAGGCAGGTACAGAGAGCTGTGGGTCCTGCTATTTCTTTTTTATATGTTATTCATTTCACTGTAGATATGCATGAGTGATTGACCATAGAACAAAGTCAATATTACACTGCATTCAAATCTTCTTCACCAAAGAAAGTAGCCCATCACTATTCAATTTAGCATTAGGACTTTTTAGGACAAAGATAGAGAGCAGCAACATTTTCTTTTGCCAAAAATTCCCTAAGAATGGCTTTTAGCCCAGTTGCTAATATTGTTGCCCTCTGAATCCTCTTGCTTTTAGTACTATTGGCTTCCAGGCTCCTACTTAAATGGTCTACTAATTACTCTTATGGCATTTAATCACTGTTCTGTTCCACAATCAGAATGATTCTTTCATTACTCCAAAGAAAAATAGCATGGTGAAGCCTTTCATGGCAATAGCTTATTCCCTGAATCAACTTCTTTTATGTTTTATTCTTTTGTCATGATAAGACAGTATAACTTACCAGGAAAAAGTTCATATTGGACTTATACTTTCAGAGTTTTAGAATCTGTTATAGTGGAATGAAGGCTTGTCTGTAGGGATAGCTAAGATCTTACATCTGCTCAGTAAGTAGGGGAAAGGAAGAGACAGAGACTAAGACTCCCATTTTTCCAATTTTCCCCAAACAGTTTTACCAACTGGTAACACATTACTGAAATCTATGAATCTTTGTAGGGGGAATGACACTCTTCAAAATAGCCCCAAATAACATAAAATACCTTGGAGGGACTAGCCAAAAAAGTGAAAGATCTGTATGACAAGAACTTTAAGTCTCTGAAGAAAGAAATTGAATATCTCAGAAGATGGAAAGACCTCCCATGCTCATGGTTTGGCAGGGTTAATATAGTAAAAATGGCCATTTTGCCAAAAGCAGTCTACAAATTTAATGCAATCTCCACCAAAGTTCCAACTCAATTCTTCTTAGAGTTAGAAAGAGCAATTACCCTAAAAAATAAAAGACCTTCTGAGGGAATCACCATCCCTGACCTCAAGCAGTATTACAGAGCAATAGTGATAAAAACTGTATGGTATTGGTACAGAGACAGGCAGGTTGATCAGTGGATTAGAATTGAAAACCCAGAAATGAATCCATTCATATATGGTCACTTGATCTTTGACAAAAAACTAAAATCATCCAGTAGAAAAAGATAGCATTTTCAACAAATGGTGCTGTTTCAACTGGAGGTCAGCATGTAGAAGAATACAAATTGACCCATTCTTATCACCCTGTACAAACCTTAAGTCCACGTGGATCAAGGACCTCCATATAAAACCATATACACTGTAACTAATAGAAGAAAAAGTGAGGAAGAGTGTCAAACACCTGGCCATCGGGAAAAATTTCATGATTGAAACACCAATGGCTTATGCTCCAAGATTAAGAATTGTCACATGGGACCTCAGAAAACTTCAAAGCGTCTGTAAAGCAAAGGACACTGTCATTAGGACAAAATGGCAACCAACAGACTGGGACAAGATTTTTTACCAATTCTACATTTGATACAGGGTAATATCCAAAAGATACAAAGAACTCAAGAAGTTAGATTCCCAGAGCCAAATAACCCTATTAAAAATGGGTACAGAGCTAAACAAAGAATTCTCAGCTAAGGAATATTGCAAGGCTATGAGGCACTTAAAGAAATGTTCAACATCATTAGTCATCAGGGAATTGCAAATCAAAACCACCCTGAGATTCCATCTAACACCAGTCAGAATGGCTAAGATAAAATTTCAGGTGACAGCAGATGCTTGTGAGGATGTGGAGAAAGAGGAACACTCCTCCTTTGTTGGTGTGATTGCAAACTGGTACAATCATTCTGGAAATCAGTCTGGAGGTTTCTCAGAAAATTGGACATTCCATTACCTGAGGACCCAGCTGTACATCTCTTGGGCTTATCCCCAAAAGATGCTCCAAGATACAACAAAGACACATGCTTCACTATGTTCATAGCAGCCTTATTTATAATAGCCAGAAGCTGGAAAGAACCCAGATGCCCTTTAAGAGAGGAATGGATTAAAAAATTGTGGTACATCTACACAATGGAATATTATTCAGCTATCAAAACAATGACTTCATGAAATTCAGAGGCAAATGGAATGAACTAGAAAATATCATCTTGTCTGAGGTTACACAATCACAGAAAAAGACACTTGGTATGCTCTCACTGATAAATGGATATTAGCCAAAAAGCTCGAATTACCCAAGATGCAATCAACAGACCACAGGAAGCTCAAGCAGAACGACTACCAAAATGCAGAAGCTCCTTCTCCTTAAACGGTGTTAAATAATATCCATAGGAGGGGATATGGAAGCAAAGTTTAGAACAGCGACCTAGGAATGGCCATTCAGAGCCTGACCCACATGTGGCCCATGTATATACAGCCACCAAAACTAGATAAAATTGATGAAGCTAGAAAATGCATGCTGAAAGGGACCAGCTATAGATCTCTCCTGAGAGATACATCCAGAGCATGTCCAATATAGACGTCAATGCTAGTAGCAAACCACCGAACTGAGAATAGGACCCCCTTTGCGGGAATTAGAGGAAGTACTGAAAGAGTTGAAGGAGCTTGCAGCGCCATAAAAACAATTCCAACCAACCAGTGCTCCCAGGGACTAAACCACTACCGAAAGACTATACGTGGACTGACTCAGGGCTCCAATTACATATGTAGCAGAGAATAACCTTGTTGGGGCACCAGTGGAAGTGGAAGCCCTTGGTCCTGCCAATGTTGGACCTTCAGTGCAGGGCAATATGGGGGGACAATGAGAGGGATGTTTAGGGGGAATACCTGTATGGGGTAGGGGAGTGGAGGGAATGGGGGCTTGTGGACAGGAAACCGGGAAGGAGAATAACCTTTGAAATGTAAGTAAATAAATATATCTAATAAAAAATTTTAAAAAGGGGTACAGAACTAAACAAAGAATTCTTAGCTGAGGAATATTGAATGGCTGAGAGGCACTGAAAGAAATGTTCAACATCCTTAGTCATCAGGGAAATGTAAATCAAAATCACCCTGAGATTCCACCTCACATCAGTCAGAATGGCTAAGATCAAAAACTCAGATGACAACAGAAGTTTAAAAGGATGTGGAGAAAAAGGAACACTTCCCCATTGTTGGTAGGATTGCAAATTGGTACAAACACTCTGGAAATCAGTCTGGATGTCCCTCAGAAAATTGGCCATTTCACTACCTGAAGACCCAGCTATAACTCTCTTGGTATAACCAAAAGATGCTCCAACATACAACAACGACACATGCTCCTCTGTGTTCATAGCAGCCTTATTTATAGTAGCCAGAATATTGAATGAACCCAGATGCCTTTCAACAGAGGAATGGATACAGAAAATATGGTACATCTACACAATGGAGTACTACACAGCTATCAAAAACACTGGCTTCATGAAATTCATTGGCAAATGGATGGAACTTGAAAATACCATCTTAGTAATGTAAACCAATCCCCAATAATCACACATGGTCTGCACTCACTGATTAGTGGATATTAGCCCAAAAGCTCATATTACCCAAGATACAATCCACAGACTACATGAAGCTTAAAAAGGTAAACCAAAGAGTGGATGATTCAGTTCTTCTTAAAAAGTGGAACAAAAATATGCATAGGATGAAGTATGGAGTCAAAGATTAGGGCTGAGACTGAAAGGATTGCAATAAGAGCCTGTTCCACCTGTGGATACATCATATATGTGTATATGTGTATATACACACACACACACATACACACACACACACACACACACACACACACACACACATATATATATATATATATATATATATCTCAAAACTAGATAATGTTGATGAAACCAAGAAGTCCATGCTGACAGGAATCTGATATAGCTGTCTCCTGAGAGGCTCAGCTAGAGCATGTCAAATACAGAGACAGATGCTACCAGCAAACCATTGACCTGAGAATGGAGTCCCTGTTGGAGGAATTAGAGAGAGGATTGAAGGAGCTGAAGGGGATTGCAGCCCCTTAAAAACAACAATACCAACCAACCAGAGCTACCAGGGACTAAACCACTACCACCCAAAGACTACACATGGATAGACCCCTGGCTCCAGCTGCACATGTAGCAGAGGATGGCCTTGTTGGGGACCAAAGGGAGGAGAAGCCCTTGGTCCTGTCCAGGCTGTACCCCCCAGTGTAGGGGAATGTCAGGGCAGGAGACAGGAATGGGGGATTGTTTGGGAGGGGGAACACCCTTATAGATAAGGTGAAGAGGATAGTATAACGTGGGCTTATGGCCAGGAAACTGGGAAAGGAAATAACTTTTGAAATGTAAATAAATATTATCCAATAAAAATCCAAAAAAATAAAGAAAACCAATGTTCCTAAAGAAAAAGAACATCATCACTCTTTATTCAGCCTCCTAAATATATTCCCCTTTAAAATTATTAATTACATATTATTAATTTGCAATGAGAACAGTTTAGGTGAAATTCAGACCAAGAATCCAAAAAAAAAAAAAGAAAATATATACAAAGAATCCATCAAATTTATAAACACTTCAGGAAATTCAAATATTAATTCTCATTGCCTCTCTCTTTCTCCCTCTTCCTCTCCTTCCCCCCATCTGTGTGTGTGTGTGTGTGTGTGTGTGTGTGTGTGTGTTTGTGTGTATGTATGTATGTCAGCATAAATGTGGAGATCAGAGGATATTTTGAGGGAGTCCAATATCCTATTCCTTTATGTAGCTCCTGGGTATTGAACTGAGTTTGTTGAACCTTTCTGCCAGTTCTACATTTAAAGTCAATTAGAAATCTGAAAACCACTCTGTTCTATAACTGAGCCAGTTGAAAATATTGAAGATCTACTACGAAAAAGAAAAAGGAATGATTATTAAAGTTGTAGAGGGCAACACACATACAATGAAGTGATGGTGTTTTGGGAACAAGAAATCAAATAGCAAGCATTTTCAAGTAGATAAATAGGATATTGAAATCCACAGCATTTTTTCAATAATGGCAATGTTTTACTTTGTTTTTTTGATACTGATCCATCAAGAATATACTCTAAGGAATCTTACTAGAGCCCCCTTCACATCTTTGTTCCTCAGGCTGTAGATGAATGGATTGAGCATAGGAGTGACCACAGTATACATCACTGAGGCTATAGTGCTTCCTTGAGAAACATGAGTCCCAGCCGAACTGAGGTAAACCCCGAGTCCTGTACCATAAAACAAACAGACCACACAGAGGTGAGACCCACAGGTGGAAAAGGCTCTGTACTTGCTCACTACAGAAGACATCTTCAATAAGGAGGAGACAATTTGCGAGTAAGAGTAGAGAATTCCAGTGACAGGAAACACACACAACAAGGCAGTAGCTACATATAATGCAATATTATTAATGAGAATATCAGAGTTTGTTACTTTGAGAATTTGAGCCAACTCACAGAAGAAATGTGGGATTTCAGTACCCATGGAGAAGGTTAATTGCTTCATTAATAGACTATGAAACATGGAGACTGATAAAATGATCATCCAGCACATTAGCACAAGGAGGCAACAGAAGTGAGGGTTCATGATGACTGTGTAGTTTAAGGGGTGACAAATGGCAACAAAGCGGTCAAAGGCCATTACAGTCAGTAGGAAATTATCCATTCCTGCAAAAACCATAAAAAATAGACTTGACTGAGGCACTGCATGTATGAGATATTTTTGTTCTTTGTCTGGATGTTCACCAGCATCATTGGGATAGTGGTAGTAGTGAAACAGATGTCTACAAAAGAGAGGTTGGAGAGGAAGAAGTACATGGGGTTGTGGAGATGGGAATCAGAAATGACAGCCAGGATGATGAGCAGGTTCCCCAGCACTGTGATCAGATACATAAATAAGAACATACCGAAGAGAATAGGCTGAAATTTAGGATCATCTGAGAGAATCAGTAGGAGAAATTGTGATACTTCTGTGTGATTTTCTCTTCCCATTCCAGAGGTTTCTCTCCTTAACAAACACACAAATGTTAAGAGAACATTCATACTGACACCATTCCCTCATGACTTAACACTCTTGTTTTTGGATGGATGTTCTTGACCATTCATGTTCCTTCCCAGTACCTTGGTATCCTTTGACAAGAATAACCTCATTTTACTTAAATGTTTATAATATTTCGAGCCTCATATTTTAATTAGCATAAATATTCATTTTATACTTACTCAATTGTTTAAATCTCCTCTTAATTTTTCTGTATGCACTAGCTGCAAAATTATCCTTAAGAACCATGACACTTCCTCATTCCTAAAGTTTTGTAATAAATAAATGATTTTTTTAATAACCCAATCCATATTTATTTTCTGAATTTATACTTATTGATATAACTATTAGCAAAATCTTATTTACTTTATAAATATTAGTATTATAAAGTTTATTCAGAGCTTTAAAATGACTTTTTATCAATCAATAAATGATATATTTTATTCCTACAATTATTAATATTATAATTATTCTATTTTATAGCAAGTATTTTATTTTTCTTTGTTTTATCTCATTTTTTATTTTTTCATTAGCAAATGTTCCCAACATGTTAACTGCTAGTCAAGTAGCATAAAGAAAATCTAATGGAAATTTTTCTTTATGGTCATATCCATATAATAAGTATTTTAGATATAAAACTTTTATAAGGGCAGAATGCTGGTTTGTTAAGGTATTGGACTCTCAACTCAAATTTCTAGGAACAAAATCTTGGTTTACTAATTAATTATTTCTGTGCCTCGGAGGTAATTACTAAAGGTCACTTAGCTACAAATAATTTTACAACCTGATATTATGTTACTGCATTGTAGGGTTGAAGTGAGCAATGAAATGATGTCATAATTTATATATTCTCTTGTGGTTCCTGTTATATGCAATTGTCATCTCAAAAATCTAAGTTTTTCTTCTGCACATCCAATAATTTTGTTTTGCAGGGCTATTTAGCAGTATATTTAAACTTGAAATTCATCAAATATGGATTATTATAAATACAATTATTTTTAATTCATTCAAATTCCATTACTTTGAATGAGTGCAACATTTTTGATTAATGAACCTATGTCCCTTTAGTCAGAAAATACCATGTGTGTTCTTATAAGATACGTAAAAATAATGTGGGTTGCATATTATGAGGACAAAATAATGCCACTCCATTAAAATAAAGTGAAATGAGAATAAAGAAAACATAAACACTGTACATGTGAGAATGTGTGCTCACATAGTCATGATGACAGTTTACAAAAGTTAATGGGGTCAATGCATGAAATATGTACTTGATTAAGTCAACCATAATTTCTATAAAGCAAATTATTTTAAATTCTTAAGAATAAGTGTGGTTATTGAAATTAAACATTTTATAATAAAATCATAATTATTCATACCTATTGAAGTTTATGCAAATCATTAAGATACATTCAGTACTAAGTTATTTCATGAAAGAATGTAGAAAAGGCTTATCTTACATATAAATGTTTCAGCAGAGAT
This sequence comes from Rattus norvegicus, assembly GCF_021556685.1. Classification (NCBI taxonomy): domain Eukaryota; kingdom Metazoa; phylum Chordata; class Mammalia; order Rodentia; family Muridae; genus Rattus; species Rattus norvegicus. The sequence continues at coordinate 24,821,269 of NC_141541.1, read as the reverse complement.
AAACACGGTGGGTATTTTCATCAAGGTAAGAAATGAAGAAACATTCCTAGCAAAGAGAATAGAAATTTGTTCTATTAGATTATGATTAAAGTTAGGGATTTCAAGGTGTGGCTGTTGGAAAGTAGATGTGAGCGTATGTAGCATGTGGGGTAATGTAAGGACATTTCCTTCATTCTTCCTTGATGCCACCCTCGCATCTGTAAATTCTAATTCATCTGCTAATCTGATTTTGTGACAGTTTTATCTCCTTTTTCCAAAGATATACATGGATCTTGAAATGTTATAAGTGATGGACAAATACAGATTTTAGATGTATAATACTTATCTATACCCAAATATTAATTATATAACAAGAAGTAAGATTCAACTTTATATCTATCCCTAATTTCAGACACAAACCTTAATTGAATAAACTACATTCATGTCAAATTTTAAAATAAAAACATGATAAAAGTTTATAGCAGTTTTAGAAGTGTAAGTCCAATTAACACAAAAATGTAGGTCAACATAGTTTGCCATAACAATATGTTATAACTACAATTACAAGAGAAAAACGTTTCTGTCAGATTTTACAGGTATGCTAGAAAACAAAATAACCAGGGCCATTTCTTAATCCAATAGGTAGTGATTGTCTCCAAATCACAGTCTACAAGATATTAAATCACTAGCATGTCTGGGGTAAATCTATTTACATGTTAATTTAATTACCTCCAATATAAATCACATATTTTTATGAATATTTAACAATTATTTTAAAATGGATGGGATTATTTATATTAAAACTTTTAATGAGACTAGGTCTCATAAAAATTAATTATATGTAAACATTAGCTGAGACTACAAAAGTGAAACAATAATTACAACTAAAAGTAAAAAGGGGCAATATAATTCAAGTAATTTAGGAAAAAACTTAGATAGCATGATCGGAAAATTAAGTGTGACAAAATTGAGAACACCTGAGCTGTTAATGAGTAAACAATTGGATGTGCAATGTCTGGAAGGGAAGTACAATTGAAAGAAAAATTGTAGAAGAGTGGCAGAGTGTAAGAGATTATTTTAAAAGCAAAACGGGAAAAGTTTTATTTTTAAATTATTTTTGAGGTTATAATATAATTTCTTCAATCACTTTCCTTCCTTGAAATTCTCCAATATAGCCAACCTTGATCTTTTTTATTGTTGTCCTCCCCACCACACACATACACACACTTCTAAATTTATAGATGTAATCTGTTTAGTTGACATAATGCTACTATATGTATATGTTTCACGATGATCATTTGGTATTAGATTACCAACAGAAAAGTTAATCTCCTGGGAAGACTATTTCTGCTGCTTTTAGAATTCCTTAATTTCCTGTAGCTTTTTTTTTACATATACTATAGTGTTATCATATTCTTTCCTCTTCTACAACTCGTCAAAGATCCTAGCCACTTCCTTACTCACTAAATTTCATGGTTATTGTTATTTCTCTCTCAAAATCTCTCTCAAACCAATACTTTAGAACTAATGACTAATTACTAATGAAAATAAACTGAAAAACAGAAAATCAGTAAGACCAAAACAAACAACAGAAAACTCCCAAAACAAAACAGAAAGTGGGCGCGTGTGCATGCACAAACACACACACACACACTCACAGACACACACACACAATATATATGGATATGCATATGTGCACACAGAATTTATTTGTCAACTACCCATTTCAAAGAGTGAGAGGGCAAAAACCAAGTCTATGAAAATTGATGTTAGTTCAAAAATACGGAGTTCTTCAGAGACAAAGTCTTCTGGTATCCTTATTGTTATTATTCTGGAGATATAGTTAATTCTCTTCTTCTCTCCCTCCTCCTCCTCCTATCCCTTCTCCTCTTCCTGCTGCTGCTACTACTCCTACTCCTACTCCTACTCCTACTACTGCCATTATGAATTTACCTTTGCATTCACTGTCTTTACCAGAATTTACAGATTCTCTCAGATATCATTATGGAGGCTTTCTATTTCCATAACATGTTCCCGGAAAGCCCACATGGATTATTATGGAGACTAGAATTATATAATTACAGGAGAGGGACAATGGTTGATGTTTCTGTCATTTAAATCATTTAATTACCAGAGCTCCTCATTAAATAAATTGTTCTATTGCTTTTCCAGGTTCCAACACCTTTCATTCTCCCGAGGATAAAAAGATCAAAGAGAGGAAAAATTTTCATCATTGTATCCTTGTGGGCCTTAAAAGAGAGAAATAGACTCATTTCTTCTAGGAGTAGTTTGTCTTAAAAGTTTCAGGGAATCTTCTAAGGAAGTAATAACTTGTGTGATTATCTTTCCTTGATATTTGTGTGCAATTTTGGAGACTGAATGGATACTCGTTTACAATATTATAAATGGTCCTTATTTTTCTTTGTAATTTTGTATTAACAATTTGGGGAAAAATTATACATAATATATTAGTAATTATATATACATTAGCAACATGTAAATTGCATCATGTAGTTCCTAATTTTTGTGACAAGATTCCTAATATCCACCTAATTTTTCAAAATACTCACGAATCTTGTTATGGAATTGGGATTTTGTATCTTCTGATCAATGCCCTTTCTTCCATCGGCCTAACCTCTGATAACTAACCACCATATTTTTTGTATTTTTGTAACATAAACTTGGTAAAACTGTTATCTGGTGGTGATTATCTCACTTCTTATTTTGCAAATGATCTTGCAAAAAGTCCTTATTGTTTGATTGGACAATTCACATTCTATAAGATAATTCTTCCTGCTTATGACTTAACAAATCACTTGGCTTTTCATCTGGAGAGATCAATGGTTTCGAAACCAAATGTTACTATAGGTTTAAGACAATGATTGAAGACTTCTAGGTGACATTTGGAGGGTTCTGGAATACAACATTTCAAAGGCTGACAGTGAGATGCCTCAGTTACTCCTACCTCTGTTCATTTACCATTGAAGGTTAGACTAGGTAAGATATCACCATATTTTGAGCAGACATTCTAAAACAAAAGAACATGTTTGTGGACCGAGTTAAGTAGGACTGTTAAAGGTAGAGACACATAAGAACAACAAAATGATGTATATAGGGGGTTTTCTTGGACTTTGTGGAGAGAATACTTAGCGTCAAGTCCAATGACTGTCTGTCTCTATCTTTGTCTCTCTCACTTACATATTTCTTTTTATTATTTTTCTTAAAGAAATTATTATTTGTCACTAGTATTTTACTATTAGATAAATAAAATTTCCTCATTAAATAATCCAAGATAGTAAGTCTTTTTAATCCATATGTTCATTTTTTTCATTTTTCTAGTTTTTATTGGATATTTTATGTATTTACATTTTAAATGTTATCCCCTTTCCTGGTTCCCACTTCTCCCATTCCTTCTCCCCTGCTTCTTTGTGGATACTCCCTCTCTCATTCAAACTCCCATCTCACTACACTGGGGAAACAAGCCTTCACAGGACCAAGGGCTTCTTCTTCTATTGATGCTGGACAATGCTATCCTCTGCTATATATGTGCCTGGAGCCATGGATCCCTCCACTTATATATGTTGGTTGGAAGTTCAGTCCCTGGAAGCTCTGAGGGCAGGTTCAGGTTGGTTGATATTGCTGTTCTTCCCATGGTGTTGCAAACCCCTTCAGCTATTTCAATCCTTTCTCTAAATCCTCCATTGGGGTTCCCATGCTCAATCTGCAAGCATTCTCATCTATACCAGTAAGGCTCTGGCAGAGGCTCTTAGGACATACCGTATCAGGATCCTGTAAGCAGGCACTAATTGGCATGAGCAATACTGTCTGGGTTTGGTGTTTGTATACAGCATGGATCCTGAGGTGGGGCAATATATTGATGTCCTTTCTTTTGGTCTCTGCTCACCCTTTGGTGCCTATATTTCCTCCCATAAGTATTTTGTTCTCCATTCTAAGAAGGACTGAAGCATCTACATTTGGATCTTCCTTTTTCTTGAACTTCCTGTGATCTGTAAATTATATCTTGGGTATTCTATGCTTTTAGGCTAATAGTTACTTATCATTGAGTGCATACCATGTGTGTTCTTTTGTGACTGGGTTACCTCACTCAGTCAGATATTTCCTCACTCAGGATGATATTTCCAAGTTCCATCCATTTGCCTAAGAATTTCATGAAAGTTATTGTTTTTAACAGCTGGATAGTACTCCATTGTGCAAATGTACTACAATTTCTGCATCTGTTTCTCAGTTGAAAGACATCTGGGTTATTCTGAGTTCCTGGCTACAATAGATAAGGCTGTTATGAACATAATGGAGCATGTGTCATTGTTATATGTTGGAGGATCATTTGTTGTGTACGCAGGAGTGGTATAGCTGGTACCTCAGGTAGCACCATGTCCAATTTTCAGAGAAACCACTAAACAAATTTCCAGAGTGGTTTGCCAGCTTTTTGCCAACCAACAATGGAGGAGTGTTTCTCTTTCTTCACATCTTTGCCAGCATCTGCTGTCATCTGAGATTTTTATCTTAGCCATTCTGATTGGTGTGGGGTGGCATCTCCGGGTTGTTTTGATTTGTATTTCCCTGATGCCTAAGGATGTTGAACATTTCTTTAGGTGCTTCTCAGCCATTTGCTATTCCTCAGTTGAGAATTCTTTGTTTAGCTCTATACCCCATTTTTAAATAGGGTGTTTGGTTCTCTTAGAGTCTACCTTCTTGAGTTCTTTCTATATATGTGATAGTCCTCTATAGGATGTAGGATTGGTAAAGATTTCTTCCCAGTCTATTGGTTGCTGTTTTGCTCCACTGACAGTATCCTTTGCCTTACAGAAGCTTTGCAATCTTCTGAGGTCCCATTTGTTGATTATTGATAAGCATAAGCCATTGGCATTCTGTTCAGGAAAATTTCCCCTGTACCCACACCTTCAAGGCTCATCTCTACTTTCTCTTCTATTAGTTTCTGTGTATTTGGTTTCATGTAGAGGAACATGATCCACTTGGACTTGACAGAATGCCATCATAAAATCACTGAACTGAGAACGGGACCATCGTTGAAGGAATCTTAGAAAGGACCTAAAGAGCTTGAAGGGGCTTGAGACCCCATGTGAACAACAATGCCAACCAACCAGAGCTTCCAGGGACTAAGCCACTACCCAAAGACTATACATGGACTGATCCTGGACTCCAACTGCATACGTAGCAATGAATAGCCTAGTAAGATCACCAGTGGAAGGAGAAGCCCTTGGTCATGCCAAGACTGAACCCCCAGTGAATGTGATTGTTGGGGGAGGGTGGTAATGGGGGGAGGATATGGAGGAGAACACCCATAGAGAAGGGGAGTGGGAGGGGTTAGGGGGATGCTGTCCCAGAAACTGGGAAGGAGAATAACAATTGAAATGTAAATAAGAAATAAGCAAGTTAATAAAGATGAAAAAAAAACAAAGAAAGTGCTGTCTTTTTTCCACTGGATGGTTTTAGCTCCGTTGTCAAAGTTCAAATAACCATAGGTATGTGGGCTCAATACTATTCCATTGATTTACCTGCCTGTCTCTATACCAATACCATGAAGTTTTTATTATTATTGCTCTGCAATATAGCTTGAGATCAGGGATGGTGATTCCCCCAAAAGTTCTTTTATTGCTGAGAATAGTTTTCGCTGTCTTGTGTTTTTTGTTAATCCAAATAAATTTGAGAATTGCTCTTTCTAACTCTGTGAAGAATTGAGTTATTGTTTTAATGGGGATTGCATTGAATCTGTTGATTGCTTTCCTCAACATCACCATTTTTACTAAATTAATCCTGTTGATACATGAACATGGGAGATCTTGCAATCTTCAGATATCATTTTGCTTTCTTTCTTCAGAGACATACATTCTGGTCATACCGATCTTTCACATCCTTGGTTAGAGTCATACCAAGGCTTTTTTAATATTATTTGTGACTATAGTGGAGGGTGCCATTTCCTTAATTTTTAGCTCATTTTTCTTTTGAGTAGAGGAATCCTACTGATTTGAGTTAATATTATATCCAGCCATTGTTGAAGTTGTTTATCAAGTTTAAGAGTTTTGTGGTGGATTTTTGGGGTCACTTAAGTATACTATCATATCATCTGCAAATAGAGATATTTTGTATTCTTCCTCCAATTAGTATCCCTTTGACCTCTTTTTGTTCTCTAATTGCTCTGACTAGTATTTTCAGTACTATATTGCATAGGTAGGGAGAGAGTGGGCAGCCTTGCATAGTCCCTGATTTTAGTGGGATTGTTTCAAATTTCCATTTAGTTTGTTGTTGGGTCCTGGTTTGCTGTATATTGCTTTTATTATGTTCAGATATGGGCCTTGAATTTCTGATCTTTACATGACTTTTGTCATGAATATGTGTTGAATTTTGTCAAATGCTTACTCAGCATGTAATGGGATGATTATGTCTTTTTTCCATGAGTTTGTTTATATAGTAGAATATGTTGATGAATTTCCATACATCAAACAATCCCTGTATGCCTGGAATGAAGCCTACTTGATCATGGTGAATGATCATTTTGATGTGTACCTTGATTCAGTTTGGGAGAATTTTATTGACTATTTTGCTGTGATGTTCCTGAGAGAAATTGGTCTGATGTTCTCTTTCTTTGTAGGGTATTTGTTTAGTTTAGGTGTAAGCATAATTGTGTCGCTTCATTGAACGAACTGGGTAGTGTTTCTTCGGTTTCTGTTTTGTGAAGTAGTTTGAAGCATATTGGTATTAGGTCTTCTTTTCAGGTCTGACAGTATTCTTCACTAAACCCGTGTGGTCTGGGGCGGTTCATTTATTTATTTTTTTGGTTGTGAGAATTTTAATGACTGCTTCTATTACCTTAGGGTTTGTGGAACTGTTTAAATGGTTAAACTTTAAATTTTAGTCCCTCAAATGTGTCTAGAAAATTTTCCATTTTATCCATATATTCCAGTTTTGTGTAGTATAGGCTGTTGTAGTGGGGTTTGATAATTTTTTTGAATTTCCTCAGTTTTATGTTGTTATGTCTCTCTTTTTATTTCTGATTTTGTTAATTTGGATACTGTCTGTGTGCCCTCCAGTTAGTCTGACTAAGCATTTACTGATTTTCTAGAAGAAGTAGCTCCTGGTTTTGTTGATTCTTTGTGTAGTTCTTTTATTTTCTACATGTTTGATTTCAGCAGAGTTTGATTATTTCCTGATGTTTACTCCTTTTGGTTACATTTGCTTCTTTTTCTAGAGCTTTCAGGTGTGCTGTCAAGCTGTTAGTTTATGTTTTCTCCAGTTTCTTTTTGGAGGCACTCAAAGCTATGAGTTTTCCTCTTAGCACTATTTTCATTATGTCCCATAAATTTTGGTATGTTGTGCCTTCATTTTCATTAACTTCTAAAAAGCTTTTAATTCTTTCTTTATTCCTTCCTTCACCAAGTTTTCATTGAGTAGAATGTTATTCAACTTCCATGTGTATATGGGTTTCCTGTTTTTGTTGTTATTGAATATCACCCTTAGTGTGTGGTGATCTGGTAGGATCCATGGGATTATTTCATATACTTGTATCTGTTGAGGCCAGTTTTATGACTAATTATTTGATCAATTTTGGATAAGGTACCATGAGGTGCTGAGAAGAAGGTATATTCTTTTGTTTGAGGATAAAAAGTTTGATAGGTAGTTGTTAAATTCATTTGGTTCATAACGTCTGCTTGTTTCACCATGTCTGCTTATAGATTCTAGTTAGGGAATTTCTAGGAGTTCAACAGAGATCTTTTGCCATTGGTCTTAGTTACCCACCACAAGTGAATGATAAGGTGCTATTGCTGAAGACACCACACATTTTAGCTTCTAGCCATAGAGAAATTAATTTCAAAGTGCCTGGGAACCTTTGTCATTGTTGCATAATTTTCAAAGTGTGCGAAGTTACTATTCAGGTTTCTGGGGTTAAAAGATATTAGAGATCTTACTCAGTACTGGACCTTACATACTCTCCTACCAACCTGTCAGGATGACATGTCCATTTGTGTAAGAGTGCTTTGACTTATCAGATGACCAACTGTTTTCTGACTAGATTTCAGTACTTTTCCACAGATGGAATTTCATGTCCAATACCGTGAAACTAATCAAAAGTCCATGATCTCAAATGTTGTGATATCTGGTGTGGAAACGCCTTACTAAATTCTAAGTATTTGATTTATACTCATAAGCCTTGACTCCTTTCAACATTTGGTAACAAATTGTCTACTTCATGTGCTCAGCAGTCATTTCAAAGACCCATAACTGGTTAAAATGTTGAGAAAAGTGATCATAATTGTTCAGCATTAAATGGAACATTTTTATTAGTATTTATCACCTGCCAAAACTGAACGAACATATTAGAAAAGGATACAGAAAAGAATAAAAAGGTGGAGGATGTGGAAACTGTTATGAAATGTTGTTTCCTGACATAGTAGGGCATGAAATCACATCCATGCACTTGTAGCTGCTGTTGCTACCTGTACAAGACCTAAAGAATACAACTAGGACAGCCAAAATTGCTTCACATGTGTAGGAGGTATTCCCAAATTCCCATCACTGACTGTGGAGCTCTTGGTAGTTCTTAGCTGCTCAGAGCAGGAGAGTCCTTAGTCTTTGGAGATGTGGTTATTGGCATCTTTTCCACGCTCCAGTTGATGGAACCCTATACATTATATGGGCAGCACTAACGGGACTAAGAGTCATTTAAATAAAACAATAAGTTCATGTACTTCACATGTTAATATTTTAGGGAGCTGTTTGGGAAGACTTTAGGCAGGAAATGAAAGGTGCATAAGGTGGATATTACCATATTTCATTATATGCATGTGTGAAGTATGCAAATAATTAGAAAAAATGGCTCTGGTTGTACTCATTGGGAGAATGTGCTGCTGCCTCATAGGCAAGAGAATCACAAGTTTTCCAAAGTTTTCATAAATAGACAGATACATCTAAGAAGCATCTCTGATTATGAGATACATTCAGCAGTATTTTGAAATTTATTTATTTTAAAAATTTTATTAAAATGTACATTGCATGTGTATAGTTCTATCAGACATGTCATGCCCTCTTTCTTCCCATTCCATCCTATTAGTCTTCATTGTTCCACCAGAGACATTTGTTCGTACTTCACGTCATATACTCATAGATGATTTTATGACTCTGTACAAAATATAGTGAAAGAATAAAAAATGCAGCTAAGAAGTCAGAAGTTTAAAAAGCCCCAAATACCTCAAATTCCAGACCCTGCCCTCTACCTGTACTAGCTGACCATAAAGTTAGATTAAAACTTAGAGAATAATCTTGAGAAACAGGAAGCTCCTCCTTGTGAATTTTCATTAGTATTCTCGACACTTTCCAATGACACCATCCCTGCCCCCTCAGGTTGTGGTTTCTCCCTTTAAATACCCTTTCTCCAAGCCTTTCCGGGTCGAACTCCACTCGACCCCAGTGCACTGGTTCCTATCAATAAACCTCATGTTTATTACAACAAGGACGGTCTCACGTGAGTTCTTGGGGTGGGGGTCGCATCATCCCGAGACTTGAGTGAGGGTCTCCCTGCTCCGGGGGTCTTTCAATAGGAACAATGAATGAGAGAAAAAATATTTGTGTTTTTGAAAGTGGCATAATTCAATAAATATAATCTCCACCTGGATATATTTCTTTTGCCAATGATACAACCTTATTCATCATGTCTGAAGAAGATTTCATTATGCAAAAAGAATTCACATAATCTTTACCCTGTTCTCTACTTTGAAAATATAGGTGCCTCTAAAATTTAGCTATTGTGATTAAAGCTGTAATTAAATTTATGGGAAATTGTTTCTGTGATATGTTGCATTGTAGTTCTTTGTATAAGTACCCAGGAGTAGTAGAGCTGGATCATAAAGAAGATCAGCTTTTAGTTTTTTTGAGTAAGGTTCTTATGATTTCAGTAGTTACAGGGACACTTTATATTTCCTTTTATTTTATATAAAAGAGAAATGCTCTCTTTTCTCTGTATCTCTATTATAGTTTATTTTTATTTGTTTCCTTAAGCATGGGCAATGTGTCTGGGATGAAATGAAATGGTTGGTGAAGTTGAATGTTATTTATTAATTCAACAGAAGGTATTCTCTTTCAATTTAATTAAAGTCAAACTAAAGATATATACATATAGGTATTAGTAGAGCAGAATGAAAGCCACAACACCAAAGAGGTTATATTTATATGGATAGATAGTTGGGTTAAGAACTCAAAATTAAAAAATGATGGAAGGCATTGTGCAATTAGATTGCTTTTTTCTGTAGTTTCCATAGGGCAGTTTTAATGTCCCTGTTCCTCAGGCTATAGATGAAGGGATTAAGCATAGGTGTGACCACTGTGTACATCAGTGAAGCAACTTTACAGTTTTCAGAAGAGTTTGATGCAGTTGAACCAATGTATACCCCAATGGCTGTTCCATAAAATAAGCACATAACTGACAGGTGAGACCCACAGGTAGAAAAGGCTTTATACTTTCCTTCTGTTGATCGAATTCTCAGGATGGAAGACACAATTTTATAGTATGAGAAAATAATTCCTGAGGTTGAAAATAAACCAAAAAAGACACCAATGAATCGTATAACTATGTTTTTGGTGAACATTTCAGAACACTTGAGATTAAGCAGTTGTGAAGGCTCACAAAAAAAGTTAGAGATTTCCATGTCATTGAAGTATGTAAATTGTAGCACAATCAAATTGTGCACCTGCGAATCCACAAGACTGGCCAATACAGATGCCAAAAGTAAGAGGGCACAGAGGTTAGGATTCATAATGATATTGTAATTCAGGGGGTGACAAATGGCCACAAACCTGTCATAGGCCATTACAGTCAGAAGCATGCTATCCATACATCCAAAAATTATGAACATGGACATCTGTGTTAGGCAGCCCGCATAGGAGATGACTCTGCTTTGAGTTCTAATATCCCAAATCATCTTTGGAACTGTAGTGGAGATCAAACAAATGTCAGACCAGGAAAGGTTGGAGAGAAAGAAATACATGGGGGTATGGAGATGGAAGTCAGAGCTCACAGCCAGAATAATGAGAAGATTTCCAAGCACTGTGACCATGTAGAATGATAAAAACAGCACAAAAAGGATAGGCTGCAGTTCTGGATTGTCTGAGAGGCTCATAAGCTGGAATTGTGAGACAACTGTTAGATTTTGTGCTTCTGTATTGTTCGGACACCTTTGGAAATACAAAATTTATTGGAAAAATACATGACACAAAGTATAATTATACTATAATCTCGGAAATAAAAGACATAATTAAAGGAGGACAAAACCATTTATTTTAAATTCCAAGTCATTACAAGTAAAATGTTCTCACTTGAGATCCACAGTTTTCAATTTTATGACAAAATCAATCATCTACAGCTCTACAGATGTGTTTCTGTCATATAATCTCCCTTCATACAGATATATTAGTGAGGAAGTAAACTTACCAGCATGTTAAATCCAAGGCTGTGAGGGATCAGAAGTTTAGGAAGATGATAAAATAAAGCAATCCTTTTTAGTGATACAGAGAAGGAAATACTATTTTTCACTTTCAAAAATCATTAGTATTGCAGCAAAACCCAATCAAAGCAAAATGTATCCACTTTGCTGAAGTTGTTTATCATCTGTAGAAGATCTCTGGTAGAATTTTTGGGGCTGGTTATGTATACTATCATATCATCTGCAAATAGTCATACCTTGACTTCTTTGCTAATGTGCATCCCCTTGATCTCCTTTTGTTGTCTTATTGCTCTAGCTATAACTAGGAGTTCTATGTTCATTAGATATGTGGAGAGTGGGCATCCTTTTATTGTCCTTGATTTTAGTGGATTTGCTTCAAGTATCTCTCCATTTAATTTTATATTGGCTATTGGATTAATGTGAATTGCTTTTATTATGATTAAGTATGAGCCTTGACTTCCTGATCTCTCTAATATTTTTTACATAAAGGGTTTTTGTATTTTGTCAAATGCTTTTCAGCATGTAAGGAGATAATCATGTGATTTTTTTCTTTGAGTTTGTATAATGGATTACAGTAATGCATTTTTATATACTGAACTAAACTTGTATCCTGGGATGAAGCATACTTGAATGTGATCAATTATTTTTTTAATGTGTTCTTGGATTCGGCTTGCAAGAATTTTATTGAGTATATTTGCATTGATGTTCATTGGTCTTAAGTTCTCTTTGTTTGTTCCTCATGTGGTTTAGGTATCAGAGTAATGGGGCTACATAGAATGAATTAGGTAGTGTTCCTTCTGTTTCTATTTTATGGAATAGTTTCAGAAATATTGCTATTTTGTCTGCTATGAAGGTATGGTAGAATTCTGCACTAAAGACATGTGGCCCTGGGATTTTTTTTGGTCAGAAGGTTTTCAATGACTTCTTCAGTTATCTTAGAGGATATGGGCTTGGTTAGATAGTTTACCTGCTCTTGATTTAACTTTTGTATGTGGTATCTGTCTAGAAATTATCATTTTGATCTAGGTTTTTCCAGTATGTTGAGTATAGATTTTTTGTAGTAGGTTCTGATGAATATGGATGAAATGGACAATTTTTTAGACAGACACCAGGTACCAAAGTTAAATCAGGACCAGAAAACCATCTAAACAGTCTCAAATTCATAAAGAAATAAAAGCAGTCATTAAAGTCTCCCAAGTTAAAAAAGGCCTGCAGCAGATGGGTTTAGTGTAGAATTATATCAGATGTCGAAAGAAGGTCTAATACCAGTACTCTTCAAACAACTTCACAGAAAAGAAACAGAAGGAATACTACCCAATTGTTCTTTGAAGCTCCAATTATTCTAATACCTAAGTTACAAAAAAAGCTACAAGAAAAGATAACTTCAGACCAATTATGCTAATGAATATCGATGCAAAAATACTTAATAAAGTTCTTGCAAACTGAATCTAAGAACACATCAAAATGATCATTTGCCATGGTCAAGTATGCTTCATATGAGGAATGCCAAGATGGTGCAATATCTGGAAATCCATCAACATAATCCATGATATAAACAAACTCAATGAAAAAAATGTGAACATTTTATAAGATGCTGAGAAGTCATGTGACAAAATTCAACACCTCTTCATGATAAGAGTCATGGAAAGATCAGGAATTCAAGACCCATACCTAAACATAATGAAAGCCATATACAGCAAACCAGTAGCCAACATCTAACTTAATGGAGAGAAATTTGAAACAATCCCACTAAAATCAGTGACAGGACAAGGCTGCCCACTGTCTCCCTACTTATTCAATATAGTTTTTGAGTCCTAGCCAGAGAAATGATGCAATAAAAGGAGTTCCAAGGGATACAAAATGGAAAAGAAGAAGTCAAAATATCACTATTTCAGACGATAGGATCGTTTATTTAAGTGACTACAAAGTTCAACTAGAAAACTCCTAAGCCTGAAAAACTACTTCAGCACACTTGACTGGATATAAAATTAACTCAAACAAATCAGTAGCCCTCCTCTACTCAAAGGATAAACAGGCTGACAGAGCATTTTGGAAAATGGCACCCTTTACAATAGTCACAAATAATACGAAATACCTCGATGTGATTCTAACCAAGCAAGTGAAATATCTGTAAGACAAGAACTTCAAATCTTTGAAGAAAGAAATTGAAGAAGATCTCAGAAGGCAGAAAGATCTTCCATGCTCATGGATTGGCAAGATTAATATTGTAAAAATGGCCATTGTGCCCAACACAGATTCAATGCAATCCCTATCCCAATTCCAACTCAGTTCTTCATAGAGTTAGAAAGAGCAATTTGCCAATTCATTTGGAATAACAAAAAACCCAGGATAGCAAAAACTATCTTCAACAATAAAAGAACTTATGGGGGGAATCACCATCCCTGACCTAAAGGTGTACTATAGAGAAAAAGTGATAAAAATTGTATGGTATTCGTACAGAGTCAGGCAGGTAGAACAATGGAATAGATCTGAAGACCCAGAATAATGATTTTTTGATAGATACAAATTACCAATGTTAAATCAAGATCAAGTAAACATTATAAATATGCCTATAACCCCTAAGAAAATAGAAGCAGTCATGAAAAATCTCCAAAACCAAATATCCCATGGCCAGATTATCTTAGTACAGAATTTAGGCAGACTTTCAAAGAAGAGATAACACAAATATTACTCAAACTATTCCATGAGATTGAAACAAAAGGAACACTGCCATGTTCCTTTTATGAAGTCACAGTCATCTTGATACCTAAACCACACAAAGATTCAACAAGAGGATTGCAAAACAATCTCCCTTATGAACATTGATGCAAACATACTCAGTAAAATATTTGCAAACTGAATTCCAGAACACATCATAAACATCATCTGCCACAATCAAATAGACTTAATACCAGAGGTGCAGGGCTGGTATGACATGTGAAAATCCATAAATATAATCCACCATATAAACAAACTTAAAGAAAAAATCCTATATGATCATCTGACTAGATGATGAGAAACTTTTGTCAAAATTCATTGCCAAACTGCATGGAATTGGTACAGAGACAGGCAGGTAGACCAGTGGAATAGAATTGAAGACCCAGAAATGAACCCATACACCTATGATCACTTGATCTTTGACAAAGGAGATAGAACTATTCAATTGAAAAAAGACAGTATTTTCAACAAATGGTCTTGGTTCAACTGGAGGTCAGCACGTAGTAGAATGCAAATTGACCCATCATAAAGACTTGTACAAAGTTCAAGTCCAAGTGGATCAAAGACCTCCACATAAAACTAGATACAGTGAAACTAATAGAAGAGAAAGTGGGGAAGAGCCTTGAACCCATAGGCACAGGGGACAATTTCCTGAGCTGAACAACAATGGTTTTTTCTCTAAGATTAAGAATCAGCAAATGGGACCTCATAAAATTGCAAAGCTTCTCTCAGGCAAAGGACACTGTCATTAGGACAAAATGACAACCACCACATTGGGAAAAGATATTTACTAATCCTAGGTCCAATGGAGGGCTAATATCTAATATAGACCAGAACTCAAGAAGTTCGACTCCAGAGAATCAAATAATCCTATTAAAAATGGGGTAAGGAGTTAAACAAAAAGTTCTCAGCTGAGGAATATCGAATGGCCGAGAAGCACCTAAAGCAATGTTCTACATCTGTAGGTTGATGTCAAGGTGATAAATGATTGGACAGTAGAGAGTAGGGTGGGGACAAAGTTTTTGTAAGGTGAGAGGGAAAAGGAAGGATGGGATGAAGATGTAGTCTACAGAGGATGATGGTTCAGATTTAGGTGAACTAGATCTATTTCATCTTGTCTAGGTACGCGGTTTATATCTTTATTTATTGGCAACTAATTTATTGTGTGGATGAATTTTGGATTGAGAACATAACATGTAAATCTAATTGCTAAATTATAAGTTTTTCAAACTTTGTTTTTACTGGGACAAACAGGACAGTGTGTGAAAGAAATGACAGAGAGGCTGTTGGAGCCTGTGGATCTGATTCTGTTTCTTATGGAGAGTGAGAGCATGCAGGGCCAGCAGAACAATATAGGTGTGTGTGTGTGTGTGTGTGTGTGTGTGTGTGTGTGTGTGTGAGAGAGAGAGAGAGAGAGAGAGAGAGAGAATTGGGGGGGGGGCATGGTAACAGCCACCTAGGGCACCACACCAAGAGGGTAGCTAAAAGGGAGGCAGCCAGGAGCAGGCAGTTTGTGGACCACATGTCAGAGCAAGCAGATCTTTCTTATGGGAACTGATAGAAAACGTACATTTTTAATCTTACCACAAATATCCTTAGTCATCAGAGAAATGTGTATTAAAACAATCTTGTGATTCCACCTCATACCAGTCAGAATGGTTAAGATCAAAAACTCAGGTTACAGCATATGCTGCCAAGGATGTGGAGAAAGAGGAACACTTCTTCATTGTTGGTGGTATTGCAAGCTGGTCAACCTAGTCTGAAAGTCAGTCTGGCATCTGGCATTTCCTCAGAAAATTGGACATAGTAGTTCCTGAGGACACAGCTATACCATTCCTGGGCATACACCCAAAAGATCCTCAAACATATAACAAGGACACATGCTCTACTGTGTTTATAGCAGCCTTATTTATAATAGCCAGAAGCTGTAAAGAACCCAGATGTTATTCAACAGAGGAATGGATACAGAAATGGGGTACATTTAAACAATGGTGTACTACTCAGCTATTAAAAACAACGACTTTATGAAATTCATAGACAAATGGATGAAACTAGAAAATACCAACCTGAGTGACATAACCCAGTCACAAAAGAACACATATGGTATGCACTCACTAATAAATGGATATTATCACAAAGGCATAGAATACCTAAGAAAAAAATTCACAGATCATATGAAGCCCATGGAAGGAAGATGAAAATGTGCATGCCCCATCTGGGGATCCATCCCATGTGCAGCCACCAAACCCAGTCAGTATTGCTGATGCCGAGAAGTGTTTGCTGACAGAAGCCAGATATGTGTGTCTCCTGAGAGGCCACTGCCAGAGCTCTACTGATACAGATGAGGATGGTTGGAGCTAACCATTGGACTGAAAAGCGGGACTCCAGAGGAGGAGTGAGAGAAAAGAATGAAGGAGGTGAAGGCTTTTGCAATACCATAGGAAGAACAACATCAACCAACCAGACCCCGCCAGAGCTCCCAGGGACTAAACCATCAACCAGTGAGTACACATGAAGGGACCCATGGCTCCAGGTTCATATGTAGTCGAGGATGGCATTGTCAAGACTTGGTCCTGTGAAGGATTGTTTTCCCAATGTAGGGGAATGCCTGAGCATTGAACGGGGAGTGGGTAGGAGTGGGAACATCCTTACAGAACCAGGTCGAGGGGGGAGGGGGTAGGTAGAGAGGGGAGAGGAGAAATATTTGAAATGTAAATACATAAAATATCCAATAACATAAATAAATAAATAAATAAATAAATAAATATAATTTATCACCCTTTATGATAAAAGTCTTGGAGAGATTCTGGATACAAGGCTCATAACTAAATATAATAATTCAATATACAGCCAGTCGTAGACTCTCAGCACATATGTAGCAATTGTACATCTTGGTCTTCATATGGGACTCCTCAAAGCAAGTGCAGTATCTGAGTTTGACTCTGTTCCCCATTTCTGGACCCTGTTCCTCTAACTGGGCTTCCTTGCCTAGCCACAATAGGAGAAGATGCACCTACCCTACTGCAATGTTGAAAGGCCAAGGTTGGTTGATACCCATGGGAGGCCTTCCTTTTACTGAGTCGTTTTGAGGAGAAAGTGGTGTTGGGAGAATGGTGGGGAGATGAGGTGAGAGGGAGGGTCCAGGAGGATAGGGGGAAGGGGAAGCTAAGATCAGGATATAAAGTAAATGAATTAATTAGTTAAAAAGATCAAAGAATAGCAACAACTTCTATAGCAAGTGTCTGAATTTTCTTGTTTCTACCCCTACCCCAAGTACTGCATTTACAGGGACATGCTATCAGTTTTACCGGTTTTCATTGGTCTTAGGTATCCAAACTCCAGTTCTCAAGCTGTACACTGAGCATTTTTCTCAGCCTCCTTTAAAAATTCTTGATTATTTTTATCTTACTGAGCTTTTGACTGTATATTATGGTTTCCGGTTTTCTGTTTTATGAGTATGTTTACTTTCCTTCCTTCCTTCCTTCCTTCCTTCCTTCCTTCCTTCCTTCCTTCCTTCCTCTTTTCTTTCCTTCCTTCCTCTTTTCTTTCCTTCCTTCTTCTTTTCTATTTTGTTATGTTTTTGATTCACTGCTAGTATTCTAAAGAGAGAGGGAAAGTAGGTGGGTAGGTTGGAAGGATCTGGGAGGATTTGGGGGTTGCAGACTGCAACCAGAATAAAGTGTATGAAAATAAATTTCTTGATAAAAAGTTCTTGAGACTCTTTCTTAATACAATACAACCAATGATAGTTATTTGAGTCCAATATTACAAACATTTGTTACTCAAAATCTCAATAATTGTCTCTTATATAACATTCTATATAGATGATATACCTAGAATCTATTCAGTAATAATTACACCTTGTTAACTCGGTAAGAAATTTCACCTTTCATGAGGAATATTTCTACTTGCAGATATGTTTTGAGTTACTATGTTATTATTTGTGTTATTTGCCTGTGATGTATGACTAGCCTAGTTTTTGTGGAAATATGAGGAATCCCCAAAGCAAAAAACATGAATCTCCTGAATTTATAAGGAATGAAAAACATATGAGGTTATTATTGGGAATGATTAAGCAAGACATTTCAGAAAAATTAAAAATTTCCATGTAAGAGTTAGGTGATCCACTTCAAAGCTATTGCTACATTTTTTGCTCAATTCTCTGTTGTACAACTGATAGAAAGGCTGTACTTCCTGTTTTCTACAAAACAAACTGGTGATTATCAAACTGGATGCGATTAGATGAATAAAGAGAAATAAGCTATACAGAATATACAGGGCAGAGTCCAGAGCTCAAAAATCCTTTAGTAATAGTTCAAGACACTACTGTTGCTCTCATTTACTTGCTAGTCTTTGTTGCCTTCATAATTACAGAATTTCTTATGAATAATTTTGAGGGACTCATAAGATGACTATGGGAAATAAACTTAATACTGTGGTTATCCACCTTCCTCTTTTTATATCACACTCATAATATTGTAAGACTGCTTTAGGACAGAGACTTTGCTCTCACCTTTGGTGTCTGAGGTGTCTTTGACAAACACAATACATGGGGAATGTAATAAAATTGACATATATATCATCCCACCTTAATATAGCACAGAGCATAAATTAACAAATCATCATACCAGAAACTTTATAGGCCAGTTTCCTCTCAAATTTTTTTCCTACGATGAGCTATCAAGGTTTTCATGAGGTCTCTATCATCCATCCTTTTCAGC
Organism: Rattus norvegicus; assembly: GCF_021556685.1. Lineage (NCBI taxonomy): Eukaryota > Metazoa > Chordata > Mammalia > Rodentia > Muridae > Rattus > Rattus norvegicus. The sequence continues at coordinate 24,802,377 of NC_141541.1, read as the reverse complement.
ACTTACTTATTTAAGCTTATTCTTTGCTGGTCCATGTTCATGATCCAAAGTAACTCCTTTGTCTTGTTCATGTAAAATTCTGGTTGTTTTCATAGACTTAATATAAATATTAAAGAATAATACCCTGATGCAATTAGCCATCAGTGGAAAATACACTTCAGTGCCCAGAGTTCATAATTACACAAAGGGGTTTACAAAATCATACTGTCTCAGAGGCTTTTCATATTAGACTTTTTTTAAAAGGAAGAAAAAACACTTCACTAAAAATTTATGGCTCTTCCTTTTCTCTGGGGAAACCAAGTTATTTTCAGTTTATATTTATATTTCATTAATTCTTTAAAATATCTGTATGTTGTATGCCATTAATTTGAATGATATCAAATCATTCAATGAGTGATATATGGTAATATTTAGAGGGAGGAAATTGATAATATTGCAATTGTAATCTTCAAAGATAAAAGAATAATATAGAAAACCTGAATGTTTAAAATACTTTAAATTACAAGTTAGTATCTAAAGGAAATACATTTTAGTAAATATATATTTATAAAACTTTGCTTTTATAAATCCTTCTCTCTGAATATTCCTCAGTTTTTTCTGCTTCAACTTGCTAGAGCCGAAATTGACCTATATCTGTACATTCGATATATCTTGTTTGCATAATAATTATTTTTCCCTCCTTGATCTTTAAGAGCTCTTGTTCTTCTCTTGTGATGCCATTTCCTCTTTTTATTCTTTGAGAACTTCATCAATATAAATATAATGATAAATGATGAAATGCGACTCTATCTTACTCTATATAATATAAATGTTATATAGTATATAATTAATATATAATGTTATTATATAACATATAATATCAATTTTCAAACTAATTGGGAAACTTCTGCACTATTGGGTAGCTAATAGTGCTACTGATGTACTCAGTGCACTAATAGAACTGCTGAGGGACAGTGACCATCAGTTTGAAATTTATTTCCCTATATTCTGTAGCTATAAGGTGTGTTGTCTTCAGAAATAGGGTCTTAACATGGTCCCTTTTTATTTTCAAATCACACACACACACATACACACACACACACACACACACACACACACACACACACAGACAGACACACACAGTTTCAGCATATAGGGAATAACAGGTAGTATTTGTAGTTTTGAGGTGTTCACTATTTTAGCTAGTAATCCCCAAGGGATCCTTGGAAGCACTTGCTTTCCTGGTCTCTGGCACATTTTGTTTGTTATCCCCATTTCCCCATTCCCCATTGCTATATACCTCTGTTCATCCCTGCTGACCCTCTGTGTATACCCTCAATTTTCCCCCATACCTGATTCTGCCACTCTTTCCCCCCTGGCCCTCCTCACTTCCTCCCACTCTCTACTCTCCTTCATTGTTTTGTTCCTCCTTCTAAGTAGGACTGAAGCATCCACTTTTTGGTCTTCTTTCCTCTTGAACTTCTTGCGGTTTGTGAGTTATTTGGTATGTCAAGCTGTTTGCCTAATATCCATTTATGAGTGAGTACATACCAGGTGTGTTGTTTTGTGACTGGTTTACCTCACTCAGGATGATATTTTCAAGATCCATTTCTTTGCCTAAGAATTTCATGAAGTCATAGTTTTCAACAGCTGAGTAGTATTCCATTGTGCAAGTGGACCACATTTTCTGTATCCTTTCCTTTGTTGAGGGACATCTGGGTATTTTCTAGTTTCTGGCTAGTATAAATAAGGCTACTATGAACATAGTAGAGTATGTGGCCTTATTATATGTTGGAGCTTCTTTTGGGTATATGCCCACGAATGGTACAGCTGGGTCCTTAGGTACTATGCCAAATTTTCTGAGAAACAATGACTTTATGAAATTTAGAGGCAAATGGATGGAACTAGAAAACATCATCCTGATTGGGGTATCCCGATCACCAAAAAACACACATGGTATACACTCACTGATAAGTGGATATTAGCTCAAAAGTTCAGATTACCCAAGATATAATCTACAGACCACATGAAGCTCAAGGAGAAGGACAATCAAAGTGTGGATGCTTCAGTCCTTCTTAGAAGGTGGAACAAAAATATTCATAGAAGAAGATATGGAGACAAAGTTTGGAGCAGAGACTGAAGAAATGGTTATTGAGACTCTTCACCACCTGGGAATCCACCCCATATACATACAGTCTGCTATGTATATGTTGCTAATACCAAGAAGTGCACGCTGACAGGAGCCTGATATATCTGTCTCTCGAGAGGTTCTGCCAGAGCATGACCAGTACAGTGGAGAATTATCGCAGCCAACCATTTAACTGAGAACAGGGTCTCAATCTTAGAAGTTAGAGAAAGTATTGAAGGAGATGAAGGGTTTTGTAACCCCATAAGAACAACAATACCAACCAACCAGAACTCCCAGGAACTAAACCACCATTCACAGAGTATAGCTGGACAGACCCATGGCTCCAGCTGCATATGTAGCAGAGTATGGCTTTGTTGGGCACCAATGGGGGAAGAAGCCCTTGGTCCTACCAAGGCTGGACCCCCCAGTGTAGGAGAATGTCAGTGTCAGGAATGGAAGGGGTGGGTAGATGGGTGTGGAAACACTCTCATAGAAGAAGGGGGATTGGGGATGGGATAGGGTGTTCATGTTTGGGAAACTGGGAAAGGGCACAAGATTTGAAATTTAAATTAAAAATATCCAATTGAAAAAATAAATCTATCATCATGAAAAAAAGAGAGAATAGCAGATTATCCTTAGGAATCTCTGACCATATTCTGTAACAAGACAAGACATCCAGTGGTGGCACTGGGACACTAACACAAACACAAAGCCATTGACCAACAACATGTCCTGCCTACTCCCTGAAAGATGTACTGTGGCAATCTTGGGCTATTATGGTGGCCCAGAGCTTGCCATAATTGCAAACCAATGACTGGTGTAATTTGAGACCCATGCCATGAGAGGCAGCATGCCAGGAGCTTCCCAGCCTGAAGAGGGTAGTGGTGGAGTGCACAGAGTAGGACTCTGGTGTGGCTTTAAAGTCTGAGGGTCTCCGGATATTCTAGCTCTCTAACTCTACTGAAATGCTGATGATAACTCCTGATTTCCTAAAACTTTCTTGCTGTTTCTAAGGGTTAAAAGCTGCTGACTTAGGCAATTGACACCTGTGGTCTAACTGCTGGGGATTATGTGATGTGACTTTTGTTCTATCTTAGCAGGAACTGTTTAGCCTGCTTGTCAGGAAGAATAACTGGACACTTGGAAAGTGATTATAGCATTTATTACTAAATTGTAAAAGGTTTTCTTTGAAAGCTATCTAAGGGGAAAAGTGGAAAGATCCTACGTGGGGAAAGGGAAAAAATCTCTTCTAAGTGAAAAAAGGCAAAAAAAATTCTTCCAAGAAAAAAATTCTTCCCTCTTCTCTTTGTCCTCAGGACTTACAGATCTTTCAGAATATGTGATCACACGTTTAAAAGTTCATCACAAGTTCACACAAAAAATCAAATCATAAATTGGAATAGAAGTTTACAACAAGGAATGTTTACATGTGTATCCATCAGGAGTTGTTATCTGACTAAATATCTATCGCCTTTCACAGCTCCACAGGTTCACTGAAGGTTTACAATCATAACTAAGGTATTAGTGTAGTTTTGTATAGATAAACCCAGTGAATATTTTATCCTCTGTCCTAGCCCCTATAATAAATGTTTAGTTCTCTTTTTATGCCCTTTGGTTAATTGCTTTACCACCTCTTGGAATGTGCTCTGAGTGAAAGTCTGGTTACTATCTAAGAGCAATTAACCAGTGACACCTGGGAGACTGACAGAATTCTCATTGCAGTTTTGACTATAATAAAGGACCTAATAGAAATCTCAACATAAAATAGATTAATAATCACTGACACAATTTTAGGAATTCTTATAGGATCAACATGTAGTCTTAAAAGCCATCTATTTGTCTACATAGCATCACTACCAGACAGTGCATCTTCGTAGATCTCCAGAGATCTGCTCCAAAGGGTGGGCTAATTGTTATATATGTTTAATAATAACAGGAAAAGCATATTAATAGCAGGAATCTTTCCTAAAATGAATTCTCTCACAGCCTTGCCTAATAAGAGCAAATCTCAGGAACATCACCTGCTAGTATTCAGCTTGTGCTATTATGGTTCCTGACAGCAGCCCAAACACAACACTATGTGGATGGCCCAGAAAACCCAAGGTAGAACAGAATACCACTGGCAAAAACAAAGACAAATAATAACATATTAAAATGTAATGTACTTGCATTTCTCCTGTTTGGTTATTACATTGCAAATATATTATAATTAACATACTTAAGTATGCAAAATGTTATGAAAAGTATTTAATATCAAAATCAGAAATAAAATAAATGTTAGAACCCAAGGAAAACCTGTTTTACAATGCAGACTCACATCTGGGCTCAAACAGCTGAAATGTTCTTTTAGCCCTATAGAAATCAAAGTTGCCAGTAGGTAGTCATGTACAACAGTCTGGTTAACAAATTATAATTACATAATCAGGAGGCACTGGCAGAATTCAGGTATTATTTGGTGTATGTCTTAGTCAGGGTTGCTGACAGACACCATGACCAATGAAAGTTTTATAAAGGATAACATTTAATTGGGGCTGGTTTACAGGTTCAGAGGTTCAGTCCATTATCATCAAGGCAGGAGCATGGCAGCATCCAGGCAGTCATGGTGCAGGAGGAGCTGAGAGTTCTCTATCTTCATCCGAAGGAAGCCAGGAATAGACTGCACATCCTCAGGCAGCTACAAGGTGAGACTTAAGCCCACTCCCACAGTGACACACTTCCTCCAACAAGGCCACACCTTCTAATAGTGCCACTTCCTGAGCCAAGCGTATACAAACCATTGCATTCCACTCTCCTACCTCCATAGGCTTGTTCAACCACATGAGTCTATGGAGGCCATACCTAAACATAGTATAATAAAAAAGTACATTTAATCCAACTTCCAAAGTCCCCATATTCTATAGCAGTATCAACAATGTTAGAAGTCCAAAGTTCAAAGTCTCTTCTGATATCCATCCAACCACTTAAGTTTAATCCCCGAATTAAGACAGGCAACCAGCTGGGCAAACTTCAACCTCTGCCATCTCCATGTCTGATGTCAAATCACTCTTCAGATCTTCAACTCCTTTTTCATCTTTGTTGACTGCAACAAACTTCTTTCTCCTGAGCTTGTTCCACTCCCTGTTAGCAGCTTTCCTTAGCAGATAGACTGTGGCTCTGGCATCTTTAACATCTTTGGGTCTCCAAGGCAGCTTGTTCCTTGTCTTGGATCCACACAGGATCCTCCAAAGGACTGGCTCCACTTCTCCAGCTCTGCCCTCTGTAAAACTCAGGTGGATCCACTCCACTGTCTCAGCTGTTCTTGGTGATCAACCCATGGTACTGGCATCTCTAATACACTGGGGTCTTACATTGCAACTAGGCTTCACCAGTATTCTCTCACAGGCTCTCTTCATGGTGTTGAGCCTCATCTCCTTTGCATGACCCTTTCAGTCCTGAATTGGCAACTATACCTGAAGCTGTATTTTCACTGAAAAAATAAAGATTTTAAATTATCCCTCCCTCACCCTGCTGTGAGGACATGTACCCCTCACAGCAAAGAATAACATAACATGTTTTGGGGATGTAGCCTGGCTATAGGCACCACAACCCATCTTGCCCCATAAGGCCTGACTCAACTGTCTTGAGAAAAACAAGAACTAGGGTCAGCTAGCCCCAGAAGCAGGATGGCCTAGAGTTGAACTGAGCCCAAGTTAGATCATATATGCCAGTGTAAACCAACCAATGAAATTGCTTTGTGTGACTGCTGTGAATTGCTTATGTAATTTTCCCTATAAATACCTTTCCCTAATTGGGCTCGGGGTCGACTCCTCTGTCTCCTGCGTGAGATATGTTTCATCCCCAGAGCTCTGGTTCCTCAAATATACCTCTTGTTTATTACATCAAGACCAGTTTCTCATGAGTTCTTGGGGGGTTGCATTGCCTCGAGATTTGAGTGGGGGTCTTCCTCACTCCAATGGTCTTTCATTTGGGGGCTTGTCTGGGATCTCGTGACCACCCACAACTCCGATGACCTTCTTAGACGTAAGGGGGGTCCCCAATTGTGTCTGAGTGTGCAGCTGTTGTCTGTGTCTGTCTCAGTTCTTGTTCTGGTTAGTATCTGAAAAATGCTTTTGGTTTCCCAGCTGCTTTCTGGAGCTGTAAAGCTCAGAAGCTGTGGTCGATAGACGTGTCTGGAGGACCACAAGCTGCAGCCCTGGTGAACACTTCAGGGCAACAGGAGAGCCAGGGATGCCTGGTGGTCTCCTATAGGGTAGAAGAAGATAGTGTGTTCCTCTTGGAAGAGAAACTTCAAAGACCTCTTCCATCTGAAACTGCCTTTGCCTGGTTGGTACCTGTGGACTAGGCCTGGCAGTTGTTGTCTGGATATTGTGGTCTCTTTGTGTTGTCTGCTGTTTGTCTGTTTAGTGTTTTCTTGTGACAATGGGACAGACAGTAACGACTCCCTTAAGCCTGATGCTAGATCATTGGACTGAAGTTAGGGACAGAGCACATAATATGTCAGTTGAAGTTAAGAAGGGAAAGTGGCAGACTTTCTGCCCCTCTGAGTGGCCGACTTTCAGTGTCAGTTGGCCCCCCAAGGGCTCTTTTGACCTGACTATGATACTTGATGTTAAAGCTGTTGTTTTTCAGGAAAAACCAGGAGTGCACCCTAACCAGCAAGCTAGACACCCCTCCAGTTCCTCCTTTGTTTCCCCCATTTCCTCCTCAACAGCCTTTAAACTCTGCTCCACAGGAAGAAGCAAGAAGTAGGGGTCTAGCTACAGGTACTGGAAGCTGCAGGGCTTGGAGCCCCACAGAGCCTGACTCCACAGTAGCCATGCCTTTGCGCACTTATGGTGTACCCAGCTTCATGAATCCTCTGCCCCTATGGAGGCAGAGGCTTCTGGTCAGGCCCAAGGGATGTGAAATCAGCGGGCACAGATAGAGAGAATAAATAAAATTCTAAAAGAGACCTTGACTATGTTGACCATGGAGACTGGCACAGACTGGGTGACACTCCTTCCCTTTTGCTCTCTTTAGAGCAAGAAATGCCCCTTCCAGATTCAGCCTTACCCATGCCCCCAAAGAGACTACAGAGTTCAGGGCAGGCAAAAAAGATAAATATAATTCTAAAAGAGACCTTGATAAAATTGGCCTTAGAGACTGGCAGGAGAGACTGGACTGTCCTCCTTCCTTTCTCTCTGTTCTGCATACGGAACACTCCTGACCCTTTTGGCCTAACACCTTATGAGATTATGTATGGGCCCCCCCTGCTGCCTCCATTGAATCAGGTGGGGCCCCCTACACTGAGGTTTTTCCTAAAACTCTGTTTGCTCATTTAAAGGCTTTAGAAACAGTCCAAAGTGGAACTTAGAGCCAAGTGAAGGACGACTACAAGACAGGACGTCCAGGGTGCCTCACCAGTTCCCAGCAGGAGACACAGTCCTGGTCTGGGGACACCAGGCTGAGAGTCTAGAACCTCACTGAAAAGGAACCTATCTAGTAAGGTTAACCACTCCCACTGTTGTTAAGGTAGATGAGATTGCTGCATGGGTCCATGCCTCCCATTTAAAGACAACACCAGATGTCTCAAAAATAAATGAAAGTTAAAAATGACTGCTAATCCTCTTAAGTTTCATCTCTGTTGTATTCACTTATAATCCCCATATCCCCCAGGAACTGATTTGGCAAGTTTCCTCCCAGGCCGGGAAGGTAATATGGTCCATCTCCAAGGTGGTCCCACATACACATGGTGGCCCACTCTCACCCCTGACTTTTGTAAGTTGGTAGCTGGGCTGGATACCTGGGACATTCCTGACACAGGTCCTCAGAATATGCCCTTATAAGTCCCAAAGAGATTTTCACCTGGGGACAAGTTTGGACGCAGAAGTCCAGAACCAAGATGCCACTTGGAAATACTGGGGTTTTACGTTTGCCCCCGAGATGGCTGAGACCGGGCTACCATCTGGCGTTGTGGGGGCTTAGAAAGTTTATACTGTTCTGCTTGGAGATGTGAGACTACTGGAGAAGCCTATTGGAAACCCAGTTCTCAGGATTGGATTGTGGTACATAAAAATTATACTTCCCCAATGAAGTGTAGCCAGAGAAGTACAGGGGCTTATGGCTCCAGTCCCACATGCGTACCTCCAAACATTACTTTTACCACCCAAGGACAGACTAAAGATATTTCAAAATGGTTGAGGGGAAGGACATGGGGCCTCCGATGGGTTTTTCCAGATAAGCTGTTAAAACAAGATTTAGGTGCCACTTTTATAATACAACTAAAAATAGAGAGCCTTCCTGCTCAATCCGTAGGCCCCAACCAAGTGCTATCTGAACAAAGGCCCCCTCCCCCAGATGCCCCAGAGCCATACCCCTTGAGGTCCTCTCTAACCTCCCCTCCACTCTTTCAGAGCACTGAACAAAGATTACTAAATTTGAAACACGGGACATTCACTGTGTTAAATGGTTCCAACCCTAATATGACAGAATCCTGCTGGCTTTGCCTCTCCTTGGGGCCCCCATATTATAAAGGTGTTGCAGTTTCAGGGACCTTTAATAACACTACTAGCTATGATGTCTGTGCCTAAAACAGTAAGAACAGATTAACCCTTACAGAGGTCTCCGGAAAAGGGACCTGCCTAAGAAGCCCACCAGCTGCATACAGGTATCTCTGTAATGAGACCCTCAGGAGCCCTCAAACCTCTACTAACAGATTCTTAGTGCCCACACTTGATAAATGGTGGGTGTGAAAGGTAAAAGTTTTAAATTTGCCCTCCTAGACACAAAGTTTAGGCCCTAGAATTGTATGTTCCAGGAAGCCCCTCTTAGGGCTATAGAATAGGTAATTGCATCTGCTGGTTCAAGCAGCTTCTCCCAGGAACTAGCGGACCATAAAGTTAAACAATCTTGAGAAACAGAGTTTCTCCTTGTGATTTTTCACTGTTATTCTTCACACTTTCCAATGATGCCATCTCTGCCCCATTGGGTTGTGGTTTCTCCCTTTAAATACCCTTTCTCCCAGTCTCTCGGGGTTAAACTCCACTGCCCCTGAATGGGATATGAGTCTCAACCCCAGTGCACTCCAGTGTAACCTCATGTGATTACAGCAAGGACAGTCTTGTGTGAGTTCTTTGGGGGTCTCGTCATCCCGAGACTTGAGTGAGGGTCTCCCTGCTCCAGGGGTCTTTCAGGTGTGTGGGTAATGACTAACCCCTTGTATTTCTACTTCTGTCTTTGATGATACAAAAGACTATTACATACTTGTACAGCTGGTCCCTCAGGTTTATTATCACCCTGCAGACACTCTTGAAGATGAGTTTGACAAACATCCAAAGCACTTCCACAGGGAACCCATTTTGTTGACATACCCATTAGTAGTCATACTGGGACTTGGGGTAGCCACAAGAGTAGGAACAACCACAGCAGCATTAATACAGACCCCTTAATATTTCCATAAATTGAGATCTACAATAGATAAAAATTTACGAGCCATAGAACAATCCACATCTAAGCTTGATGAATCACTGACCTCCCTCTCTGAGGTGGTCTTACAAAACAGGAGAGGACTAGATTTACTGTTTCTTAAAGAGAGTGGGTTATGTGCTGCCCTAAGAGAAGAGTGTTGCTTCTATGTTCGATCACTCTGGTGTCATTAGGGACTCCTTGTCCAAATTATGAGAAAGATTGGCCACCAGACAGAAGGAGAGAGAGGCCAATCAAGGATGGTTTGAAAGTTGGTTTTCTCACTCTCCTTGGCTCACCACCTTAATTTCCATGCTCTTAGGGCCCTTAATTATTCTCTTGTTACCTTTAACAGTTGGACCCTGTATTTTAAATAAGTTAGTAGCCTTTATTAGAGAAAAAGTTAGTGCGGTGCAAATTTTATTGCTTTGCCAACAATATCATGCTTCAAAAGACTTTAGAGAAAAAATTGAAGAAGGCTCTGAGTTCTAAGATTAGAACTAGTCACAAGCAGAAATGGGGAATGAAAGAATAAAGATTTTAAACTATCCCCCACTGACCCTGTTGTGAAGACAAGTGCACCTCACAGCAAAGGATAACATAACATGTTTTGGGGATGTAGCCTGGCTATGGCTCCCACAAACCATCTGGCCTTGATAAGGCTTGAATCAACAGTCCTGAGAAAAACAAGAACTAGGGTTAGCTTGCCCCAGAAGCAGGGTGGCCTAGAGTTGAACTGAGCCCAAGTTAGATCATATATGCCAATGTAAACCAACCAATGAAAAAGCTTTGTGTGGCTGTTGCCAATTGCCTATGTAATTTTCCCTATAAATACCTTCCCCTAATTGGGCTCAGGGTCGACTCCTCTGTCTCCTGTGTGAGAGATGTGTCGTCCCCAGAACTCTGGTTCCTCAAATACACCTTTTGTTTATTACATCAAGACCAGTTTCTCGTGAGTTCTGTAGAGGAACTCACATCGGGGAGTTGCATCGTCTCAAGATTTGAGTGGGGGGTCTTCTGCACCCCAGTGGTCTTTCATCACCAATGTCCTTCCATGGCCTCTCACAGTCCAAAGCCTCAGTTGTTCTTCATGACACCTTTGTGCCTTAAAGCCAGTACAACCTGGGTGATTTTTTTTTACATTACCAAGCCCAGTTGCAGCATGAGGTACAACATTGACTATCTCTGGAACACAGCTTTTTGTACTCTCAGAAAACACTTCCCTGAAGATTTCACCTCAGTGATGCTGATCTCTTTCTTAGCTCCAGCTAACCAGCAACAATTGTCACAGTAGTCTCCTTCTCCTCTTGAACATGAAGCCAAAGGCACATGACTGAAGCTGCCGAATTCTGCTGCTTGCAGGATCTGGAACATGGCCCCCTTGTTCTATTACATTTTCACTAGCTTCTTTTCTAAACTCCTTCACTGTATAAGCTTGGCTGACTATAAATTTAGTATATAGATTAGAAGATACATGTTTGAAATTAAATACTCATGTTAATATAGCAATGATGGTAAATTCTTTGTGCAGCATTTTACACATTTAGAAGTGTTGATTACATTTACATTTGTAATAGTAGCTGACATGCATAGCAAGAGTAGGGAAGGTGAAATGCTTGAGGGAATTTTCACAGGTAATAGTGCATTTACCAATGGTACTGCTTATAGGAAGAATAGAATTCACATGGTTCACTTTCATAAATTATTAGGCTATAAGTTCCTTACAATGTGAATTTTAATTTTATTTTTTAAAGTCAATTGGATGGCACAATTTTATATAAATAGCTAATTTGCTTTAATAAGGACTAAATCATCTTATTTGGCTTAATTTTAAATGTATTCAAATCTATTCATACAATAATTCATATTTTTGAACTGTGATTATATATGAATAAATATGTGATTCAGTTATTTAAATAAAATATCGAGAATAAGTGAAAATAATGAAGATTTTCAAGCAGGTTAAGTAGATAGCTGGTAGTCACATTGTGAAATATGCACTGTCAAAATTCTATTAGAATAGATATGTAAAATAATTACATGAATAAAGATTGTACTTGGAAAACTATTATACAGGGAAAAGCTAAAATTTTCCCACAAAATTCACTGGCAAATTATTTAACATTTAGATTGAAACCAGTTTCATTCATTACTGTTTGTATTAATGTATCACTGGTTCAAAAGAAAAATATACTCTCAGAAGTTTGAGTGATAATGACACTAGATATTTTCTAGGCCTGGTAAATTACAGCTAATGCAACAGCTAGCATTCAAATGTGACTTGAAAAAATTAAGTAAAGAAAAGTAACTAAAAATTTTTATTTAGAATATCTTGCTTCTTGGTTAATATTACAGTCCAGATGTGCTGTTATTGTTGTTTGATTATTTATTTATTTATTTATTTATTTATTTATTTATTTATTTATTTATTTATTTACTTACTTATTAAACTGTCTATGCCCTCTGGTTAGTGTTGCTAATGGTTTATTTATCTTGTTGATTTTCTCAAAGAACCAGTTTCTGGTTTGATGATTCATTGCATACTTCTTTTTGTTTCTACTTGGTTGATTTCAGCCCTGCGTTTGAATATTTTCTGCCATCTACTCCTCTCGGGTGTATTTGGTTCTTTTTATGCTGGAGCTATCAAGTGTGCTGTCAAGCTGCTAGTGAATGCTCTCTCCAGTTTCTTTTTGGAGGCACTCAGAGCTATGAGTTTTCCTTTTAGCACTGCTTTCATTGTGTCCCATAATTTTGGGTATATTTTGCCTTCATTTTCATTAAATTCTTAAAAGTCTTTAATTTCTTTTTTATTTCTCCATTGATCAAGTTGACATTGAGTAGAGTGTTGTTTAGCTTCCATGTGTATGTGGTCTTTCTGTTGTTTTGTTGTTATTGAAGACCAGTGTTAGTCCATGGTCATCTGATAGGACGCAAGAGGTTATTTCCATCTTCTTGTATCTGTTGAGCTATGTTTTGTGACCAATTATATGGTCAGTTTTTGTGAAAGTACCATGAGATACTGAGAAGAAGGTATATTCTTTTATCTTAGGATGAAATGTTCTATGGATATCTGTTAAATTCATTTGGTTTATAACTTCTGTTAGTTTTACTGTGTTTCTCTTTAGTTTCTTATTTCATGATCTGTCCTTTGATGAGAGTGGGGTGTTGAAATCTCCCACTATTATTGTGTGATGTACAATGTGTGCTTTGATCTTTAGTAATGCTTCTTTTATGAATGTCATTGACCTTGCATTTGGAGCTTAGATGTTCAGAATTGAGAATTCATCTAGGTAGTTTTTTGCCTTTGATGAGTATGTAGCATCCTTCCTTATCTTTTTTGGTAAATTTTGGTTGAGAGTCAATTTTATTTGATATTAGAATGGCTATTTCAGCTGTTTTTTTTGGGAATATTTGTTTGGAATTTTTTTCAGACTTTTATTTTGAGGTAGTGTCTTTCTTTGTCATTGAGGTACATTTCATGTATGTAGCAAAATGATGGGTTCTCTTTAAGAATCCAGTCTATTAGCCTATGTTCTTTTATTAGGGAATTGAGTCCATTGATGTTAAGAGCTATTAGGGAATAGTGATTATTGTTGCCTGTTATTTTTGTTGTTAGAGGTGGAGTTATATTTGTATGTCTATCTTTTATTGGTTTTGTTGCAAGGTGACTATTTTCTTGCTTTTTCTATGGTGTAGTTTCCCTCCTTGTGTTGGAGTTTTCCATCTATTATGCTTTGTAGGGCTGGATTTGTGGAAAGACATTGTGTAAATTTGGTTTTGTCATGGAATGTATTGGTTTCTCAGTCTGTATTAATTGAGAGTTTTTCTGGATTTAGTAGCATCGGCTGTCACTTATATTCTCTTAGGATCTGAGTGACATCTGCTGAGAATTTTCTGTCTTTCATAGACTCTGATGAGGATTTTTGTGTAATTCTTATAGGTCTGCCTTTATATGTTACTTGACCTTTTCCCCTTATTCTTTTTCATATTCTTACTTTGCTTTGCATTTGTTGCTTTGACTATTATGTGACACAAGAAATTTCTTTTCTGTTCCAATCTATTTGGAGTTTTGTAGACTTCTTCTATGTTATGGGCATCACTTATTTTTAGTTTAGGGAAGTTTTCTGTTATGATTTTTGAGATATTTACTAGACCTTTAGGTTGGGAATCTTCAATCTCTTCTATACCTATTTTCCTTAGGTTTGATCTTCTCATTGTGTCCTGGATTTCCTGAGTCAGGAGTTCTTTGCATTTTGCACTTTCCTTGACTGTTCTGTCAATGTTTCCTATGGTATCTGAGTTCTCTCTTCCGTCTTTTGTTGGTGATGTTTGCATCTATGAACCCTGATCTTTTCCCCATCTTTTCTATCTTCTGGGTTTCCTCCTTTTGTGATTTCTTTATTGTTTTTATTTCCATTTTTAGATCATGGATGGTTTTATTCAATTCCTTTACCTGTTTGTGTTTTCTTGTAACACTTTCAGGGATTTTTGTGTTTTGTCTTTCAAGGAAACTGTTTCCCTGTGCTCTCATGTATTGCTTTAAGGGAGTTATTGAAGTCCATCTTGAAGTCCTCAATCATCATCATGACATATGAATTTAAATCAGCATCTTGATTTTCTGGTGTGTTGCCATATCCAGGGCTTCCTTTAGTGGGAAAACTGGGTTTGGGTGATGCCAGGTGGCCTTGTTTTCTGTTGCTTAGTTTCTTGCACTTGTCTCTTGCCATCTGGCTATTCCTGGTGTTAAGTGGTCTTGCTGTCTTTGACTGTGGCTTGTCCCTCCTGTAAAGCCCATGCTTCAGCACTCCTGGGAGACCAGAACTCTTTTGCAGAATTTGGGTATGGAGATCTGTGGCACAGGGTCAGTTCCAGGAAGCAGATGGAAATTGACTCAGGAGAAGCGGTTCTGAGTGTAGCCCCAGGACTCTGGTAGGGACAATTAATAATCCAGATTCTCACCCACGGGTATATTGTTCTTTGCCGCCCTGTGAAAAGCAGGTCTGATCCCGTCCCTTGTCTCTGCTAGGTACTCTGTGAGACCTGCTTTCCCATGTGTGTGCGACCCCTACACTTGGCGCACTTGCTTCTCTGCTCTGCCTGCCTGCCACTGCAGCCCTGATTCACAGCAGCAGGAAAGCAAATCTGACCCCATCCTTGTGTCCTGCCAGGGTCTGCTTGCTAAGACCGGTGTGCAAGCAAGCCCTCTCTTTCTGTCTAGGACTTTGCTCCTGTGCTCAGCCAGCCACACCTTCAAGAAAATCAGCTTTCACACTGTCTTTTCTACTTTGCCCACACCATCACCCGTGTGCCAGTGACTCAGCTGCACATGTTTGCCTGCACATGATCGTATCTCTCCCTTGTTCTGCAGATTTTTTATTCCTGCCCTATCTTGACATATGATCCTCACTAATAATTTACTTCCTGAGGAACACCGGTGAGTCTGGGAGCAGGCAAGAATACATGCAGATGACCATACCCAATTGGATCTGGGGCAGTACCTGACTAAGATCCCTGAAAGTAATTAGAATTCCACATGTAATATTTTAGCCAGAGATACATTCATGACCTGTCTTTTGGCTATCTTTATAGGAAAGTCTTAAAACCAGTGAATTTTGAAAAACTATAAGAGGTCACCCAGGAAAAACAGGAAAACCCATACCAATTTTTAGAATGCTTTACAGAGGTTTTATTACAATACACTATTCTAGACCCTGAAAACCCAGAAGGTAAGCAACTTCTGATGACCTATTTCTTTTCTCAGAGCTACCCCAACTTAAAAGACAAACTTAAAAAAGCTAGAGAGGGGGCCCTAACTCCACAGGCAGAAGTTTTGGCATGGGCCTTTAAAGTGTACCACAGAAGGGATGAGAAGGCTCGAAGACAAAATTACCATATGCTGGCAAATTCTGCATGACCAGCCTCAGCTACTGCTCAGAACTCCTGGTTTTCTAAGGCTAAGAGACCACAAGGCTCCTGTTACAAATGTTGTCAACAGGGTCACTGGGTGACGGCTAGCCCTCATCCCCACAAGCTAAGGGTCTATGTTCTAGGTGCCATCAAGAGGGACACTGGTGTGCCGATTGACTTCATGTTGCGCAAGACAGGGCAACCCTTCTAGCTGATCTCCTAGGATTGGCTATGGATAACTGAAGGCACCTGAGTTCCCTGGACCCGACCACTGCAATCACCAGTCCTGAGCCCTAGGTTACCATCATGGTATGTGGGCCTCCCATCTTTTTCCTCTTGGACACTGGGGCCACTTATTCAGTCCTAATGGAGTCTTGGGGACCCACTTCTCTCTCCTGTTTCCCCGTTGTCCCATAGTGAGCCACCTTAACTTCCTCACCAAACTCCACCATTTAGCTACATTTTTAGGCATGTACCTCTCACCAATTCCTTTTTGGTAATGCCAACATGCCCTGTCCCCTTATTGGGAAGGATCTTCTAGCTAAGCTGGGAGCATCTATTTTCTTTGCTCCACTCATTTCCCAAACTCATTCCTTTGTTCCACCCATTTGCCTAAACTCAAGCTCGCCTGCAGCCCTTCTGCTCCTTCTAGCCAGACAACTTACTAACATGGACATGTTCCCTCCTTTACAAATTTCTCAGGTAGACCCCAGAGACTGGAAAGTCCAGAACCCCTCTGTTGCTAAGCAGTCTTTCCAAATAGGATCTGAAAACTGCTTACTCTATCTGTCTTTTTGTCATGGCAAACTGTTTTAAGACATCCAGTACACATTCTGTAGGACAAATTCGTCCTTTTACTCCACAAAAAGCTTATCTTAAAGAATGTTTATGTTGGGAACTGGATATAGATCTCTCCTGAGAGACACAACCAGAGCACGTCAAATACAGAGGCAAACACTAGCAGCAAACCACTGAAATGAGAATGGGACCCACATTGGTGGAATTAGAGAAAGAATTGAAAGGGTTGAAGGGGCTTACAACCTCATAAGGCCAAAATGCCAACCAACTAAAGGTTCCAGGGACTAAACCACTACCCTAAGACTATACATTGACTGACCCAAGGCTCCAACCGCATATGTAGCAGAGGATAGCCTTGTTGGGCACCAGTGGAAGGAGAAGCCCTTGGTCTTGCTAACGTTGGACCCCCCCCAGTGCAGGGGAATGTTGGTAAGGGGAAGATGGGGGGCACCCTTATTGGGGAGTGGGAGGGGATAGGGGGCTTAAGGACAGGAAATTGTGAAAGGGAATATCATTTGAAATGTAAATAAAGACATATATGCAATAAAAATATATAAAAAGAACAAAAAAAGAACAAAAAGGAATGTTCATGTTGTTATCTCATGTTGTTATCTCCTTTATAAACTTGTAAGCTACAGGAAACCCACTCAGACCTTCCTCTCATGGACTAAATAGACTCTACCTAGATAAGTACATCTACCTAAAGTTCTCACTTACTACCTATTCTGAAGGGTGGGATTCCTCTGGGTCTCAAATGTACATCTAAGAAAATAATTTTTCTTTTCTCCCAAATGTATTTAATCTTATTCTCTACAATATATATACATATATATATATATGTATATATATATATATATATATATATATATATATATATATAGTGTGTGTGTGTGTGTGTGTGTGTGTGTGTGTGTGTGTGTGTGTGTTCCAGTAACTTGTCTTGTCAAGTCCAGGTGCTTACTTTGCCCAGCTATTGGACCTGTTCCTTCTGACCTGTCCTCAGATGGTTCCACAGACTCTGGACAACAAGGAAACAGCCAACTCTTTTTTTTTTTTTTTTGGTTAATGGTTTTATTTTTTTTATTTTTTTATTATTAACTTGAGTATTTCTTATATACATTTCGAGTGTTATTCCCTTTCCCAGTTTCCGGGCAAACATTCCCCCTCCCCCCTCCCCTTTCTTATCGGTGTTCCCCTCCCCACCCTCCCCCCATTGTCCCCCTCCCCCCAACAGTCTAGTTCACTGGGGGTTCAGTCTTAGCAGGACCCAGGGCTTCCCCTTCCACTGGTGCTCTTACTAGGATATTCATTGCTACCTATGAGGTCAGAGTCCAGGGTCAGTCCATGTATAGTCTTTAGGTAGTGGCTTAGTCCCTGGAAGCTCGAAACAGCCAACTCTTAAGACAGGACAAACATCCCATAGCCACTTCTCTAGGTTCCCAAGACACGTCACCCCAAAACAAGCAGGAAGTAGTCAGGGATCACAACAACGCTATTCCTGCTCCACCATTGCCTTTCCAATTTTTCTTTTTTAAATTAAACCAAAATGGGGAATGTTGGTATTCTGTCTAAGCTCCACCCCCACAGTTGCCTGGCAACAGTCACTTATACCTGACTATAAAAGGCGCTGCTTGCCCCCTCCTCTTTCTCTTACTCTTGCTCTCTCTTGCTCTAGCTCTTTCCTCTTCCCTGCTCTCCACCTTTTCCTTTCTCTTCTTATCTCCATCTCCTCTTCCCTCCATGTGCTTATGGCTGGCCTCTTTTAGTTCTCCCCCCCTCTTCTACTCTTCCTCTCTCATTAAACCTTTCCACATGGAACTATGTTGGTTTGGTGTGCTTTGTCTGGATGCAGCCCAACATTTAAATCCCACAATGACAATTCCAAATCTGAACATGTATTACAAAATCATAATAATAATAATAAAAATCATATGGTACTGGCACAGAACTGATATACAGATGAATGGAAGAAAATAAATACCAAACAATGAACACACAAACTTGAACTACTTAAACTTTGATAAAGAGTTCAAAATCACCCACTGAAGCAAAGAATGCAAGTTCAACAAATGATGTTGGGAAAACTGAATGCCCACATGCAAATTAGCCCACAGCTATCACTTAAAAATGAATTCCAGGATGTTGGAAGACTTAAACATAAAACTTCAAACCCCAAAACTGCTAGAAGAGAACATAGGAAGTACCCTCTATATTATAGGTATAGGAAAGTACTTCCTGACTATGACTTCATTTGCCTAAGAATTAAGGTAAAAATGTAACAAGTGGAACTTTATAAATCTAAAAATATTGTGCATACTAAAAAACAATCAACCAGGTAAATAGGAAGCCCACAGAATAGGAGACCATATTTGCCAGTTATCCATTTTACGGAGGTTTAATATTCAGAATGTACAAAAATTTTAAGAGTCAGAAAAACAAGTGACTCACTTAAAACATGTGCCTGTGACATGATGTTTCAAAAGAAAAAATTAACAAAACAATGAATGGCTCAAAATATCTCATAAAATGTGGATCATTCCTGCAATTGGGGAAATGCAAATCTAATCAACATTGGTATTTCATCTTATACCAGTCAAAATGGCAAATATCAATGGAACAATCAATAAATGCTGGGAAGGATGCAGGGAAAAGGGAACTCCATTCACTGTTCATACAGTGATGCAAAGTGATGCAGCCAGTATGGAAATCAGTGTAGAGAAGTTTCTCAAAAAAGCTAAAAATAAATCTACCATATGACCCAGTTATACAACTCCTACTCAAAGGAGTTGATACATTGTTCTACAGATACTTGCTCAGTCATGTTTATTAGTGCCCTACTGATAATTGCTTTGAAATAGAAATATCATAAATATACAGACTGATTAATGGATAACTCTCTCTCTCTCTCTCTCTCTCTCTCACACACACACACACACACACACACACACACACACACACACACACACAATGGGATAACACTCAGTTTAATGAAAAATGAGAGAGTGAGCTTTGCAGGTAAATAGATGGAACTGAAAAGTATTGCAGTAAGTGAGGTAACTCAGATTCAGGAAGGCAAGTCACATGTTCTTCTCATTTGTGGCTTCTAGCCCCAAATCTTCTGATGTGTTTACATAGCCTCTAGTAACTGCAGAAACTGGGAATGCAAAATGGGGAAATTTCCAGAAAAAGAGAATTGTGGAGGATTTGAAAGAGAATTTATGTGATCATTTCAGGGAAATGGGAATGGGATACTATCTGTGGAGAGGAGAAGAGAAAAACACAGAAGATACTGTAGAAGGGTAGAGAATAGTAGGATACAGGTGATCTGATTATAGAAATTCAAAGAGAGTTGTTCTTTAGAGAGGTGGGAGGTAATTTGAGAATGTGAGAAGAGGGTAAAGGAGAATGACAGGCAACAAGTAGTCTGAAAGGGGAAATGAGAATGAGGTGTATTTAGGGAGGGGGATAGAGGTAAACACAGAAGGAGGAGGTAATGGGTAACAACACTGAAAGCTTCTGAAAAAGCCACAAGAATCACACTTTTATCTATTTACCTAAAAATCCTATGTAACACACAATTCCTTATTATTATTACTATTAAATATACACACAGTTTTAATGAAATTTTATTATTTGGACCAATGGTGCCCACTCCAAGAACAAAAGACCACTAGTGAAAACTCTAATACCAGACATAAGAAGGCCATTTTAATTTGTTCAATATTTGAGTTGAGACATTCAGAGATGTCCAAGAGACTCCTGAAACATACAGCCAATTGCTGTTGACTTTGGCTATCTTCTCAGGGCATGAGGGTAAATTCCCATTGCTGAAGATACTATGTGTAAATTAATTAAGAATTAAGCTTATTGCTGTCTAGATTCAAATGAATGCTATTTATGTTTAGGTTTTTTTTCCTTTACTGTTCATTGTAATGCTAAGTGCTGGCCTCCAAGTTTTGAAGTCTGTACATAGCCTGAGGCATCGTGGCCCCAGTTAATTCTTGTTAGTAATTGAGGATGCCAGCAGCTAATAGTTGGGAAGAGACATGGGTGGTGTTTGGATTTCCCAGGCTAGGGGCCATGAGGAGGAAGAGGAGAGAAGACATCATAATATAATAAGAATGAACAGGAACAAAACAAGAGTCTCCATCGGCTAGGGGCCCAGAGAATGTCTCTCAGAAGGCTGCCTAATTGGAGCTAAGAGAAAAACAGTTGAAACAGTAATAACTTGAGTTATTGATAGGAGTAGGTTCTAACAACATGGAAGATAGACAGCTGCACAGATATAGTGCTGCTTAACAGTTGTAGTGCATATTTAACTATAAAGGCTGTGTGTTTCATCTGGAAACAGATGAAAACATAAAGAAACCACGCACCATGAATTTTAATAATTTTCACATCAGACTTAAGCTCTCTCTATTTATTTATTTATTTATCTATTTATTTAGGCTCTATAAAATTACTGGGAATTACTACAAATCTAAAGCGCTAAGTTCATCTGTTTACTATTCCAACTGTGCTCCCCAAAGATATGCTATTTGTTAATATCTCTTGCAGTCTGACATTCTGAGGGAGGGTGCATTTCACTCTGGCATGTGCTGCTGGTCCACCAGGACTGATGGATACCTTCTGTTCTACCATGTTCTCCTCTCTGCTCTCTTCTCTCCTTCTACTTATGATCCCTATCAGTGACCATATACCCTGTAATTCAAATTCCACCTTCCTGTATTCCCTCCAGTAACTGATTGTTACCAGTTTTATTTAACCAATAGTCTTAAATTGGGGATCAATTATAAAGGGTGGTATAATGCAGATTTGCTTGTTTTGGAGTAACCATGGCTTGGGGTACAAAATGTAGCAGTTGAATACAAGCAGAACCAGAAAAAAAACCCTACATTTCCCCATTTTTGTCAAAAAAGTTTTTTCTCTTATAATAATAAAAGGCACACAGTCAGTAACAATTACAAAACAATTATGAAGACTATTAGGTAAGTTCTACATTTAAATAGGTTAATCTGTTTGTATTTGGCAACCTTTGAATAAAGTTTTCTATCATCTATCTTGGTTTTGTAAACTAAAGGACACTGTATTTAAGACAAAATGGAAACCAACAGATTTGGAAAAGATCTTTACCAATCTTACATCCAGTAGTGGGCTAATATCTAATATATACAAAGAACTCAAGAAGTTAGATGACAGAGGGTCAAATAACCCTATTAAAAAGAATAAGAAGGAATTATTAATTTCCTTATTCTCCCAACTCCATTGAGTATTTGGAAATCTTTGTTACTTGGTGAGAATTGGGAAATTTTGAATTTAAATCTAATAGCAGTGCACAGTCATAGTATAAATAAATTTGCAGGTTTTTATGCAGCAGAAAAAAATCTGGTTATCTACAACCAAATGTAGGCATTATTCAACACTCTAACCCAACCATACTGACAGCAAGTCCCTTAATGAGAAGAGAGAATGTGTGCATCAAGTATTGGTTAGTCAACTAGTAAGCTCGAAGCAGATAGTGAATTGTTCACCTCAACACTTAGACTGATTAAGGGAATTTTGAAAGCCAATGACAACATAGAGGGAAAGTTAAAAAAATTAGAGTATGTCTAGGTGTGCTACTGAGGTTATAGTAGTGACCTTGTTGTTTCGCTTAACTGGATTAGGATTATTTCTTATATTTGAATCTTTAAAAGCTACTTTGTGAATCCAGTGTACATTTTAGAGTCCCCGAATTCCATGATTGTCCAATAAACCAAAACATGAATGAAGTAAAAAACAAACAAACAAACAAACAAACATACAGTGGAGCAGAGACTGAAAGAAAGGCCAACCAGAGACTGCCCCACATGGGGATCCTTCCCATACACAGCCAACAAACCCAGGCACTATTGCTGATGCCAAGAAGAGCACGCTGACAAGAGCCTGATATAGCTGTCTCCTGAGAGGCACTGCCAGAATCTGACCAATATGGATGAGGAGGCTTGCAGCCATCCAGCAGACTGAGCATGGGAACCCCAATGGAGGAGTTAGGGGAAGTACTGAAAGAGCTGAAGAGGTTTACAACCCCATACAAAGAACAGAATTATCAACTAACCAGACCCTCCAGATTTCCCAGGTCTAACCCACCAACCAAAGAGTACACATGGGTGGACTCATGGCTCCAGCTGCATATGTAGCAGAAGTTGTCCTTATATGGCATATATAGGAGGGGAGGCCCTTGGTCCTATAAAGACTTGATGCCCTAGCATAGGGAAATGCAAGGGCGGCGGTAAGGGTCAAGTGGGTGGGTAGCTGGGTTGAGGGAGCCTTCTCATAGAAGCAGGGGGTAGGGGGATAGATTAGAGGTTTTGCAGAGGGGAATCTGGGAAAGGAGGTAACATTTGAAATGTAAATAAATGAAATAACCAATAAAAACATAGGATGTAAAAAATAATCAAATAAAAAGCAAGAAAAAAGAAAATCCAACAACTCTTCATCATAAAAATCATGAAGAAATTAAACCCACAAATAATATATCTCAATGTAATAAAGGCATTTTACCCAGAAAGACCATAGCCCATAGCATGTTAAATCAAGATAAGTTCTTAGTGATTCCACTGAAGCCAGTAACAAAACAAGGGTTTTAAACCCTCTTCATACCGATTTAAGATCAATATACTACTTGAAAGCTTATCGCGAGCAATAAGACAATTGATGGATATCATAGGTACGTAATTTGGAAAGGAAGAAGTCAAAGAATCTTTATTTGTTGATATGATGGCATAGATAAGTTATTCTAAAAATTTCACCAGAAAACTCCTACAGTTGATAAAAATCATTTAGCAAAGTAGGTGGAAACAAGATTATCTGACAAAAATTAGTAGTCTTTTATATACAAATTACAAACAGATTAAGAAAGAAATCAGTGAAACACCATCTTTTACAATAGCCTGAAATGATATAAAATACCTTGGGTAACTCTAATGAAGCAAGTGAAAAGCTATTATAATAAACCACCAATGAAAGAGAATTCATGGGTTGATCCATGGCTCCATTATGTATGTAGCATTGGATGGCCTTATCTGGCATCAATGGGAGGGATCCTTGGTCCTGTGGAGGCTTGTTGCCCCAGCATAGGGGCATGCTAGTGGGGTGAGATGAGAGTGCGTGTTTAAGGAAGAACTCTCTTAGAGCCAAAGGAGTTGGAGTATGAGATAGGGGTTTGTGAAGGGAAAACTGTGAAGGGTACAACATTTGAAATGTAAACAAATAAAAAATCAGTTAATTAAAAAAAGAAAAATTTCAGACATTGAAGAAAGTGAAGACTATCACAAGATGAAAAGACCTCTTATGATCATGTATCTGTAGGATTAATACTGGGTCAAGAATGGCTGCATAGTGGGGATGTGACAAAGTTCCTGATCATAGACCATTGCCAGGCCATTGACCCCATGTGTGCTGATGACTGCTGTGGGCCTCTAACTGCTGTCTCATCCATATATTTTACTTTCAGTCTCTCTTTCTGGGGAATGTACCTTCACCACTACTCACAGCTAATCACACCATAACAAATGAAACAGATGCAGTTCTCAGGAATGAGGAATGGAGGCCATGAGGTTGTTGGGGTCCAAGAACAGGCTTTCTGTTTGACCCCAAGAGCATGAGAAAAGTTTTAGACAACATAATGACAGAGGCCATAAAAGCCTAATTTATAGAAATTATTTGTAGATGTTATTCTATTCTACAAGACTTGGTCTTCAATACAGAATTATGAAGAGATACATGTACCCTCTGATCCAATGACAGCTACATTAATTTTCCAGAGTGTACTTGGGAACATCAAGGATAGAGAGTTTAAGTGGTCTCAAAAAGAAAGGGCATGGATAGCAAAAGTAATCTATATATAGGAAAATAAGCAAGTGATATATGCATTGTTCTTAGAGGGTGAAGGCTTGTATATAATCTAGAAACAAAAGATATTAGAAGGAGAGTATATGAGGCCACAGAATTGCTCAGCTAAGAAAACAAAAATTAGAGGAAAAAAAGATGATGTACAGTATATGAAATGTCAGTAGTTCATTTTCCTGGCCACTTGATACTTTGGAGATGACAATGCCTATTGAGATATTAGAGAGAGCTAGCTGCGTTACTTGCATAAATTTAGTTTTTTTTTTAATTTTAGTAGTCGGTCACCTTTCTATTCTTAAATGAAAATAATTACTAAAGACTGCTGTATGCTGTACCAGGAAACCGCAAGAGCTCTGCCCGGCTACTCCTGAAGTGCAGGCTATGTAAAAAGTATAAGGAAATGTGTCTTTGCTTTGTGTTTAATTTCTGTTTTAAGAAAGCATGGTGGCTCACAACCATCTGTAATGGGATCTGATGCTCTCTTCTGGTGTGTCTGAAGAAAGTGACAGTGTACTCATATGACTAAAATAAATAAAAAAAAAGAAAGCAGGGGTTGTGACTAATGATCTTGGATTCAAAAAATTTATATAAATTTAAGGATTTCTAAAATAATCATTAGCAATGCTCAAAGCCTTGATGATGTAGCTTAGTAAATAAAAGACTGGGTTCAGGCTTTCTGGTTGGGGAAAGGTTCAAAAATGAAAAGGAAGAAGAAAAAGTAATGAGAAGAATGAACATGGAGGGAGAGAGAGCTCACTGCCCAGACATGTGGGCACTCCTAAGACTGCAGGGCAGGACAGACCACCAGTACTGCCCACCCCTACCCATATCCCTGGCCCAAAAGGAAACTGTATAGGGCCTCTGGGAACAGGAAGAGAGGGGCACTCAAGGCTGTGGACTAGATACCGCCCGGATCTGAAGGGACCCGGTCAAACAGCTCACTGCTCCCAAATCCCATGGGAGGGAGAGCTAGACCTCCAGAGGGGCAGACATGTCTGAGAAGCCAGAGGAGAGACTACTCTCTGCCCACATTTCTGACTCTAGAGGAAAATGCCAAGTGACATCTGGGCCCACTGTGCACAGGGTCCCGAGCGAAGGTGGGGCAGGCCCTTCTGGTTGCTGCCCTCATGGAGAGCTGAAACCCAGCTCTGAGAAGGGATGGCAGTCCTGAGACCAGAGGTAAGAACAACTTTTCTGCTCCAATTGACCTGCCTGGTGGACTCAGGACACACAGCCACAGGAACACCTGAAGACCAGTAGACAGGAATGAGTACACGCCTGAAAGCAGAACACACTGTTCCCATAACTGGCTGAAAGAGAACAGGAAAACAGGTCTACAGTACTCCTGACACACAGGCCTATAGGATGATCTAACCATTGTCAGAAATAACAGAACAAGGTAACACCAGAGACTACAGGATGGCAAGAAGCAAGCGCAGGAACCCAAGCAACAGAAACCAAGAGTACATGGCATCATTGGAGCCCAATTCCCCCACCAAAGCAAACACTGAATATCCAAACACACCAGAAAAGCAAGATCTAGATTTAAAATCACATTTGATCATGATGCTGGAGGACCTCAAGAAAGACATGAAGAACTCCCTTAGAGAAATGCAGGAAAACACAAATAAACAAGCAGAAGCCTATAGAGAGGAAATGCAAAAACCGTGAAAGAATTACAGGAAAACACAATTAAACAGGTGAAGGAATTAAAAGTGGAAATAGAAGCAATAAAGAAAGCACAAAGGGAGACAACCCTGGATATAGAAAACCAAAGAGACAAGGAGCCGTAGATACAAACATCACCAACAGAATGCAATAGAGAGAAGAGAGAATCTCAGGAGCAGAAGATTACATAGAAATCATCAACAAAACTGTCAAAGATAATTTAAAATGTAAAAAGATATTGGCAGTAAACAGATTGCGAAAAAATCTTTACCAATACAACAACTGATAGAGGGCTTATATCTAAAATACACAAAGAACTCACGAAATTAGACTGCAGGGAGACAAATAACCCTATTTAAAAATGGGATTCAGAGGTAAACAAAGAATTCACAGTTTAGGAATGCCGAATGGCTGAGAAACACCTAAAGAAATGTTCAACATCTTTAGTCATAAGGGAAATGCAAATCAAAATAACCTTGAGATACCACCTCACACCAGTCACAATGTCAAAGATCAAAAACTCAGGTGACAGCAGATGCTGGTGAGGATGTGGAGAAAGAGGAAAACTCCTCCATTGTTGGTGGGATTGCAGACTGGTACAACCATTCTGGAAATCAGTATGGAGGTTCCTTAGAAAATTGGTCATTGCACTACCTGAGGACACAGCTATACCTCTCTTGGGCATATACCCAAAAGATGCTCCAACATATAACAAAGAGACATGCTCCACTATGTTCATAGCATCCTTATTTATAATAGCCAGAAGCTGGAAAGAACCCAGATGTCTTCAACAGAGGAATGGATACAGAAAATGTGGTACCTCTCCACAATGGAATACTACTCTTCTATCAAAAGCAATGACTTTATGAAATTCATAGGCAAATGGATGGAACTGGAAAATACCATCCTGAGTGAGGTAACCCAATCACAGAAAAGCACACAAGGTATGCACTCATCGAAAAGTGAATATTAGCCCAAATGCTCGAATTACTCTAGATGCACAGAACACATGAAACTCAAGAAGGATGACCAAAATGCGAATGCTTCACTCCTTCTTTAAAAGGGGAACAAGAATACCCTTGGGAGGCAAAGTTTAGAACAGAGGCAGAAGGAACACCCATTCAGAGCCTGCCCCACATGAGGCCCCTATATATACAACCACCAAACTAGGTAAGATGGATGAATCAAAGAAGTGCAGGCCAACAGGAGCTGGATGTAGATCGCTCCTGAGAGACACAGCCAGAATAGAGCAAACACAGAGGCGAATGCCAGCAGCAAACCACTGCACTGAGAATTCGACCCCTGTTGAAGGAATCAGAGAAAGGACTGAAAGAGCCTGTAGGGGCTTGAGACCCCATTTGAACAACAATGCCAACCAACCAGAGCTTCCAGGGACTAAGCCACTACCCAAAGACTATACATGGACTGACCCTGGACTCCAACCTCATAGGTAGCAATGAATGTCCTAGTAAGAGCACCAGTGGAAGGCGAAGCCCTTGGTCCTGCTAAGACTGAACCCCAGTGAATGTGATTGTTGGGGGGCAGCAATGGGGAAGGATGGGGAGGGGAACACCCTTAGAGAAGAGGAGGGGGAGGGGTTAGCGGTATGTTGTCCCAGAAACCGGGAAATGGAATAACAATTGAAATATAAATAAAAAATGCCCAAGTTAATAAAGATCGAGAAAAAAAAAAGAATGAACATGGAAAAAGAAAGGAGACAAAGGAAGAATGATGAGACTGTTAGGGCAAAGATCGATCACTTGAAATGATAGCTTGCATCCACTACTGATTTCTGGTCATTATTGAATCTGTGCTGCTTCTATTTCCTCATTTCTCAGTACCCTCCTCAAACTGAGGCTGAAACTCAGCAGACAAATATGTAAAAAAAAGAGTGGCCATTCAATCAAAATCAATCTATGATTTCCATGTAAGTCCCATTAAAATCACAAAACAACTTTTTTTTTGTAAACAGAAACTGAAGGGACAAACTTTTTCAGCTTAACATGGAAACACAAAATACCCACGATAACTAAAACAATCTTAAAAGAAAAGCAGGAAGTATTCCCATTTGTAGTTTTAAGTCATACTACAAAATTAGAGTACTAAAAACAGTATGACATTTGTGCTAAAACAGGCAGAATGATAAATAGAATCAAGTTGAAGACACAGACATAAATCCATATACCCACAGACACCTTATTTATCATAAAGAAACCAGAACTACACACAGGAAAAAGACAGAATCTTTAGCAAATGATGTTGGTCATAATGGACAGCTGCATGTAAAAGAATCAAAATAGATTTATACTTATCACACCAAACAAAAATTAACTCTAAATCGATCAGAGTTCTTAAAACCAAGTACATTGAACGTGGTAGGAAAGACAATGGGGAATTCAGTTGCATAGGAAATGACTTTCTGGTCAGTCTACCATTAATTAGCACAGGTACTAAGATCAGCAACTAATAACTGGAACAGCATGAAACTGAAAAGCTTTGACATGGCCAAGGACACCATTATATGAACCAACTGGCAGCCTAGAGAATAGGAAGGTCTTTTACTTATTTATCTATTTGTTTATTACCAAGTATATATCTTATAGAGGGCTAATATTCAAAATATAAAATGAATGCAAACATTTACATCAAGGAAACAATCCAATCTAAAAATGGGATACAAATTTAAACAGAATCCTCAAAAGAAGTTAATAAATCTACCCACTCAAAAAATCAGGCATAGGATCTGAACAGAGAGCTCTTGGGATAAAAACAAGGGATAGGAAATGTGTAAAAAAATTTCATCATCCTCAGCAGTTAGGAAAATGCAAATCAAAAAACGTTGGGATTTTATTTTATCACAGTAAAAATGACCTAGGCTAATAGCTAGTATTCCTACTATAAAAACAAAATAAAACAGAATGAACACCCCCCCACACACAGACAGACAGACAGACAGACAACAAATTCAGAGGCGGGAAGTTGTTAACAGAGACCCCTCAATCATTTTTGGATTGAAAACTGGTGAAACCACTCAGAAAAATCAGTGTTGAGAATTTTCATATAGCTAAACATAAAACTATTACATGACTGAGCTGTATCACTCCTTGGCATATGCTCATGTACTCAATAACTTACCCTCAGACAATTGCTCAACTGTGTTTATTATTGTTTTATTTACAGTAGTTAGGAAATAGCAACAACCCAGGTATCCTTCAAAAGATGAATGGCAAATAAAAATATGGTACATATTCATTATGAAATACCATTCAGCTGTAAAGAAAAAAATAAATTATGAAATATATAGGTAAATGGGTAAAACTAGAAATATATTCATATTGAGTGAGGTATATTAGACCCAAAATGGCAAATGCTATGCTATCTTTTGAGTATATTCTAGCCTCAATTTCATACAGAAAAGTAGTAAATGACCATGATTGAGGTAGCAGGACTAATCTCAAATAGAAAACAGGAATTATGCAGAAAAAATAATGTAACATGAAGGGTTAAATGAGGTAGGGGTGGGAAGCAAGAAGGCATTTAAGGAGAGATAACAGACACGAGGGCATTAAAAACTCTTTGGAAACCTACAACCTTAAAGACATGTACATATATTAAAGGAGTTCAAATGGAATTGCCTATACCAGAGGGACATTATCTCTCCCAGCTATGATAGTTGTCAAGTGGAAGAGTCCAACGCCAGAGGCTGGAGATATGGTTCAACAGTTAAGAGAACTTGTTCTTGAAGAGGACATAGGTAGGTTCAGTCTTCAGCACCCATGATGTCATGAAAGAAAAGTCATCAACACTCAACAAGTTGTAGCCCTGTGAGCTACAATAATGATTGTCCTGACTAGATGTGACAATGACACGAGTATTATGGGAGCAGCAAAATATTTATGAGTAGATTTAAGGCCTTCTCCCCAGGATAAAACTCATACCTTGCACTGTTAACTGTACCCCAAAACCCATGGCTGCATAAGGGAAAGGGGGAGAACATAACAGTATTATTTTGCTGAATGGGTACAATATTAAACTGCTTCATAAGTTCTTGCTTTTATATCATTAAATAGGGTATTTTTTAAACTCTCATTAGAATTGATCAGCATGCAGAGGATCAGAGACTATTAAGTCCTCAAAAATGCTGTCCTGCAGGCTCAGGAACCATTATAGAAAGGAAGCAAAAATGTAAGAAATAGTTAGTAGATATATGGAATAAAACAGTATTTGATATGTTTTACATAAAAATGTAGCATACATGAACAATGAGCAGGTATGACTACTGGCTCAAGCACTTCATAAGATTAGATCAGGTCCAAACATGAAAGGATGAAGGGGTCAAGAAGTTCTATCTCTAGCTGAGGAGTTATTTGGCACTGATGACTTCTAGGAGAATGAGAGTAAATTTTCTTCAGAAAAGTGATTCCAGGAGGTTATACGAGTTCCCATAAATGGCTCTACACTTGTGCCCATAGAGGTGCACTACATACTGTCAACGAGGGTACAGAGTGTAGCTGGAAGAGAATGGGGAACAAGAGATATGAAGAAGGACGCCAAGACAAAAGTCTGATCAAGGTGACAATTTTATTTTATACCAAGGCTGAATTTGTACCATAACAGGGGTAACAGAGAGAGGGAGAAAGTAGGAAATATTTACGCAGGCCAAGGACACAGTATTTGTGTGGTCAGCTGATGTCAACAGGATGTTCATTTTTCTGAAAGGTTATAGGTCATCACATTGGGTATCTTGACGTCAGATGTATTTCTCAGCAAGGTCAGAACTTTATCATATCATTATTCATCCTGACCACCAGATTTATATTAGCCTCTGCAGCTAGCTGGGGATTTTCCATGAACACAGTAATACCTAACTCTAACCATAATGTTAACATCAGTAATGGAGGGTTTTAAGGGCATCGCTCCCAACAACATACTCATTGGTCTAAAAAATAAAACACATAAAGTCATCAAGGAAAAGAGATGAGAATATATGGGAGAAATTGGAGTAGAATCGTTGATGTCTAAATTTGATGCAAATACATCATACATATATGAAATTATTAAAAATAAATTTAAAATCTTAAAGACATTTTAAAAATATTTTGATTTAAAAGGTTTTATTAGATATCTATAAAAGTGTAATGGTGGAAAAATTTAAAGTAGTAGGCAATATGAAAAGTGTTTTTGATGTAATCAAAAGAATTACTAAAATCATAAAAAAACAATGCCAAGGATATGCAAAGCAGTGCTCAAAAAAGGAAAACTGGGGCTGGAGAGATGGGTCGGCAGATGACTCCCTGACTGCTCTTCCAGAGGTCCTGAGTTCCATACCCAGTAATCACATGGTGGTTCACAAACATCTAAAATGGGATCCAATGCCCTCTTCTGGTATCTTGAAGACAGCTACAGTGTACCCACATACATAAAATAAATACTAAATACGATAATAATAATAATAAGTAATAATAAAATAAATAAAATAATTCTTTAGAAAGAAATCTGATGGCAAGTATTGTCATTTTTTAAAAAATTTCAAATTATACTTCTGAGTCATAGTGATAAGAATAGAACCAACCATATTGGGACAAATCATATATGAATCAATGGAAAAGAATAAAAGGCTTAGAACTACTGCTCCCTGACTAGCTTTGAAGATGTCAGAAGAATTTAAACATCATTTTAAACAAATAGTGCTGAGGAAACTGATTTCAACATGAAGAAAAACAAAACAGAAAAATCCTACATTGTCATCCTTTATTCTGCTTAAATTACAACTCCAAATGGATTAAGAAACTCTAGCAGAACAAGTCTTTGTATAGAGATTAATATCATTACATACATTTATGCGGTACAATCACTATCATTTTCCCTCTCTACAACAAATCTTTATCTCATACCAAGACCTTGTTCCTTTTGAATAATAATTTCCCATGCTATGAACTTGACTACTGCAGAAAAATGTAAATGGGATTATGAAATATAACTTACATAATACATGCATGTATAAATACATTTGTGAACACATGTGTTATATTATTCAGTTGTCTGTATTTTCAGGTTCCATTTCCACAGAGTCAAGCAACCACTGTAAAAGCTACTTAAAAATATTTACAACTATTCTGAAACTAAATAATGAACTAGCCAACTAGCTAACTAATTAATTCTACCAGAAATAAGACTATAAACACTAAAACTACTACAAATATGGATTTTGCTTCACTATATAGGCACGGCTATGGACTATGGACTACCAATGTAGGAAATATGCTGAACTACAGATAAATGGAATCATACTAAACTTCTGTATATAGAAGAAAATTGGCGAATGAGATGAATCAGCCCACATAAAGGAAAAAAAAATCTTTATCAGCTTTTCATCCACCAAGGGATTAGTGTTGATAATTCATGCAGAGAGCTCAAAAGTGAAACAAAACAACAACAAAACAAAGCTAGAACCCTATCCCCAAGTCCAGAAGACTGAAAGACTGCTTAGTTGCAGGCCATACCACTAAGAAGAACATGTGAGTGACCAGCCTAACAGCTGAAAATCCCACTCCCTAGACTGGGTTCTCCAAGACACATTCCACCACCACTAGGTCTTATCTTACCACCCCTAGCTCCTGCCCCAACTCTGGCAGACTCTAGTTGCTCAGGTGAAGACCACACCAGTGAGAAGAATAGGCCACACCAGTCAAAAGAACAGAGACCTGCTTTACAGAAGTACAGCCCTGAACCAGGTCCAGAGACTCCATACTTGATCTAGGTCATAAAGACCAAAAGAAGAGACAGAAACCAAGGAAGAAAACACTCATGCAAGAAAAACAAACTCAGAAATCAGCACCAAGACCTAAAACCACTCCAAACCCAGATGCCTAAACACGAGTCTAAAAACACAGTCAACAACAGTCAGAGCAATATGTTACTACCAGAAGCCATCTATCCTATGACAGCAAGACTTGAATACTCCAACACAGTCGAAGCACATGAAAATGTTTTTAAGACCACCTTTATGAAGATTATAGAAAGTTTTGAAGAAGATATGAAAAAATTCCTTTAAAGAAATTGAGGAAAAGACAAATAAAATATTTGAGGAATAAATAAATCCCTTAAAGAATGCCAACAAAGCTAAGAAAAAACTAATAAACAGGCATAGAAATTAATTGTTCAAGTCCTGAAAATAGAAATAGAAGCAATAAAGAAAACAGAAACTGAGGGAA
This sequence comes from Rattus norvegicus, assembly GCF_021556685.1. NCBI lineage: Eukaryota > Metazoa > Chordata > Mammalia > Rodentia > Muridae > Rattus > Rattus norvegicus. Next base: position 24,769,350 of record NC_141541.1, on the reverse strand, counting down.
TTCTGGAAATGGAAAATTTAGGCAAGTGAACAGAAACTATAGACACAAACATCACCAACAGAATACAAAAGATGGCGAGAGAATCTCAGGGGTTGAAGATATAATAGAAGGAAGAGTTTCACTTGTCAAAGAAAATGTTAATTCTAAATAATTCTTAACATAAATATCTGGGAAATTGAGATATTATGGAAAGACTAAGCTCAATAATAAGATGGAATAGAAGAAAGAGAATCTCTGCTCAGAAACCCAAAACATATATTTAACAAAATCATAGAAGAAAACATGAATCTAAGAAGTACATTCCTTAAAGGTATAAGAAATGTACAGAACACCAAATAGAGTGGACAAGAAAAGAAAGTCCTCACCACATAACAATTAAAACCCTAAACACAAAGAACAAAGAAAAATATTAAAAGCTGCAAGGGAAAAAGACCAAGTAACATATAAAGGCAGACCTATTAGAATTATACATAGCTTCTCATCAGAGACTCTAAAAGCCAGAATATCCTGGATAGATGTCTTGTAGACTCTAAGAAATCATGGATGACAGTCCAGACAACTAATCTCAGCAAAATGTTGGCAGAGAAAGCAAGACATTGCATGACAAAGCAAAATTTAAACAACATCAATCTGCAAATCCTGTTCTGGGCTGTCCTGATGTTTTTGTATTCTTATGTTAATTCTGCTTTCTCAAGAGAGGTTGCCCCCAAAGAACAGTCCATCTTGTACTCAGGTATCTCATGTGAATCTTCTTTCTATTTTACCTGGTCAATAAAGGGTAGAGCCTGTGATTGGGCAGAAGAGGGGAAAGGTGGGCCTGGAGGTTTGAGTGTGGGACCAGGTGAAGAGAGAATATAGGTTAACAGGGTAGGAGATTAAAGAAGGGGAGGAGGAAGCTGTGATGGACCAGAATCATGTGGCCAGGAGAAACTACAAATAGTAAATGGTATTGGATGAGGAATAAGTTAGTATAGTGCTATATCTGAACAATCAAGGCATATAGCTTATAATTATAATAAATGGACTATGTGTTTTTATATGGGCTTATTAGGGCTTTAAGTTCCAGCAACAAAATCCATCTCTACAGAAAGTACTAGAAGATTTTTTACAATTTAATGTTAAATATGTTAATATCCACAAAAGAAAGAACTGGGGCCAATGGCCACTGTCTTTTTTTTTTTAAATAGATATGGTCACATTGTTTACTTTTTCTCCATCTTTATTAAATTGGATTTTTTTATTTTTTAAAGGTCAAACATTTTGCATCTTATTTATTTTACAGTCTTGTTTTTGTTTACAAATGTAACATCCAAATTTCATTGAAAATATCAAAAAGGAAGAAGTATACTTTCCTTTTTTTGGTATACCATATGTTTTATTAATATATCTACTGTTCACATTCACAATTATTTTCTTCCTCCATCTTTATTAACTTGGGTATTTCATATGAATATTTCAATTGTTATTCCCTTTCCCTGTTTCTGGGCCAACATCCCCATAATCCCTGCCCCTCCTCTTCTATATGGGTGTTCCCCTCCCCATCCTCCCCCCATTACCACCCTCCTCCCAACAATCACATTCACTGGGGTTCAGTCTTGGCAGGATCCAGGACTTCCCCTTCCACTGGTGCTCTTACTAGGCTATTCATTGCTACCTGTGCAGTTGGAGCCCAGGGTCAGTCCATGTATAGTCTTTGGGTAGTGGCTTAGTCCCTGGAAGTTCTGGTTGGCTGGCATTATTGTTTATACGAGGTCTCAAGCACCTTCAAGCTCTTTCAGTCCTTTCTCTGATTACTTCAACAGGGGACCCGTTCTCTGTTCAGTGGTTTAATGATGGCATTCGCTTATGTATTTGATGTACTCTGACTGTGTCTGTCAGGAGAGATCTACATCCGATTCCTGTCAGTCTGCACTTCTTTGCTTCATCCATCTTATCTAGTTTGGTGGCTGTAAATGTATGGGCCACATGTGGGGCAGGCTCTGAATGGGCATTCCTTCAGCCTCTGTTCTAAACTTTGCCTCCCTATTCCCTCCCAAGGGTATTCTTGTTCCCCTTTTAAAGAAGGAGTGAAGCATTCACATTTTGGTCATCCTTCTTGAGTTTCATGTGTTCTGTGCATCTAGGGTAATTCAAGCATTTGGGCAAATAGCCACTTATCAATGAGTACATACCATGTGTGTTTTCCTGTGATTGGGTTACCTCACTCAGGATGATATTTTCCAGTTCCATCCATTTGCCTATGAATTTCATAAAGTCATTGTTTTTGATAGCAAAGTAGTATTCCATTGAGTAGATGTACCACATTTTCTGTATCCATTTCTCTGTTGAAGGGCATCTGGGTTCTTTCCAGCTTCTGGCTATTATAAATAAGGCTGCTTTGAACATAGTGGAGCATGTCTCTTTGTTATATGTTGGAGCATCTTTTGGGTATATGCCTAAGAGAGGTATAGCTGGGTCCTCAGGTAGTGCAATGACCAATTTTCTGAGGAACCTCCATACTGATTTCCAGAATGGTTGTACCAGTCTGCATTCCTACCAACAATGGAGGAGTGTTCCTCTTTCTCCACATCCTCACCAGCATCTGCTGTCATCAGAGTTTTTAATTTTAGCCATTCTGACTGGTGTGAGGTGGAATCTCAGGGTTGTTTTGATTTGCATTTCCCTGATGACTAAAAATGTTGAACATTTCTTTAGGTGTTTCTCAGTCATTCGGCATTCCTCAGCTGTGAATTCTTTGTTTAACTCTGAACCCCATTTAAAAAAAGGGTTATTTGTCTCCTTACCATCTACCTTTGTGAGTTCTTTGTATATTTTGGATATAAGCCCTCTATCAGTTGTAGGATTGGTAGTGAACTTTTCGCAATCTATTGCTTGACGTTGTGTCGTAATAACAGTGTCCTTTGCCTTACAGTAGCTTTGCAGTTTCATGAGATCCCATTTGTTGGTTCCTGATCTTAGAGCATAAGCCATTGGTGTTTTTTTCAGGAAATTTTCTCGAGTGCCAATGTGTTCAAGATTCTTCCCCACTTTTTCTTCTATTAGTTTGAGTGTATCTGGTTTGATGTGGAGGTCCTTGATGCACTTGGACTTAAGCTTTGTACAGCGTGATAAGAATGGATTGATCTGCATTCTTCTACATGCTGACCTCCAGTTGAATCAGCACCATTTGCTAAAAATGCTATCTTTTATCCATTGGATGGTTTTGGCTCCTTTGTCAAAAATCAAGTGACCATAGTTGTGTGGGTTCATTTCTGGGTCTTCAATTCTATTCCACTGGTCTGTCTGCCTGTCTCTGTACCAATACCATAGACTTTTCATTCCTATTGCTCTGTAATACTGCTTGAGGTCAGGGATAGTGATTCCCCCTGAAGTCCTTTTATTGTTGAGGATAGTTTTAGCTATCCTGGGTTTTTTCTTATTCCAGATGAATTTGAAAACTGTTCTGTCTAACTCTCTAAAGAATGGATTTGTATTTTGATGGGGATTGCACTGAATCTGTAGAGTGCTTTTTGTAAAATGGCCATTTTTACTATATTAATACTGCCAATCAATGAGCATGGGAGATCTTTCCATCTTCTGAGATCTTCAATTTCTTTCTTCAGAGGCTTGAAGTTTTTATCATAAAGATCTTTCACTTCCTTGGTTACAGTCACACTGTAATTTTTACATTATTTGGGACTATTATGAATGGTGTCATTTCCCTAATTTCCTTCTCAGTTTGTTTCTGTTTTGTGAAGAGGAAGGCTACTGATTTATTTGAGTTAATTTATACCCAGCCACTTTGCTGAAGGTGTTTATCAGGTTTAGTATTTCTCTGGTGGAACTTTGGGATCACTTAAGTATACTATCATATCATCTGCATATAGTGATATTTTGACTTCTTCCTTTCCAATCTATCCTTTTGATCTCCTTTTGTTTTGATTGCTCTGGCTAGAACTTCAAGCACTATATAGAGTAACTAGAGAGATAGTGGGCAGCCTTGTCTAGTCCTTGATCTTAGTGGGATTGTTTCAAGTTTCTGTCCATTTAATTTAATATTAGCTACTGGTTTGGTGTATATGACTTTTACTATGTTTAGGTATGGGCCTTGGATTTTGTTCTTTCCAGGACTTTTTTCATGAAGGGGCATTGAATTTTGTCAAATGTTTTCTCAGCATCTAAAGAAATGATCATGTGGTTTTTTTCCTTGAATTTGTTTATATAGTTGATTACATTCATGGATTTTCGTAAGTTGAACTTTCCCTGCATCACTGGGATCAAGCCTACTTGATCATGATGGGTGATTGTTTTGATGTGCTCTTGAATTCAGTTTGCAAGAATTTTATTGAGTATTTTGCATTGATATCCACAAGGGAAATTGGTCTGAAGTTCTCTTTCTTTGTTGGGTCTTTGTGTGGTTTAGGTAAAAGAGTACTTGTGGCTTCATAGAAGGAATTCGGTAGTGCTCCATCTGTTTCAGTTTTGTGAAATAGTTTGGATAGTATTGGCATGAGGTCTTCTATGATGGTCTGATAGATTTCTGTACTGACCCATCTGGACCTGTGCTCTTTTTGATTGGGAGACTTTTAATGACTGCTTATATTTCTTTAGGAGTTATGGGATTGTTTAAATGATTTATTTGTTCCTGATTTAACTTTGGTACCTGGTATCTATCTAGGAAATTGTCCATTTCCTCAAGATTTTCAAGTTTTGTTGAATACAGGCTTTTGTAGTAGGATCTGATAATTTTTTTAATTTGCTCTGGCTCTGTTGTTATGTCTCTCTTTTCATTTCTGATTTTGTTAATTTGGACACACTCTCTGTGTCCTCTGGTGAGTCTGGCTAAGGGTTTATCTACCATGTTGATTTTCTGAATTAACCAGCTTTTGGTTCTATTGATTCTTTGTATAGTTCTTTTTGTTTCTTCTTGCTTGATTTTGTCTCTGAGTTTGATTATTTCCTGCCTTGTACTCCTTTTGGGTTTATTTGCTTCTTTTTGTTCTAGAGCTTTTAGGTGTGCTGTCAAGCTGCTGATATATGCTCTCTCCTCTTTCGTTCAGCAGGCACTCAGAGCTATGAGTTTTCCTCTTAGCACAGCTTTCATTGTGTCCCATTAGTTTGGGTATGTTGTACCTTCATTTTCATTAAATTCTAAGAAGCCATTTCTTCATTCTTTCTTTCCTTCTTTCTTTCTTTCTTTCTTTCTTTCTTTCTTTCTTTCTTTCTTTCTTTCCTTGACCATGTTATCATTGAGTAGAGCATTGATCAACTTCCATGTATATGTGTGTGTTCTTTCCTTATTGTTATTGAAGACCAGCTTTGGCTTGTGGTGTTCTGATAGGATGCATGCAATTATTTCTAACTTTCTCTATCTGTTGAGGCCTATTTTATGACCAATTATATGGTCAATTTTGGAGAAATTATCATGAGGTTGTGAGAAGAAGATATCATTTTGTTTTAGGATAGAATGTTCTATAAATATCTGTTAGGTTCATTTTGTTCATGACTTCTGTTAGTCTGTCTATATCTCTGTTTAATTTCTGTTTCCATGATCTGTCCATTGATGGGAGTGGGGTGTTGAAATTTCCTACTATTATTGTGTGAGATGCAATGTGTGCTCTGATTTTTAGTAAGGTTTTTTTTTATTATTTAGGTGTCCTTGTATTTGGAGCATAGATATTATGATTGAGAGTTCATTTTGTTGGATTTTTCCTCCGATGAATATGAAGTATCCTTCCTTATCTTTTTGATGACTTTTGGTTGAAAATCGATTTTATTCGATATTAGAATGCTACTCCAGCTTGCTTCTTAAAACCATTTGCTTGGAAAGTTGTTTACCAGTCTTTCACTCTGAGGTAGTGTCTGTATTTGTCTGAGGTGTGTTTCCTGTAGGCAGCAGAATGCAGGGTCCTCATTGTGTATCCAGTTTGATAATCTATGTCTTATTATTGGGGAATTGAGTCCATTGATGTTGATTGATGTTAAGGAACAGTGTTGATGCTTCCTGTTATATTCGTATTTGGATGTGAGATTATTTTTGTGTGCTTGTCTTCTCTTTGTTTTGTTTCAAAACTATTAGTTTCTTGCTTTTTCTTGTGTATTGCTTGCTTTTGTTGGGCTTTACAATTTATTATCCTTTGTAGTGCTGGATTTTGTAGAAAGGTAGTGTGTAAATCTGATTTTGTGGTGGAATATATTGTTTTCTCTATCTATGTTAATTTAGAGTTTTGCTGGGTACAGTAACCTGGGCTGGCATTTTTGTTGTCTTAGCGTGTGTATGACATCTGTCTAGAATCTTCTGGCTTTCATCGTCTCTGTTGAGAATTCTGGTGTAATTCTAAAAGGTCTGCCTTTTATGTTACTTGACCTTTTTCCCTCACTGCTTTTAATATTCTTTCCTTGTTTTGTGCATTTGGTGTTTTGACTATTATGTGATGGGAACAGTTACTTTTCTGGTTCAATCTGATTGGAGTTCTGAAGGCTTCTTATGTGTTTATGGGAATCTCTTTCTGTAGGTTAGACAAGTTTTCTTCTATGATTTTGTTGAAGATATTAACTGGTCCTTTGAGCTGGAAATCTTCACTCTCTTCTATACCTATTATCTTAGGTTTGATCTTCTCATTGTGTCCTGGATTTCCTGTATATTTTGGGCCAGTAGCTTTTTCTGTTTTACATTGTCTTTCACAGTTCTGTTGATAATTTCTATGGAATATTCTACTCCTTAAATTCTCTCTTGTATCTCTGGTATTCTGTTGGTGATGCTTGTATCTACGGTTCCTTGTCTCTTCCTTTGGTTTTATATATCCAGGGTTGTCTCACTTTGTGCTTTCTTTATTGTTTCTATTTCCATTTTTAATTCCTCACCTGTTTGATTGTGTTTTCCTGGAATTCTTTCAGGGATTTTTGTGATTCCTCTCTATAGGCTTCTGCTTGTTTATCTGTGTTTTCCTGCATTTCTCTAAGGGAGTTCTTTATGTCTTTCTAGAAGTCCTCCATCATCATGATCAAATGTGATTTTAAATCTAGATCTAGCTTTTCTGGTATGTTTGGATATTCAGTGTTTTCTTTGGTGGGAGAATTGGGCTCCGATGAGGCCATGTAGTCTTGTTTCTGTTGCTTAGATTCCTGCACTTGCCTCTTGCCATCAGGTTGTCTCTGGTGTTACCTTGTACTGTTATTTCTCACAGTGCCTAGACCATCCTATAGGCCTGTGTGTCAGGAGTGCTATAGACCTGTTTTCCTGTTTTCTTTCAGACAGTTATGGGAATAGAGTGTTCTGCTTTCAGACATGTAGTCATTTCTTTCTACTGGTCTTCACGTGTTCCTGTGGGCATGTGTCCTGAATCCACCAGGCAGGTCACTTGGAGAAGAAAAGTTGGTCTTACCTCTGGTCTCAGGCCTGAAGTTGCTCCTCAGGGGACTGAGTTTCAGCTCTCTGTGTGGGCATCACCCTGAAGGGCCTGCCCCACCTTTTCTCAGGTCCCTGTGCACAGGGGGCCCAGATAGCACTAGGTATTCTCCTCTAGAGTCAGGAATTTGGGCAGAGTGTAGTCTTTTCTGGCTTCCCAGGCACGTCTGCACCTCTGAAGGTATAGGAGCTGTTTGTCTGGGTCCCTTCAGATCCACATGGTGTCTGGACTGCAGTGGACCTGCAGCTTGAGTACCCCTCTCTTCCTGTTTCCCGAGGCCCTATACAGTTTCCTCTTGGGCCAGAGATGTGTGCAAGGGTGGGCAGTACTGGAGGTTTCTCCTGCCCTGCAGTCTCAGGAGTGCCCACCTGTCTTGGTGGTGAGCTGTCTCTCCCATGGAATTTGGGAGCAGGGAGCTGTGGGTCGGGAACAGCATGATATTTTCTAATTAAGTACATTTGCCTATGAATTTCATGAAGTCATTGTTTTTGATAGGTGTGTAATACTCCATTGTGTAGATGTACCATAATTTCTGTATCCATTACTCTCTTGAAGGACATCTTGGTTCTTTCCAGTTTCTTCCTATTATAAATAAGGCTGCTATGAACATGTTGGATCATGTGTCTTTTTTGTTTGTTGGAACATCTTTTTGGGATATTCCCAGGAGAGGTATAGCTGGGTCCTCAGGTAGTGCAATGTCCAATTTTCTGAGGAACCTCCAGAGTGATTTCCAGAGGTATACCAGATTGCAATACCACCAGCAATGGAGGAGTGTTCCTCTTTCTCCACATCCTTACCAGCATCTGTTGTCACCTGAGGTTTTAATCTTAGCCATTCCAACCAGTGTGAAGTAGAATCTCAGGGTTGTTTCGATTTGCATTTCCCTCATGGCTAAGGATGTTGAACATTTGTTTACTTACCTCTCAGTCATTCAGTATTCCTCAGCTGAGAATTCTTTGTTTAGCTCTGTACCCCGTTTTTAATAGGGTTATTTGGCTTTCTGGAGTCTTACTTCTTCTGTTATTTGTGTATTTTGGATATTACCCCTTCATCAGAAGTAGGATTGGTAAAGAACTTTTCCCAATCTGTTGGTTGGCATTTTGTCCTAATGACAGTGTTCTTTGGCTTACAGAATCTTTGCAGTTTTATGAGGTCCCATTTGTCCATTCTTGATCTTTGAGCATAATTCATTTATGTTTTGTTCAAAAAATTTTCCCAGTGCCCATGTAATTGACACTTTTCTCCACTTTTTCTTCCATTATTTTGTGTGTATCTGGTTTGATGTGGAGATTCTTGATCCCCTTGTACTTAAGCTTTGTACAGGGCGAAATAATGGATTGATTTGCATTCTTCTACATGCTGACCTTCAGTTCAACCAGCACCATTTGTTGAAAATGCTATTTTTTCCATTGATTGGTTTTAGCTACTTTGTCAAAGATCAAGTGACCCTAGGTGTATGGGTTCATTTCTGGGTCGTCAATTCTATTCCACTGATGTACCTGCTGGTATCTGTACCAACCAAACCAGTGAAGGAGTTGAACAAAATCATCCAGGATTTAAAAATGGAAATAGAAACAATAAAGAAGCACAAAGGGAGACAACCCTGGAGATAGAAAGCCTAGGAATGTGATCAGGTGTCATAGATGCAAGAAGCATCACCAACAGAATACAAGAGAAAGAAGAGAGAATCTCTCAGGCAGAAGATACCATAGAAAACATTGACACAACCATCATAGATAATGTAAAATGCAAAACCTCCTTGCCCAAAACATCCAGGTAATCCAGGACACAATGAGAAGATCAAACTTCAGCATAAAAGTATTGAAGTGAGTGAAGACTCACAACTTAAAGGGCCAGTAAATATCTTCACAAAATTATAGAAGAAAACTTCCCAAATATAAAGAAAGAGATGCCCATAATCATACACGAAGCCTACAGAACTCCAAATAGATTGGACCAGAAAAGAAACTCCTCCCCTCACATAATAGTCAAAACACCAAATGCACAAAACAAAGAAAGAGTATTAAAAGCAGTAAGCGAAAAATGTCAAGTAACATATAAAGGCAGACCTATCAGAATTACACCAAAATTCTTACCAGAGACTGTGAAAACCAGAAGATCTTGGGGAAATGTCATACAGACACTAAGAGAACACAAATGCCTGCTCCAGCTACTATATCCAGCAAAATTCTCAATTACAATAGATGGAGAAACCAAGATATTCCATGAAAACACCAAATTTACATAATATTTTTCTACAGATCCAGCTCTACAAAGGATAATAGATGGAAAACTCCAACATAAAGAGGGAAACTACACCCTAACAAAAAGCAAGAGAGTAATCTCCTTGCAAGAAAACCAAAAGAAGAGAGACAAACAGACATAATTTTATCTCTAACAACAAAAAATATCAGGAAACAACAACCACTATTCCTTCATATCTCTTTTTTTTTTGGTTCTTTTTTTTTTTTTTTTTTTTTTTTTTTTGGAGCTGGGGACCAAACCCAAGGCCTTGCGCTTCCTAGGTAAGCGCTCTACCACTGAGCTAAATCCTCAGCCCCTCCTTCATATCTCTTAACATAAACGGACTCAATTGCCCCACAAAAAGACATACAGTAAAAACTGGATACATATAGAGGACCCAGCATTTTGCTGCATACAGAAAACACACTTCAGAGACAAAGGCACACACTACCTCAGAGTAAAATGCATGCTGGAAAACATCTTTTTAAGCAAATGGTCCAAAGAAAAAGCTGGAGTAGCCTTTCTAATAGAGAATAGAATTGACTTTCAACCAAAAATCATCAAAAAAGGTAAGGAAGGACACTTTATATTCATCAAAGGAAAAATCCACCAAGATGAACTCTCCATCCTAAATATGTATGTTCCATATGCATGGGCACCCACATTCATCAATGAAACCTTACTAAAGCTCAAAGCACACATTGTACCTCACACAAAAATAGTAGGAGGTTGCAACATTACACTCTCATCAATGGAAAGATTATGGAAACAGAAATTAAACAGAGACATAGAGAAACTAACACAAGTTATTCACCAAATGAATTTAACCAACATTTACAGAGCATTTTATACTAAAACAAAAGAATATACCTTCTTAGTATCTCATGGTACCTTCTCCAAAACTGACCATATAATTGGTCACAAAACAGGCCTCAACACGTAGAAGAAGATTGAAATAATCCCATGCATCCTATCAGATCACCACGGACTAAGACTAGTCTTCAATAACAACAACAGAAAACACACACACACACACACACACACACACACACACACAAACACACACACAAAACCCACATATACATAAAAATTGAACAACGCTCTACTCAATGATAACTTGGTCAAGGAAGAGATAAAGAATGAAATTAAGACTTCTTAGAATTTAAGGAAAATGAAGATACAACATACCCAAACTTATGGGACACAATGAAAGCAGTGCTAAGAGGAAAACTCATAGCTTTGAGTGCCTCCAAAAAGAAACAGGAGAGAACATACCATTATAGGTTGACAGCATACATAAATGCTCTAGAACAAAAAGAAGCAAACACACCTAAGAGGATTAGAAGACAGAAAATAATCAAGCTCAGGGCTGAAATCAACCTCATAGAAACAAGAGGGACTAAACAAAGAATCAGCAAAACCAGGAGCTGGTTGTTTGAGAAAATCAACAAGGTAGATAAATCCTTAGTTAGACTAATCAGAGGGCACAGAGAATGTATCCAAATTAACAAAATCAAAAATGAAAAGGGATGTATAACAACAGAATCTGAGAATATTCAGAAAAATCATCAGATCCTACTACAAAACCTATATTCAACAAAACTGGAAAATCTATAGGAAATGGGCAATTTTCTAGACCAATCCTAGGTACCAAAGTTAAATAATCCCATAACTCCTAAAGAAATCGCAGCAGTTATTAAATCTTTCAACAAAAAAGAGCCCAGGACCAGAAGGCTTGAGTTCAGAATTCTATCAGATCTTCATAGAAGACCTCATACCATTACTGCCTAAACTATTCCACAAAATGGAAACAGACAGAGCACTGCCCAATTCATCCTATGAAGCCACTATTACCCTCATACCTAAACCACACAAAGACTCAACAAAGAAAGCAAATTGCATACCAATTTCCCTTACGAATATTGACACAAAAATACTCAATAAAATTCTCACAAACCAAATCCAAGAAAAAAATCAAAATGATTATCCATCATGATCAAGTAGGCTTCATCCCAGGGATCAGGGATGATTCAATATATGGAAATCCATCAACGTAATCCGCTATATAACCAACTCAAAGGGGAAAAAACATGATCATTCCATTAGATGCTGAGAAAGCATTTGACAAAATTCAACAACCCTTCATGATAAAAGTCTTGGAAAGAACAGGAATTCAAGGCCACAGGAAGCTGAAGAAGAAGGATGACCAAAATGCGGATGCTCCCACTCCTTCTTAAAAGGGGAAAAATATCCATAGGAAGGGTCTTGGAAGCAAAGTTTAGAGCAGCAACTGAAGGAACAGCCATTCAGAACCTGCCCCACAGGTGGGCCATGTGATATATATATACATATATATATATATGTATATGTATATATATATATATATATATATTTCCACTAAAACTGGATAAGATTAATGAAGCTAAAAAATGCATGCTGAAAGGGACCAGATATAGACCTCTCCTGAGAGACACATCCAGAGCATGTCCAATACAGAGGTAAATGCTAGCAACAAACAACTGAACTGAGAACAGGACCCCCTTGGGGGAAATTATTGGAAGGATTGAATAAGCTGAAGGAGCTTGAAATCCCATAAGGACAGCAATGCCAACCAACCAGAGCTTCCATGGACTAAACCACTATCGAAAGACTATACGTGGACTGACCCAGGGCTCCAACTGATTGTGTAGTAGAGAATTGACTTGTTGGGGCACCAGTGGAAGGGGAATCCCTTGACCCTGCAAAGGTTGGACCCCCAGTGCAGGGGAATGACAGGGGAGGGTAAAGGGGGTGAATGGGGGAACAGCTGTATGGGAGAGTGGAGGGGATGGGGGCTTATGGACAGGAATCTGTGAAAGGGAATAACATTTAAAATGTAAGTAAATGAATATATCTAATAAAATAATACTAAGGAAAAAAAGTAAATCAAATTGGAGAGATCTCAACTAGCAATTTAGCTAGCAATTTTTTTACACTTGAAAGCTCTAGAACAAAAAGAAGAAAACACACCTCAGATAAGTAGATGGCAGGAAATAATCACACCCAGGGCTGAAATTAGTAAAAGAGAAAGAAATAGAAAAATACAAAGAAATATTTGGTTCTTAAAGAAACCCAACAACATTGAGAAACCCTCATTCAAAGTAATTGAGATAAAGATAGATTATCCAAATTAGTAAAATCAGAAACAAGTAGGGTTATAAAACAAGGACAGTGATTAGGACAGACTTCAAAAACATGTTCTCAAGAAAAATTGCAAATCTAAAATCAATGGATAATTTTATCAATTGATAACACTTACAAAGTTACATCAAGATCAGATAAACAATTTAAATAGTCCTACATTTCATAAGAGAATAGAAGTAGAAACAGTCATTAATAATCTCTCAACAAAAAAATCCCAGTGCCATATGTGTTTATCACAGAGTTTTACCAAACTTTCAAAGAAGATCTAATATTAGAATTCATATTAGTTCACCCAAACCACACACAGATTTAACAAAGAAAGAGAATTACTGACCACATTCCCTCATGAACACTGATATAAAAATACTCAATAAAATACCTCCAACTGCATCCAAAGACATAAAATTTCAATAACCTTTATCACATAGGTTTCCAGATATGCAGGGCTGGTTTAACATGAAAATTGGTCAATATAGTATACCATGCAAAAAAATTGAAAGAAAGAAAGCACTTGATAATTTTATTAAATGAAAAACATTTGACAAAATCCAACACTTCTTCAAAATAAAATTCTTAGACAAATAAGTAATACAAGTGACATACATAAACACAATAAAGGCAATTTACAGGAAGCCTACATGCAGTATCAAATTAAATGGAGAGAAATTCAAAACAATTCTAGTGAAATTAAGATCAAGGCAAGGCTGTCCTCTCTCTTAGCATCAAGTAACATATTTGTTGAAGTTCTAACTAGAACAATACGACAAGTAGAATAGATAAAAGATATGCAAATTGGAAAAGAAGAAGTCAAACATTACTATTTGCAGATGAAGTGATCAATAGTAATTTTAGTAACTATCAAGTAACTATCAAGTGAAGTGGACCTGTGGTAGTTTCATTGGTATTGTTGGTATTGTTCTCATAGATTAAAGTGTTTGAGTGCCTGCTTGGCAATGGAAAGTAGAATATTAGGAAATGTGGCCTTATTGGAAAATATATAACCTTGTTAGAAGTATGTTACTGTGGAGGAGAGGCTTTGAGGTCTCATATATGCTCAAGCTCAACCCAGTGTGGAACAGTCTCTTGACTGTCTTCAGATCAAAGTCTAGAACTATAAGCTCCTCTAATAGCATGTCTACCTGGATGCTGCCATGCTTTCTGTCATGATGATATGGGACCAAACCTATGAAACTATAAGCCAGCCCCAATTAATTGTTGTCTTTAAAAGGGTTTCCTTGGTCACAGTGTCTCTTCACAGCAATGAAATACCTAAGACAGATCTCAATATGAAACAGTAAAAATTATAGATAAATAAATGGAACTTGGAAAAAAACTGACTTAAATAACAAGGACCCAGAAACTTAAACATTTTATGTTCTTTTTCATTTGAAGACATTAGCTTCTAATGTTTTTAGGTGTGTTTTATTTGGAACATAAGTGGACCTAGGGAAGTATAAATGGAATTTTGGTGTGGAAACACATCCCAGGAGTCCACATAGTAGATTATAGGTAAACAAAAGTAAAAGAAAGAATATAGGATGTGAAATAGCACATCTAGGGAAGGTCACAGAAATCTTTGGGAACTCAGGATGTGTTGATAATATTAACCTAAAGGAAGGGTGCTTGAAAAACCTATGTGGAAATCTGTTATCTTGAAACCCAATTAAAATTACTATTGAAGTGTATAGGAGAAAACCTGTGGTATATGACAGAGGCATATAAACAGGATAAATGGCAGGATGATGTGGAAGATGAGAGGTAGTAGAGAGTGGGTTAATAATCACTAAGCATGTATGAAATTGCCCATGAAAACTCTGGATTAATTAATTAGTTTGAAAATTCAATTAAAGAAAATTAAAAGAGAAGTACACAATATTGTGACAAATTACTGCTCCCAGAAGTCATGGAATATTAAAAAAAATTGAAGACCGAGGTGGGAGAAACCTCTCTAGGAGTTATTAGTTAGGGAATTTCTAGAAGTTCCCATAGCAACTCAGAGCTTTTGCCTTTATTCTTAGTTGCCCCCACAACTAAATGGTAAGGTGCTATTGCTGAAGGCACCACACATTTTAGCTTCTGGTCATAGAGAAATTAATTTCAAAATGCTTGGGAAACGTTGTTAATGCTGCGTAGTTTTCAAAATGTGAGAAGGTACTATTAGGTTTCTGGGGAGAAAAGATAGTAGAGGCCTTAGCACTGAACCCTCCATACTTTACTACCAACCTGCCAGGATGACATGTCCATTAGTGTAAGAGTGGTTTGAGTTATTGGATGACTAACTTTTTTTTTTTACTAGATATCAGTCCTTTTCATGTACAATAGTGTGAAACTGGTCAAAAGTCCATGATTTCGGAAGTTGTGACATCTGGTGTGGAACCTCTTTTCTAGATTCTAGGTACTTAGATTATAATCATAAGCCTTGATTCCTCTCAACCTTTGGTAACAATGTGTCTTTTTCATGTGGGCATCAATCAGTTCAAAGACCCATAATTGCTTAAAATGTTAAGAAAGTGATCATAGTTGTTTAGCATTAAATGGAATACTTTTATTACTGTCTATCATCTGCCAAAACTGAGAGAACATTTTAGAAGAGAATATAGAAAGAATGAAAGAGTTGGAAGATGTGGAACCTGCTTTGAAATGCTGTTTTTCTGACATAGTAGGGCATGGGTATCATATCCATGTACTCATAGCAGCTGTTGGTACCTGCACAAGGATACAACTAATGCAGCCAAAATTGCTTCACATGTGTAGCATGAATTCCCAAATCCCCACCACTGTTTCTGGAGCTATTGACAGTTCTTAGCTGTTAAGAGCAGGAGAATCATTAGTTTTTGGAGATATGGCTATTGGCATCTTTTCCATGTTCCAGTTGATGGAGCCTATACATTATATGGTAAGAACTAATGGGACTAAGTTATTTAAATAAAATGATAAGTTCATGAACTTCATATAGTGATATTTATGGGAGTTGTATGGGAAGAGATTGCGGTAGGAAATGAATGCTGCAAAAGGTGGTTATAACCATATTTAATTATATGTATGTGTGAAGTATACAAATAATTAGAAAATATGCTTTGACTGTGCTCATTGGGAGAATGTGCTACAGTGTCATAGGCCAGAGAATTACAAGTTTTCCAAAGTTCTCATAAGTAGACATCTAAATAATTGTCTCTGATTATGAGATACAGTTAACAGTAATTTATAATTTATTTATTTTAAAACTTTTATTCAAATGTACATTGCTTGAGTATATTTCTATCACACATCTTATGCCCTCTTTCTTTCCATTCCATCCTATTAGTCTTCATTGTCTCACCAGAGATATTTGCTTGTATTTCATGTCATACATACATAGATGATTTTCTGTATCTGTATAAAATATAGGAACCATGAATGAGAGAAAACAAATATTTGTCTTTCTGAAATTAACATAATTCACTAAATATTATTTCTAGCTGGATGCATTTTTTGCAAATAATACAACTTTATTCATCATGTCTGAAGAATATTTCATTATGTAAAAAGAATTCACATTTTCTTTACCAACTTCTCTAATTTTGAAAATATAGGTCCCTCTAACATTTAGCTATTGTGAGTTAAGCTGCAATAAAATTGATGAGAAATTTTTTCCATGATATGATGAATTGTAGTTCTTTGCATAAATACCCAGGAATTGTAGAGATGGATCACAATGAAGATCAACTTTTAGTTTTCTTAAGGAAGGAACGTATGACGCCAATAGTTATCGGAATAGTTTACATTCTCATGATGATGTATAAAGGTTCCCCTTTCTCCATCCATTCTAGTTTATTGTTGTTTCCTTAATCATTGATGATGTGGCTGGGATAAAATGGAATATTGGTTTATCTGATGGATGGTGAAGTTGAATGTTATTTATTAATTCAACAGTAGGTTTTCTCATTCAATTTAATTGAAGACAAACTAAAGGGCTATACATTTAGGTATTACTAGAGTGGAATGAAAGCCACACCACCAAAGACATTATATTCTTATGGGTAGATAGTTGGGTTAAAAACTCAAAATTCAAAACTGATGGAAGATGTTATGTAATTACATTGCTCTTCTCTGCAGCTTCCATAGGGCAATTTTAATGTCCCTGTTCCTCAGGCTGTAGATGAAGGGATTAAGCATAGGTGTGACCACTGTGTACATCAGTGAAGCAACCACACTCTTTTCAGGAGAATTTGATGCAGTTGAACCAATGTATACTACAATGGCTGTTCCATAAAATAAGCACACAACTGACAGGTGAGACCCACAGGTAGAAAAGGCTTTATACTTTCCTTCTGTTGATGGGATTCTCAGGATGGAAGAAATAATTTTATAGTATGAGAAAATAATTCCCGAGGTTGAAAATAAACCAAAAAAGACACCAATAATATGTATAACTATGTTTTTGGTGAACATTTCAGAACAGTTAAGATTAATAAGTTGTGAAGGCTCACAAAAAAAGTTAGAGATTTCTATGTCATTGAAGTATTTAAATTGTAGCACAATCAAATTGTGCACCTGAGAGTCCACAAGACTTGCCAAAACAGATGCCAAAAGTAAGAAGGCACAGAGGTTAGGATTCATAATGATATTGTAATGCAGGGGGTGACAAATGGCCACAAACCTGTCATAGGCCATTACAGTCAGAAGCATACCATCCATACATGCAAAAATTATGAACATGGACATCTGTGTTAGGCAGCCCGCATAGGAGATGACTCTGCTTTGAGTTCTAATATCCCAAATTATCTTTGGAACTGTAGTGGAGATCAAACAAATGTCAGACCAGGAAAGGTTGGAGAGAAAGAAATACATGGGGGTATGGAGATGGAAGTCAGAGCTCACAGCCAGAATAATGAGCAGATTTCCAAGCACTGTGACCATGTAGAAGGATAAAAATAGCATAAAAAGGATAGGCTGCAGATCTGGATTATCTGAGAGGCTCATAAGATGGAATTGTGTTACAACTGGTACATTTTGTTCTTCTGTATTATTTGGACACCTTTGGAAAAACAAACGTTATTGGAAAAATACATGATAAAAAGTATACTTACAGTATAATCTCGGAAGTAAAAGATACGATTAAAAAAGTAGAAAAAGCATTTATTTTTAAATTCCAACTTAGTTTAAGTAATATCTTCTCCTTTGAGGTCCATAGCTTTCAGTGTCATCAGAAGATCAATCATCTATAACATGTTTTTCCATGTTATAATCTCCTTTTATCCAAATATACTAGTGAGAAAGTAATCTTAATAGCATGTTAAAACCAAGACTATGAGGTTAGAAGTATAGGATCACGATAAAATAAAGCCATACATTTTAATGACACAGAGAAGAAAATACTATCTTTTCACTTTCCAAAATAACTATTATTGTAGCAAAAACAAAACAAAACAAAAAAACCCCAGAATATCACTCATTTTCTTTAATACATAGTTAGGTACTTTACAAAGACTTGAATTCCATAAACTGTATTATTTTGTATAGTTATTTTCTATGGTTTGTTTATACAGTGAATATAATTGTAACAAGGGACTACATTAAAATCTTGTAATAGATTAAGTAGGAAAACATTCTGGGGAATCACTATCCATGACATTAAGCTGTACTAAAAAGCAAGACTGATATAGCCTGCATGGTAGTAGTGAAGAACCAGATGGGTTGATCAATGGAGTAGAATCAAAGACCTAGAAAAAAATCCATACCCTTTAGACACTTGATCTAAAGAAGCCAAAAACATACAGTGGAAAACTGACAGCATTTTGAACAAATGGTGCTGGTTTACCTGGTAGTCTGCATGTAGAAGAATAAAAAATTATCCACTTTTATCTCCTTGTACAAAACACATGTCCAAGTAGATCAAGGATCTCCACACAAAACAAGATACAGTGAATCTAATAAAACAGAAAGTGGGAAAGAGCCTTGAATACACCAGCACAGGGGAAAATTTCCTAAACAATATGAATGATTCAGTGTCTAAGATCAACAATTGACAAATGGTACCTTATAAACTGAGAAGCTTCTGTAAGGCAAAAGTCACTGCCAATAGGACAAAACAGCTACCTACAGATTGGGAAAAGATCTTTACCAACTCTACCTCCTACAGAGCCCTAGTATCAAAAATATATAAAGAACTCAAGAAGTTAAGCTGCAATAAACCTAATAACCTAATTAAAAAATACTGGGGTTCAGAGCTAAACAGAGGCTGCTCAACAGAGGAATCTCAAACGACAAAGAAGCACCTAAAGAAGTGTACAACATCTTCAGTCATCAGGGAAATACAAATCAGAACAACCCTTGATGTTTCATCTTATAACAATCAGAATGGTTAAGATCAAAACTCAAGTTACAGCATATGCTGGCAAGGGTGTGGAGAAAGGAGAGCACTCTTCTATTGCTAATGGGATTGCAAAATGGTACAACCACTCTAGAAATAAATCAGGTGGTTACTCAGAAAATTAAAAATAACTCTACCTGAAGTTCCAGTTCCACAGCTCTTGGGCACATACCCAAAAGATGCTCCATCATACCACAAGACCATGTGCTCTACTATGTTCATAGCAGTCTTATTTGTAATATCCAGAAACTGAAAAAAAGCCACAGAATGGATACAGAAAATTATGTTTCGTGTACAGAATGGAATACTATTCATCTCTTAAAAATGAGGACATCATGAATTTTGGAAGCACATCATTCTGAGTAAAGAAACCCAGACCCAAATGGATATGCATGGTATGTACTGACTGATAAGTAGATATTAGTAAAAAAAGTACAGAGTACCTAGAATTTAACTCAGGGACTGAAAAAAGTATAATAACCAGGCATGCCCAAATGAGGATGTTTTAATACCACTTAGAATGAGAAACAAAATAATCATGGGGGGCAGAGGAAGAGAGACCTGGGTGCAAGAGGGAAGGGGAAAGGGAAAAGCAGACCAGGATAAGGCATTTAGGGGGAACAGTAGATAAACCCAAAGAATAGGAGAATTAATGGAAATATGCAACTTCTGGGGGTGGGAGGTAGAAGGTTTCTGTAGAAATTCTCAGAAACCTGGGCGTTGAGAGACTCTCAGGATTCAGTTGGAGTGACATTGGACAAAATGCCCAATACTGTTGAGAGGGAACTCAAATAGTTCACCTGCAGTAGATAGGCAGGGCCTCAAGAGGAGGGAGAATATTACCAAGTCACAGTCAAAATTTATGACCAGAATTGTTTCAGTGTAAAAAAAACTGCAAGGACAAAAATACAGAGGAGACTGAAGGAAAGGCTGTCCAGTGATCAGGCCAACTTGGAATGCATCTAATTTGAGGGCACCAAGGCTTAACACCATTACTGATGCTACGATGTGCTTACAGATGGGAGCCTGACATGAGTGTACTCTGAAAAGCCCTGCCAGCAGCTGACAAGTACCTGCAAGCACTGTACTGAAGTCAGGGACACCGATGGTTGAATTAGAAGAAGGACTGGAGAAGCTGAATGGGGGAGTCACCCCATAGGAAGATCAGCAGTCTAAACTAACTCAGACTCCAAGGAGGTCCCAGAGACTGATCCACCAACTCAGAGCATACAGTGGGTAGGTCCAAGGCCACTGAAACATATATAGCAAATGTCTGCCTTGTCTGGCCTCAGTGGGAGAAAATTTATTTAATCCTCAAGAGACTTGAGGCCCTAAGGAAGGGAAAGGCCTGGTGAGGCAAGACCATCATCCTCTTGGAAACAAGTGGGAGGAGGAATGGGGTGAGGAACTGTGGAAGGGAAGACTGGCATTAAGAAGAAATGACTGGAATATAAATAAATAAAATAATTAATTGGAAAAAGTCTACTTTAAAATCTAAACTACTTGTAAGAAAAAAGAAATGAATGAATTATAGACTCATCAAATCACCAAAATTAAGCCTAGAAGAATTAAAAAAATCTAAAAATATTTATCAGAAATTAGGAAGTTGAAATAGTAATAAAAAGATTTTTAGTTAAAACTGTCCAGGGCCAGTTGGATTGACAACTAATTTCTACCAGATGTTTATGGGAGAAAACCAAATCTTCTTAAATTATTTTTATAAATAGAGATAGAAGAAATAGTTCTGAACTCTTTCTATGAATCCAGTATCATCCCAAAAGCTATATAAGTTAAAGGCATAACGAAAATGAAACTAACGAGCAACAATCCTAGTCAACATAGATTAAAAAATGCTTGATAAAATACTTACAAACAGAATACAGATACACATGAAAAGAGCTTATTCACCATTATCTAGTTGGTTTTATCCAGAAAATGCAGGAATCTTCAACAAATGTGTTCAATAAATACTATAAGTAGATTTAAAAACAAAAATCGTACTATCATCTCAATAGATGTAGAAAGGTTCTATCATAAAATCCAACCCTTATTATGCTTTCATTATAAAGGTCCTAGAGAATGTAGAACCAGAGGAACATAGCTTAATGTAATGAAAAATATGTATGATACATGGTCAATATCATCTTAAATGTATAAAAGCATGAAGCAATCCCCTTGATGTCAGGAATGAGAAAGGATTAGCAGCTCTTGAATTGGTTGAATTAATATTGTGGAAATGCCTATTTTACCAAAAGCTATTATTTACAGATCCAATGCAATCCCAATCAAAATCTCCATCTGTTTCTTTACAGAGATAGAAAGAAAATCTATCCTAAAATCAATATTATACCTTAAAAATCCCAAGCTAGTGAAAAAAAATTACAGAGGGATAAAACAATGTTAGAAGGATTACAATTGCAGATATTAAGATATATTATAGATCTACTGTAATAAAAACAACATGGTACTGGCTTAAAAGCAGACATGTAGTCCAATGTAACAAAATCCAAAACTGAAGCATAAACATATATAACTTTAGCCACAAATTATTTGACAAAGATCCTCGAATTATATGCTGGAGATAAAGTGCCTTTAAAAAATGGTTCTTAGAAAGAACAGGAATTCAAGGCCCAAATATAATCAAAGCAATATACAGTAAACCAATCAAACTAACATCAAACTAAATGGAGAGAAATTCAAAGCAATCCCACTAAAATCAGTGACAAGGCTGCTCACTCTCTACCTTCCTGTTTAATATAGTACTTCAAGTTCTAGCCAGAGCAATTAGGCAACAAAAGGAGATCAAAGGGATTCAAATTGGAAAGGAAGAATTTAAGATAACACTATTTGTGGATGACATGATAGTATACATAATTGACCAATCCAAAATCCACCAGAGAACTCCTTCGGCTGATAAACAATTTCAACAAAGTGGCTGGATATAAAATCAACTCAAACAAATCAGTAACCTTCCTCTACTCAAAGGATAAATGGACTGAGAAAGAAATTAGGGAAACACCTTCCTCAATAGTCACAAGTAATATAAAATAACTTGTTATTCTAACCAAGAAATTGAAAGATTTGTATGACAAGAATACCTCAGAAGATTTCCCATGCTCATAGATTAGTAGCATTATTAGAGTAAAAAGGGCCATCTTACCAAAACAGTCTACAGATTCAATGCAATCCCCATCAAAGTTCCACCTCAATTCTTCACAGAGATAGAGCAATTCTCAAAATCATCTGGAATAACAAAAAGCCCAGAATAGCAAAAAATATTTTTATAAGTAAAAACTTCTTGGGGAATCACCACACCTGACCTCAAAATTTACTACAGATCAATAGTGATAAAAACCACATGGTATTGTTACAGACACAGGCAGGTAAATCAATGGAATAGAATTGAAGCCCCAGAAATAAACCCACACACCTATGGTCACTTGATCTTTGACAAAGAAGCCAAAAACATCCAGTGGAAAAAAGACAGCAATTTCAACAAATGGTGCTGGTTCAAGTGGCAGTCAGCATGTAGAAGAGTGGAAATCCATTTATTCTTATCTCCCCGTATAAAACTCAAGTCTGTGTGAATCAGGGACTTCCCCTTAAACCAGATACTATGAAACTTTTGGCAATTCTTAGCCATTGGAATACTAAGGGCCAATTTTCTCTAAGAATGTAGTCCATGCTAAGTTTATCACGATCCTATGGAAGAATCCAAGAATATTTTGGGAGCATAAATTTTTCTTAATTGGGGAAAATGGACATAAAGTTGATGAGAGATGAAGAGGAATTGGTATTTGAAAAATTAGGGAAGGGATGGTGACTAATTCAAAGTACATTGTACAAAGTTCTCAAAGAACTAATAAAAACTTCCCCTGTATGTATGCTTTCAGAGCTGACCATTGAGTATTGGGTAATAAAATGGCACGCTCTTCTGTGAGGAAGATTATTTCTTCTGCTCTGAGTACTCCTTAGTTCCTTGTAGTCCTTTGTGCAGAGCTGCTGAGACCTCTTGTGCTTTTCTACTATACTTAAGCATTTAGGGATATATGTCCAGAAGTAATGCAAAAGACAGCATGAAATTGAAAACAAGCAAAGGCTTAGGGGGAATAAAAAGAAGGGAGAAATGATAAATTATAATTTTAAAAGGATAAAAGCAATAATTAAAAGTTTTTGACCTCTAATTTTAGCATCTTTGATCTGTTAATACTGTTACCTTGTTTTTTTTTTTCTGTTCAAAATCCTTATAGTTAAGAAAATAAGTTTCTGAGGCAGATCTAAACTCATGTTTAATTCACAGTAACCCTGATGACATTTTATATATATATATATATATATATATTTATATATATGCATCATTGATATTTTCTATTCTATTATATTATACTTTGAGTCATTGTTTCTCACTATGATTCAGTTGGGAAATGCAAATGAAAACAGTACAGAAAATGATATAAACATTTCTGCACATTTTTCTTATTTTAAATTACCATTAGATGTATCAATTTTATCTGTGAGCATTTTACCTGCATGCTTGCACCTGGACTTGGGGTTACAGATTTTTCTGAACTATGATATGGGTGTTGGGAACTAAAACAGATTTCTTTACAAAAGCAACAACTGTCCTTAAGTGCTGAACCATCTCTCTAGTCCCTTCACCCACTTTTATTTCTTTGTTTTCACTTACTTTTAAAATTGGCATAATAAATAATCTGTCAAAAAGTGTTTCATCATTTTAATCTTTTTATGTTTTGAAGTAAAAAACATATTTTGGTCATATTATTTTTCTTCTAACAACTCAACCACATTCCTCTCTACTCACTCCACTTTATATTGTTATCTTTGGATAAAAACCTAAGCAAGCAAAAAAAGCATGATAATGAAAGATTAAAAACTAAATCTAGAGCTGGATCTTGAACCTCGCTGATCTTGGCCCACAGCTCCCTCCTCCCAAAACCCCTGGGAGAGAGAGCTCACCGTCCAGACAGGTGGGCACACCTGAGACTGCACAGTAGGAGAGACCTCCAGAACTGCCCACCCCTGCCCACATCCCTGGCCCAAGAGAAAACTGTATAGGGCCTCCGGGAACAGGAAGATAGGGGCACTCGACGCTGTGGTCCAGACACCGCCCAGATCTAAAGGGACTGGGTCAAACAGCTCCCTGCACCCAAATTCTGTGGGAGGGAGAGCTAGACCTTCAGAGGGGCAGACATGTCTGGGAAGCCAGAGGAGACTACTCTCTGCCCAAATTTCTGACTCTAGAGGAATACGCCTAGCACCATCTGGGCCCACTGTTCACAGGGTCCCCAGCAAAGGCGGGGCAGGCCCTTCTGGTTGCTGACCAGTAAACAGGAATGACTACACACCTGAAAGCAGAACACTCTGTTCCCAGAACTGGCTGAAAGAAAACAGGAAAATAGGTCTACAGCACTCCTGACACACAGGCCTATAAGACGGTCTAAGCACTGTCAGAAATAGCAGAACAAGATAACACCAGAGACTATGGGATGTCAAGAAGCAAGCGCAGGAATCCAAGCAACAGAAGTCAAGAATACATGGTACATTGGAGCCCAATTCTCCCACCAAAGAAAACACTGAATATCCAAACACACCAGAAAAGAAAGATCTAGATTTAAAATCATATTTGATCATGATGCTGGAGGACTTCAAGAAAGACATGAAGAACTCCTTAGAGAAATGCAGGAAAACACAGGTAATCAAGCAGAGGCCTATAGAGAGGAAATGCAAAAATCCCTAAAAGAATTCCAGGAAAACACAATCAAACAGATGAAAGAATTAAAAATGGAAATAGAAGTAATAAAGAAAGCACATAGGGAGACAACCCTGGATATAGAAAACCAAAGGAAGAGACAAGGAGCCGTAGATACAAGCATCACTAACAGAATGTAAAAGATAGAAGAGAGAAACTCAGGAGCAGAAGATTCCATAGAAATCATTGTTGCAACTGTCAAAGATAATGTAGAATGGAAAAAGCTACTGGCCCAAAACATACAGGAAATCCAGGACACAATAAGAAGACCAAACCTAAGGATAATAAGTGTAGAAGAGAGTGAAGACTCCCAGCTCAAAGGACCAGTAAACATCTTCAATGAAATCATAGAAGAAAACTTCCCTAACCTAAAGAAAGAGATTCCCATAAATATACAAGAAGCCTATAGAACTCCAAAAAGATTGGACCAGAAAAGAATCTCCTCCCATCACATAACAGTCAAAACACCAAATGCACAAAACAAAGAAAGAATATTAAAAGCAGTAAGGGAAAATGTCAAGTAACATATAAAGGCAGACCTATCAGAATTACACCAGACTTCTCACCAGAGACTATGAAAGCCAGAAGATCCTGGATAGATGTCATACAGACCATAAGAGATCACAAATGCCAGCCCAGGTTACTGTATCCAGCAAAACTCTCAAGTAACATAGATGGAGAAACCAAGATATTCCATGACAAACAAATTTTACACATCTTACTACAAATCCAGCCCTGCAAAGGATAATAAATGGTAAAGCCCAACACAAGGAGGCAAGCTACACCCTTGAAAAAGCAAGAAACTAATCATCTTGCAACAAAACAAACAGAAGACAAGCACAAACATAATCTCACATCCAAATACAAATATAACATGAAGAAACAATCACCATTCCTTAATATCTCTCAACATCAATGGACTCATTTCCCCCATAAAAAGACAGAGATTATCAAACTGGATACATAATGAGGACCCAACATTTTGCTGCCTACAGGAAACACACCTCAGAGACAAAGACAGACACTACCTCAGAGTATGAGGCTGAAAATCAACTTTCCAAGCAAATGGTCTCAAAGAGCAAGCTGGAGTAGCCATTCTAATATCAAATTAAATCGATTTTCAAACAAAATTCATCAAAAAAAGATAAGGAAGGACACTTCATATTCATCAAAGGAAAAATCCACCAAGATAAACTCTCAATCCTAAATATGTATGCTCCAAATACAAGGGCACCTACATACATAAAAGAAACCTTACTAAAGCTCAAAGCACACATTGCACCTCACACAATAATAGTAGGAGATTTCAACACCCCACTCTCATCAATGGACAGATCATGGAAACAGAAATTAAACAGATACGTAGACAGACTAAGAGAAGTCATGAGCCAAATGGACTTAACAGATATTTATAGAACATTATATCCTAAAACGAAAGGTTATACCTTCTTCTGACCACCACATAGTATTTTCTCCAAAATTGACCATATAATCAGTCATAAAACAGGCCTCAACAGATACAGAAAGATTGAAATAATCCCATGAGATCTATCAGACCACCAGGGGCTAAAGCTGGTCTTCAATAACAATAAGGAAAGAACTCCCACATATACATGGAATTTGAATAATGCTCTACTCAATGATAACCTGGTCAAGGAAAAAATAAAGAAAGAAATGAAAGACTTCTTAGAATTTAATGAAAATGTAGGTACAACATACCCAAACTTATGGGACAAAATGAAAGCTGCGCTAAGAGGAAAACTCATAGCTCTGAGTGCCTGCAGAAAGAAACAAGAGAGAGCACATATCAGCAGCTTGACAGCACACCTAAAAGCTCTAGAACAAAAAGATGCAAACACACCCAAGAGGTGTAGAAGGCAGGAAATAATCAAACTCAGAGCTGTAATCCACCAAGTAGAAACAAAAAGGACTATACAAAGAATCAACTGAAACAAAAGCTGGTTCTTTGAGAAAATCAACAAGATAGATAAAACCTTTTTCAGAGTAACCAGAGGACACAGAGAGTGTGTCCAAATTAACAAAATCATCAGTGAAAAGGGAGACATAACAACAGAGCCAGAGGAAATTCAAAAAAATCATCAGATATGGGGTTGGGGATTTAGCTCAGTGGTAGAGTGCTTGCCTAGGAAGCGCAAGGCCCTGGGTTCAGTCCCCAGCTCCAAAAAAAAAAAAAAGAACCAAAAAAAATCATCAGATACTAGTACAAAAGCCTATATTCAACAAAACTTGAAAATCTTGAGGAAATGAACAATTTCCTAGACAGATACCAGGTATCAAAGTTAAATCATGAACAATAAACCATTTAAACAACCCCATAACTCCTAAAGTAATAGAAGCAGTCATTAAAAGTCTCCCAACCAAAAAGATCCCAGGTCCAGATGGGTTCAGTGCAGAATTCTATTAGACCTTCATA
The DNA here is from genome assembly GCF_021556685.1 of Rattus norvegicus. Lineage (NCBI taxonomy): Eukaryota > Metazoa > Chordata > Mammalia > Rodentia > Muridae > Rattus > Rattus norvegicus. The sequence goes on along the minus strand of NC_141541.1, from coordinate 24,741,979 downwards.
GAAGACCTCATACCAAACACTATCAAAACTATTCCACGAAATTGAAAAAGATGGAGTGCTACCAAATTCCTTGTATGAAGCCACAATTAGCCACCAAACTAGATAAGATGGATGAAGCAAAGAAGTGCAGGCTGACAGGAACTGGATGTAGATCTCTCCTGAGAGACACAGCCAGAATATGGCAAATATATAGGCAAATGTCAGCAGTAAACTGCTGAACTGAGAAGGAGACCCCCGTTGAAGGAATCAGAGAAAGGACTGAAAGAGTTTGCAGGGGCTTGAGACTCCATATGAACAATGCCAACCAACCAGAACTTCCAGGGACTAAGCCACTACCCAAAGGTTATACATGGACTGACCCTGGGCTCCAACTGCATAGGTAGCAATGAATAGCCTAGTAAGAGCACCAGTAGAAGGGGAAGCCCTTGGTCCTGCCAAGCCTGAACCCCCAATGAAAGTGATTGTTGGGGGGAGGGTGGTAATTGGAGGATGATGGGGAGGGAACACCCATATAGAAGGGGAGGGGGAGGGGCTAGGGGGGTGTTGGTCTGGAAACTGGGAAAGGAATAACAATTGAAATGTATATAAGAAATACCCAAGTTAATAAAGATGGAGAAAATAAAAAAACAATGGCTTTATGAAATTCATAGGCAAATGGATGGAACTAGAATATATCATCCTGAGTGAGGTAACCCAATCACACAAAAACACACATCGTATGCCCGCATTGATATGTGGGTTCTAGCCCAAATGCTTGAATTACCCTAGATGCACAGAACACATGATACTCAAGAAGGATGACCAAAATGCCTATGCTTCATTCCTTCTTTAAATGGGGAACAAGAATACCCTTGTGAGGGAATAGGTAGGCAAAGTTTAGAACAGAGCCTGAAGGAACACCCATTCAGAGCCTGCCCCACATGTGGCCCATATATATACAGCCACCAAACTATATAAGATGGATGAAGCAAAGAAGTGCAGACTGACAGGAACCGGATGTAGATCTCTCCTGAGAGAAACAGCCAGAATATGGCAAATTCATAGGCAAATGCCAGCAGCAAACCACTGAACTGAGAAGGAGACCCCCGTTGAAGGAATCAGAGAAAGGACTGAAAGAGTTTGCAGGGGCTTGAGACTCCATATGAACAATGCCAACCAACCAGAACTTCCAGGGACTAAGCCACTACCCGAAGGTTATACAGGGACTGACCCTGGGCTCCAAATACATAGATAGCAATGAATAGCCTAGTAAGAGCACCAGTGGAAGGGGAAGCCATGGGTCCTGCCAAGACTGAACCCCCAGTGAACGTGATTTTTGGGGGCTGGGTGGTAATGAGGGCAGGATGGGGAGGGGAACACCCATATAGAAGGGGAGGGGGAAGGGTTAGGGAGATGTTGGCCCAGAAACTGTGAAAGGGAATAACAATTGAAATGTACATAAGTAATAACCAATTTAGTAAAGATGGAGGATAAAAAAATCCAGTAAAAATTAAAAAAAAACTTACCATAAACTATGTCTTCAGTTACATAGAACATACATCACCTTGCAATTGTCAGGAAAAAACACTAAATCTAAACCAAACTGAACCAAAACAAAAATTATGAAGTCCTTTTTATATTGGCCAACTATTCTGGCATCTACGTATGTGGTTGATGTACTCAGTTTTCTTAGATAAGTTTTCCATTGCTGTGAGAAGACATCATGACCAAAACATATCCTATAGTGGACAACATTTAATTGGGACTCGCTTACAGGTTCTGAGGTTCAGTTCATTGTCACAATGGCAGGAACTATGTCAGCATCCAGGCAGAGGTGAGTTTGGAGGAGCTCCAAGTTCTACATCTAAATCCAAAGGCAGACAGCAGAAGACTAGTTTCCAGGCAGCTAGGAGAAAGGTGTTAAAGCCCACCTGAAAGTGACACACCTCCTTCAACAAGGCCACACCTCCTAATAAGACAAGCATATTGAAATCACCACATTACTCCATTAAAGAAAAAAACTGCTTTCTCTCTCAGAAGCTATCAATTACAGATAATTTTTTTTCATAATGAGACCTTGTGCTTACTTCCCAATTCTCTGTGCAGGGAGTTTATCTGGTATAAATTTGTTCAAGATTTTGTGCATGCAGAACTTTTAGAAGAATACAATTTTGACTTTAAGTTACAGAGACTATTGTTGATCACTATAATTGATTCATGTATCCATGTATTCATCTGTGAATATTTAAAAAACTATATATGACTGTGAATTCTCTACCATCTTTTTAATTAGGAACCACTATGTGAAGTTCTTGATTGTCCTTCTTCAGTGTCAGAGAAGAAAACCTTATTAGGATAATTTTTGATATTTATGAAATACACACTAATATTAACTCTTTACTGCTATGTGTAATATTCATTGCTTCCAAATACAGCATGATGATTGTTTAATAATGTGTCTTTAAGAAGTTCTATTTTGGAGATTTGGAATTACTTGCACAAAATTAAGTTGTTATAATCAATGAGTTGATCTACTCACTTGCCTCTCAACAAACAAATACCTTTGGAATTTTGGAGTATAATTTCCTGTTACTATCTCTAAGTGAATATTTACCTGTATATTCTTAAATAGTTTATCTTTAAAATAATTTTTGTAGTATGCTCACTTTGGAAGCACATATACTAACATTGGTACAATACAGAGAAGATTAGAATTGCCTCTGTGAAAGGATGAGATGCAAATTCATCAAGTCTTCCAGATTTTTACAACAGGAAGTAAAACACAGTGGTCATTAATATTTCTCACCACCAATGGTCTCAATTCTCCAAACAAAAGGCACAGACTAACAAAACGGGTGTGAAAACAGGATCCATCATTCTGCTGCATACACAAAGCACACATTAGCAACAAAGATAGACATCACCTCAGATAAGAGACTGGGAAAGAATTTCCCAAGCCAACAAGCACAAGAAGCAAGCTGAAGTAGCCACTGAAATATCTAATAAAATAGACTTTCAACTGAAATTAATCAAAAGAGATGGGGAAGGACATTTCATACTCATCAGAGGAAAAATTCTCCAAGATTACGTCTCAATTATGAATATTTTTGCAAGGCCACACAGACTCATAAAAGAAACATTTTACTAAAGCTTAAATCACACCATGAACCCCATGCTTTTAAAGGTGGAGACTTCAACTTCCCACTCTCACTAATGGATGGGCCATGCAGACAGAAACTAAACAGAAATATAAAACTAACTTAGGTTATGAATCAAATGGACTTAAATGATATCTATGCATAATATTTCACTCAAAGAGAAAATAATATACTTTCTTCTGAGTACCTCATGGAACCTTCTCCAAAGTTGACCATATACTTGGACACAAAGCAAGTCTCAGCAGATACAAGAAAATTGATGTAACCTCCAATCTTATCAGAGCACCATGGATTAAGCTGGACTTCACAATAAGAGAAACAACAGAAAGCCTACAAGCCCATAGAAACTGGATATCTCTCTACTCAATGATTACTAGTTCAAGGAAGAAATAAAGAAATAAATCAAAGACTTTAGAATTCAATGAAAATGAATGCACAACATACCCATTTTTTCTGATTTACAAAAAATTCTTTAATTTTTTAAATACAGTCCAGTCTTTCCCCCAAATCCGTCTGCTCTCTAGAGGAAAGTTCATTGCACTAATTGACTTCATAAAGATATTAGTTATCTTTATTTTTAATAGGTGGATAGTATTCCATTGTGTATATGTTCCACATTTTCTTTACCCATTATTCAGTTGAGGGACATTTAAGTTGTTCTAGCTTCTGGCTATTATGAGTAAAACAGCTTTAACATACTTGAGCAAGTGTCTTTGTGGTATAGTGCACCATCTTTTTGGTAGAACAATTTTCACTTTTCTGAGAAACTGCCAAAATGATTTTGGCAAAGTGGTTGTACAAGCTTGCACTTCCATCAGCAGTGGAGGAGTACATTCCTGGCTCCACATTCTCACCAACATCTGTTATCACTTGAGTTTTTGATTTTAGTCATTCTAAAGGGTAGAAGATGGACTCTCAAGATCATTTGATTTACATTTCCCTGGTAACTAAGGATGTTGATTTTTTTTTGCACTACCTTGGCCCAAACATGGTGCTTTACCAGTAAGTTACTTCCCTTGCTTTGGTTTCTTTTTTAAAAATTTTTTTTTTGGTTCTTTTTTTCGGAGCTGGGGACCGAACCCAGGGCCTTGCGCTTCCTAGGCAAGTGCTCTACCACTGAGCTAAATCCCCAACCCCCTTTTTAAAAATTTTTAAATTTTTTTATTAGATATATTTTTTATTTACATTTCAAACATTATCCCCCTTCCCAGTTTCCTGTCCATAAGCCCCCATCACTTACCCCTCCCCCATATGGGTATTCCCTTTGTACATCCCCATTATTGCCCCCCCCCAAATTCCCCTGCACTGGGGGTCCAAACTTGGCAGGATCTAGGGCTTCCCCATTATTTCTTTAAAAGCTTCTCAGCCAATTGAGGCTCCTCTGCTGAGAATTCTGTTTAGCTCTGTGTCCCATTTTTCAATTGAGTTATTTGGTTTTTTGGTGTCTAATTTCTTAAGTTTCCCAATTTGATGGTAGTCTTTATCTTACAGAAAATTTCAGTTCATGAGGTCCCATTCATTAATTATTGATACTAGAGACCGAGGAATTATTGCTCTTTTCAGGAAATTGTTCCCTGTAGCGACAGACTTAAGGTTATTCCCCAATTTCTCTTCTATTAGATTTAGTATCTTAGGTTTTATGTTGATGCCTTTAATCCATTTGGACTTGAGTTTTGTACAGGCTGATAAATATGTGTATTTATATTGTTTTATATGCAGAAATCCAGTTAAATGATAAGAATCTTTAGGTAAATGGATGAAACTGGAGAATATCTTCCTGAGTGGGGTAATCCAAAGCCAGAAAGACAGATATTGGATATATTCACTTACAAGTGTGCTGGGAACAAAATACGATGACAGGGACCGCCGGCAGTTGGCCCAAGGTGGAGACATCTCAGATGCCCGAGGCAGCTCCTTGTTAAGTAGGGTGGCATCTGGGACCCTGAGAAGCAGGAGATACATCCTTCCAGGGGACCAACCATTTGAAATAAGAGGCTGCCTGCAGTAGGCAGGGATGGAGACATCTCAGTAGCCCACAGCATTTTTTTTGTAAAAACTTGTTGTTTCCATTTCTCCTAACCTTAGAACCTTGGACAACGGCTACATAGATCTCATTTGGGCATTACTGCCTTCCAGTTGGCCTTGGTGTGCATAATTATTCTACTATATCTGACTTTCCTACTTCTTTCTCCTTTTCCTCTGGTGAATTCTGTGAAACTAGATGTTCCTTGATGTAATGATTCTTAAACAATTGGAAATTGAGGCATAGGGACACAGCACAGCACAGCCCTAATGGCCCAGGTGCATGGTGTGTGTTCTCATCTTGGAAACAATGTAATAACTGCACAATAGTAGTTCCAGATGAATGCTTGACTTGCAAAGAAACTTTAAATAAATTATTAGAAAATGAATTAGAGCCAACATTGGGATCTTAAGAAAGGAAAAAGTTACGGAGTTAGGAAATAAGTTTTACATAACATTTGAGAGTAGTTCCTAGAAAACGAAGTCAAAATACTGGGATTCTTATGAGAGTCATTGTGTGCAAGGAACAGAAAGCTAGCGGAACCACTGAGTTAAGGGTTAACTTGATTCTTTCTGGCCACTGCCTGGCAGCTTTGCCTATGTCATTTATCATTTTAATTTCACAGGAAAATGCAAGTAGCTGACCTCAGAGCTTTGAGGTCTGAAATATAAGTTAAAAGTTAAAGTTTAAATAATAAGTTTACAATTATTATTATTTTATATTATTTTGGCCACAGGCCTGGAAATAGGGGAAACTTGAAACAATTGTAATTCTTAATTCTTTGTGGGATGTGGTTATTCTTTTGAATTTGATTTGGCAATGATTATACAATATCTTTTTCAACCTGCTGTTGGATTATCAGTAAAAGACTGGGGCATGAGAAAGGCTCGAGAGCATGAGAAGAGCATGTGAAGAGTGAGTAAAGAGAGAATGTGAAGAGTGTGTGATGAGAGAATGCAAGGTGTTTATAAAGATTGTGTGTGTGAGTGAAAGGAGAGTGCATGTAGTATGTGTGAGACATGTATAAGGTATATATGAAGAGTGTGCATGAGAATGAAAAGGTAATGAACAGAGGTGTGCATGAGTGTGGGAGTTTGAGAAAAGAAAAGCACGATAGAGAAAAGCAGAGTGCACAAGAGAATGTAGAGTGTTTGTAGCCTCAAGCTGAAAGAGAGAGAGAGAGAGAGAGAGAGAGAGAGAGAGAATTTTAAGCCTTGAAATTGCCTGTCAGTTTGTGTCCAAAGAGTAGTCTGTGTATATTTATTATGCACCTTCCAGATATCCCTGCTTCCAGTTGATAACTCCAATCCTGTGTCCAGGCTGGAGGCCTGGCACAAGTGGAAATTAGCCATACAGTGTAGGATTAATGATGTTATAATCCACACATCCAATGAAATTGGGTAACAAGGTAGTCCCAATGGGGAATGCATGAATATTACTCAGAAGAGGAATCTAAATAGTCATCAGAAGTGGATAGAGAGAGGGGAATGTGTAGGAGAGGGGGTTAAGAGGGAAATGGGGATAATGATCAGATGTGGGGAAAGAGGGCAGGGGAATGGTCTGCGAGAAAGATTGGAAACTGGTGGGGGCCTCTCTTGTGACTAGCTTGAGGCCTGAGATGGGGGAGGATACTGGGAGTCTATGGGGGGTGACCTTAGCTAAGATTCCAGAAAGAGATAGACTGAAGTGGACACCTCCTGTAACCAAGAAAGACTTCCAGATCACAATGGAGGACATCAATTCATCCACAAAACCTTCAAGGCAAAATTTGTGTTGCCTAAAAATTGTGCAGGGATTGAGGGAACAAGCAACCTATGTCTGCCCCAACTTGAGACCCATCACATGTTAGAGAGCCAGCCCCTGACACTATTAGTGATACTTTGCTATGCTTTAAGGCAGGAACATAGTATAACTGTCTCCTGAGAGGCTTCACCCAGCAGCAGATGGACTCAAATGCAGAGACCCATAACCAAAAATCAGGTGATCTCAGGAGTCCTTTGTAAGAGTTGGTGATAGAAAATATCATCCTGAGTGAGGTTACTCAATCACAGAAAAATACAGTTGGTATTTTCTCATTGACAAGTGGATATAAGTCCAAAAGCTTGAATTACCCAAAATGCAATCCACAGACCACAGGAAGCTCAAAAAGAAGGATGACCAAAATGCAGATGTTCTCACTCCTTCTTGAAAGGGGAAAAATATCCATAGGAGGGGATATGGAAGCCACATTTAGAGCAAAGACTCGGGAATGGCCACTCAGAGCGTGAAACACAAGTGGCCTATATATAGACAGCCACCAAAACTAGATAAGATTGATGAAGCTAAAAATGCATGCTGAAAGGGATTGGATTTAGATCTCTCCTGAGAGACACATCCAGAGCATGTCCAATACAGAGGTCCATGCTAGCAGCAAATCATTGAACTGGGAACAGAACCCTGTTTAGGGGAATTAGAGGAAGGACTGAAAGAGCTTAAGGGGCTTGCAACCCACTAAGAATAACAATGCCAACCAACCAGAGCTTCCAGGGACTAATTCACTACCAAAAGGGTATGCATGGACTGGCCCAGGGCTCCAACTGCATATGTAGCAGAGAATAGCCTTGTTGGGACACCAGTGGAAAGGGAAGCCCTTGGTCCTGCCAAGGTTGGAACCCCCAGTGCAGGGGAATTTGGGGGAGGGCAATAAGGGGGATGTATAGGAGGAATACCCATATGTGGGAGGGGGAGGGGAGGTAATGGGGGCTTATGGACCTGAAACCAGGAAGGGGAATAACGTTTGAAATGTAAGTAAAGAAATATATCTAATAAAAACAATAAAATAAAAGAGAGTTGGTGATAGAAGTGAATAAGCTGGAGGGGTCAAGGACACTACAAGAAGACCCACAGAGTCAAATATACTGGGGCCATGGTGGCTTACATAGCCTGTACCACCAACCATGGAGCATTCAGAAACTGGTTTCTGACCTCCTGACATTTGTAGCAAATGTGCAGCTTGGTTGTCATGTGGGTCCCTTAACAAGTGGAGTGGGGGCAGTCTTTGTCTCTGTTCCATGCTATTGGTAACCTTGCCCCCTACCTGGCCTGCCTGGTTGGGCCTCAGTGGAAAAGGATTCCTTAGCCATTCCTTAGGATATTACTAGGTATCTGAGGATAGAGTAGTACCCAAGGCATGCTCCCTTTCTCTGAGGAGAAGAAGAGGGGTCAATGAGGGAAGGGATTTGTTAAGGTCAGAATGGGATAAGAGGAGAGAGTTGAGGATATGATCAGGATCTAAGTGAATACAAAAATACTAAATAATTGGAAAAAGAGGAAATTTGTGGTATCTCACACTAGTGACTTAACAGCACACATATAAGCTCTAGATCAAAAAGAAGCAAACATAGCCAAGAGGAGTAAATGGCAGAAATAATTAAAATCTTGGTTGAAATCAGTAAATTAGAAACAAGAGAACAATACAAAGAATCAAAAGCTCCAAGAGCTGGTTCTTTCAGAAAATTGAAATATAGACAAACTCTTATACAAACTAAGTAAAAGGAATAGAGAAACAAACAAATTAAAATCAGAAGTGAAAACAGGGACATAACAGCAGACACAGAGAAAATCCAAAGAATATATACTCCTTCAAAAATCTGTAATCCACAAAATTGGAAAATGCAAAGGATTTGGATGACTTTTTTTGATAGATACCAATTACCAAAGTTAAATCAAGATCAGGTAAACATTTTAAATAGACCTGTAACTCCTATGAAAATAGAAGTAGTCATTAAAAATCCCTGAAACATAAAAGTCCATGGCCAGATGATTATTTGGTGCATATTTGGGGTAGACTTTCAAAGAAGAGCTAATACCAATATTACTCAAACTATTCCACAAGATAGAAACAGAAGGAACATTACCATGTTCATTTTATGAAGCCACAGTCATTCTGATACCTAAACCACACAAAGACTCAACCAAGAGAAGACATTGCAAACCAATCTCCCTTATGAACACTGATCCAAAAATAATAAAATATTTGCAAATCAAATTCAAGAACTCATCAAAAATATCATCCACCATAATCAAGTAGAGTTAGTACCTTATATGCAGCAATATGTAACCTTTATATGCAGGGCTGACATATGAATATCCATAAATATAATCCATCATATAAACTAACTGGAAGAAAAAAACTCTACGTGATCATCTTATTAGATGCTGAAAAATCCTTCAAGTATTCTCCTTAACCTCCTCTCATAATTCTTGAATTTTTGGTTTTATTGAGCTTTTGCCTGTTTATTATGGTTTCTGGATGTATGTTTTTATGTGATTTGTGTGTATATATTTTTCCTTCCTTCCCTCCTTCCTTCCTTCCTTCCTTCCTTCCTTCCTTCCTTCCTTCCTTCTTTCTATTCTTCTTGTTGTTGATGTTGTTTTTGATTCACTGTTAGTATTCTAAAGAGAGAGGGAAAGTATGTGGAGTTGTGTGTGTGGGTAGGTTGGAAGGATCTAGGAGAATTTGGGGGTTGCAGGCTGTAAAATGAATAAAGTGTATGAACATAAATTTCTTGATAAAAAGTTCTTGAGATTCTTTCTTAATATAATACAACCAATGATAGTTGTTTGATTCCAATATTACAAACATTTGTTACCCAAATCTCAATAATGTCATTTATATAACTTATTTTATATAGATGATATACCTAGAATCTATTCATTAATAATTGTGCCTTGATAACACAGTAAGAAATTCCAGCTTTCGCGAGAAATGATATTTCTACTTTACTTCAGAAGAACAGATAGTGACAAGCCAGAGATCAGGATGTAAGTAGTTTAGTCCCATGCAATTGAAGTTGTACTATATAATGTAGGGCTCAATGTTTATTTTATCTGTCAATCTACCTCTGTGTGTTTATACTAAAGAATATTGCCAATCTGCAAAATATAGATCGATAACCCTTAAAGATAGGAAAATATCACCAGTGTGTATATATTTCTTTGAGAATTCTATCAGCATGAATATCAACTTAAAATATCATTGTAGATATTACTATCCAAGATTTTGTGACACCTAAGACATATGGTCTTTATTCTCTTTCAAATAACACAATTTTGTTATGTTATGGTTTAAAAAATTAATTATATACTTATCAGATTTCCTTTAACCATTCCTCTGTTGGGAGGCTTTCATAACTCATCTATTATGAATACTCAGTCAAAATTGTTATGTGTCTCTGTGATGTGATGATTTGGAGTGCTTTGGGTGAATATCTGTTGGTGCTATAGTTGAATTATGTGATAAATCTATTGTTAGTTTTTTGAGAAACCTCTATACTTATTTTCATATATTCTGAAGTAGTTTGCCCCATAATGAGAAAATAAGAGTTTTGATAGTCATGGTTTTTAAAGGCCTTGATGGTCAGGCTGATAAGATATTCTAAATTATGCTTTAGACCAAGCTCTGAACTTCACATACCAATTATTTCTGCCTTTTAAATTTTCTTATGATTGTCAAAATCTATGTCATGAACTTTGAATATATGAGAGTTATAATGTCTTCAATAAGAAGATTAAAATTCTTGCTTCTATTCTGATGGGGATATTTTAGGAGATGAAAGTATAGAAAAGAAGTGCTTAATGTTCTGAAGTCACATTGATTATGACCAACGTTTGTAAGCCAATAAAGAGTCTATTTAATGTTGACATGTAGTTTTTGAAACATATTTTGTGCTAACCATAGTATAAGCTGTGGGGAAATTAAAAGAAATTAGACATAATTATTGTCTTTAACTTATTATAGAATACTCATATATAAGGGAAAATAAAAAGTTTCATCATATAAATAGAAAATAATATTTTAGGTTGCAGGGTATTTTATTTGAATTGTATCAAGTTCAATATCACCCTACTATTATTAATAATATATGAGAATTTTGGCAATACCTTATAGATTTATTAGTCACACAATTGATTTTCCTATTTTCTCTTGCTTTTCAATGCAATTGTCCTTCATAGGAAATGTCACATATAAATATATCAAGTCTTAGAGATACTAACAACTTTCCAAGCATTATAGAAATAATAAAGAAAGTAAATAAATTCAAAATTAAATCATTTCTTGGTCTTATAGAATAAAGTTTTCATTTTTCACCCATCACAAAAGGTTTTTGCTTAGTTATTGCCATTTAGAATAACATAAACTAGAATTTATCGACAATACTATTTGCAGGATGTTAACTAGGCAGTAGTACATGTAATGTATTTTCAAAGTTTTATGTTAGACATATGAAAATACAGTTTTTTTAGATCAATGCTCTTTCATTTTCTTTAGATTTTGAGATTATAATGTAATTACACCATTTAACTCACCCTTCTCCTTACAGGCCCCCTCATACACTGCTCCATGTCCTTTTTCAAATTCATAGTCACCTCTCTCTCTCTCTCTCTCTCTCTCTCTCTCTCTCTCTCTCTCTCTCTCTCTCTCCCTCCCTCCCTCTCTCTCTTTCCCTCTCTCTCTGTCACTCTCTGTCTCTGTCTATTCTTCTGTCTCTCTGTCTCCCTCTCTCTCCTTCTCCCTTCTAAATTTATATGTGCAATCTGCTCAGTCTGTTCAATGTTACTTGTATGTATAAGTACAGGGGTTTACAATTTGGTATGGTTTCTTAGCCCGTCTGAACCATATTTTTTATTAGTCTTCAATTCTAGAGGTTACAATGGCACATACATCTAAAGCATGTATTATACTATCTAGCCTTCTGAGTAGAATGAAATAGAAGTCTGATTTTATGTTATGATTCAGTGTGATTTTTTTTGAATAGAGGAGAATATGGACAGTTTCAATTCTATTCTAGAAGCCATGGCAAATATGTCTTAAATTACTATTTTATTATTTTTTGTGTTATTTGCCTGTGATATATGACTACCCCTCTTTTTGTGGAAATATGAGGAATCACAAAAGTGAAAAACATGAATCTTTTGAATTTATAAGGAATGAAACACATATGAGGTTATTTTTGAGAATAATTAAGCAAGACCCTTCTGAAAAAATAAAAGGTCCCATGTAATAGTTAGGCGATCTACATCAAACATGTATTGCTACAATGTTTTGCTCAATTCTCTGGTGGACAACTGATATAAAGGCTCTACTTTTTGTTTTCCAGAAAACAAACTGGTAATCATCGAAGTTTATGTGATTAGGTAAATAAAGAGAACTAAGCTATATAGAATATACAGGGCCGAGTCCAGAGTTCAAAAATCCTTTAATAATAGTTCAAGACACTACTGTTGCTCTCCTTTACTTGCTATTCTTCCTCATCTTCACAATAACATAATTTCTTATGAAACAATTTTGAAGGACTATGACTATTTTGATGACTATAGGCAATAAACATAATACTGTGGTTATCCACCTTCTTTTTTATCTCAAACTGGTAATATTGTAAGACTGTTTAAAAAGAGACTTTACTTTAACCTTTGGTGTCTGAGTTGTCTTTGCCATGGGAAATTAAATAAAACTGACTTATATATCAGCCTACCTTAATATAACACACAGCATAAATTAACAAATCATCATAGAAGAAAATTTATAGGCCAGTTTCCTTTCATCAAGTTTTCTCTCATGATGAGCTATCAATGTTTCCATGAAGTCTCTATAATCCATCGTTTTCAGCACTTACTTATTGAAGCTTATTCTTTGATGGGTCATGACAAAGATCCAAAGTAACTCCTTCTTCTAATTCATGTAAGGTTCTGGTTGTTTTCATAGGATTGATACAAATATTAATGAAATAATCCCCTGATGCAATTAGCCACCAGTGGAGAATAACTTCAGTGCCCCATCTGTACTTGAACCTTGACATTGAAACTTTGAAGGTCTGGAGTAATTATTGACTCTTTCATGACCTTGGTGATAGAATGCCCAGAGCTCATAATTATACAAATTGGTTTACAGTATCACACTCTCTTAGAGGCTTTTAATATTAGAATTTTTTAAAAGGGAAGAAAAAATGCTTTGCTAAAAATTTATGACTCTTTGCTCAAGGGAAACTCTAGTTATCATTCAGTTTATTTCATTATTTTAATATTTCTTTAAAATATCTGTATGTTGTGTAGCATTAATTTGAATGAGATCAAATCATTCAATGAGTGATATATGGTAATGTTTAGAGGGATGAAATCGGAAATGATGTAATTATAATCTTCAAAAATAAGATAAATAGAAAACCTGAATGTTTAAAATACTTTAAATTACAAGTTAGTATCTAAAGGAAATACAGTTTGTAGGATATTTTCATAAAAATTTTGCTTTTACTTGTCTTTTTCTGCCAGTAACCCTCTCAGTCATCTGCTCCAACTTGCTAGAGCCCAAATAGTCTTGTATCTGTACATTTGATATAACTTGTTTGCATTCCATATCACATGTCAACAATTATTTTATCCCTCTTTGATCTTAAAGAGTTCTTGTTTTCCTTCTGTGGTCCCCTTTCATTCATTCTTTGAGAACTTCATAAATACAAACATTATATACAATGAAATATGGCCTCTGTCTCTCTGTCTCTGTCTCTGTCTCTGTCTCTCTCTGTCTCTCTCTGTCTCTCTCTCTCTCTCTCACACACACACACACACAAACATATACTTCAACACAGTTACAGCATATAAGGGAAAACAGGTGATATTTGTATTTCTGAGTCTGGATTATTTTTCCGAACATATGATTTTTATACCCACCCATTTTCCTCCAAGTGCTTTAATTTGTAGGAACAAATAATACATATGCATAGCATATATTCTTCACATGCCATCGGTTGATAGACTGTTAGGGTGAATGTATTTCTTGTCTATCTATTGCAATAGTGTAGGTATGAAACTGTCTCTCAGAGTTCGGAGTATTTTGAGTATTTAATGAATAGTGGTTCAAAACAAATTCAAATCAATTCAATGGCAAGAGATAAGAAAAATCAAAGTAGGAATTAATGAAAAAAGAATAAAAAATTGATGCAAGGAATAAACAAATCTAGAAGCTTATTCTTGGAGACAATAATAAAATGTTGACATAGTTTGGTTCATCAAACCAAAAGAGAGGAGACAAATTAGCAGAATTATAAAGAAACAGGAAAACATGATAACAGACACTCAATAAATTCAAAGTGCTATACAAGAATATTTTAAAAACCTATACTGAAGTAAGCTGAAAAACTTAAAGGAAATGGTTGAGTTTCAATGTTTAGCTGAAGCACCAAAATGAAACAAAGAAGAAGCCAAACACGCAAACATACCCATAACAAATGAGAGTATTAAAGTAGTAATAGAAAGTTAAGCATGTGTGAAAGTAGGAACAGATAAATTCTCATCAGAATTCTACCAGACATTTAAATAACATCTACAACCAGTCCTTCTTAAAATATTCAAGAAAATGAAAACAGTTTATTGTGTTTTTTTTTTCACAGTAAAGTCAGTTCTGCCTGAGGACTCCAGTTTATTGTTATATTTGATTTTGCTTTTTATGAAATAACTTAAAGTTGGTTGGGTAGGGAATAGGAGAGACTCTAGGTCATGGGGAAGGAGAAACATAATCAAAATACATTTAAATTAAAATTATTTTAAATAATAAAACTATTAAAAATAGAACCAGAAGCAGCACTCCTAAACTCCTACAAATCTGTTATTAGCACAACACAAAAGACAACATAAAGATACAACAACAAAAAAGAATGCTACAGACCAGTATTCCTGAGGAACATATACTCAAACCTTTTAAATAAAAAGATTATAGCATTGCCTCAAATAGATTATTCAATACAATTAAGTTGGCTTTATCCCCTGAAATTCAGGAATTGTTCAACATATGCTAGCCAATAAATGTAAATGTAATAAAACTGCACACATTAAATTAAAGACAAAAATTTCATGCTCATCTCAATAGATGAGGAAACATCCTTGAAAAAAGTCGATCTAGGTTCATAATGAGAACTCTGGAGAATGTAGTTAGAAGGAACATACTTTAACATGATAAAACTATATAAAAAGTTCCCACAGGTAAGACAACAACTTAAATGGTAAAAAGCTAGAAACAATGTAACTGAAGGAATGAGAAAGGGAGATTTACAATCCCAATTCCTTTTCAACAGTTAACACTCAGCACTATCTAGAGCAATATGGCAAGAAAAATATGGCAAGAAAAGGAAACTAAAAGACTTAAAATAGGGAAAGAAAATGTAAAATTATCCTTGTTTGTATAGAATATGATAATGTACATTAGAAAGCTCAACAACTCTACTGTACAATTTATTGAAACAACAAACAAATTCAGCAGTATACACATAATCAACTTGCAAAAATCAGTTGTTTTCCATATACCAACACTAAGCACACAGAGAAGGAAATTATATGCACACTATTATTCATAGTATTTTAAAAGAAAAATAATATGTAGGCTAAATCTAGCTAAAGAAGTGAGGAACCTGTATAATGAAAACTAAGTTTTTGAAGGAAGAGATAAAGAAAGACATTTAAAAATGAAAAGACAGCCGGGGAAGGGAAAGGCAATGGGGGTGGGGGAAGAGGTGAACATGATCTGGTATTGGGTAGGGGAAAAGGACTGAAGCCATGAAGGACAGCAGAAGTAAAGGAAACATGTGATATCAGGAGGAAGAAGGTTGGGAGGACCCTCTAGAATGTACCAAAGACCTGGAAAATGAGAGACTATCAGGACTTAAAGGAGGGGACCCTAGATGAAATGTCCTACAGCATGGAGAAGGAACATATTAAACCCACATCTCGCAGAAATATAGGGCATCAAATGAAGGATTGGATTGCTATTCTACAGTCAAAACTCTGACCAATAATTCTTCTTGTCTAAAAGAAAGACAGGTGTTAGGAGCAATGCCTTTAAAACCCTCCATTATTGATGTTAATATTAGAGTTAAGTATGACTGGGTTCATGGAAAATCTCCAGTCAGTGGCAGAAGGCTAACTTGGTGGTCAGGATGCCTAATGATATGACAAACTTGTGACCTTTCTGAGAAACCAACATCTGGTGGTCAAGTTGCCTAATGATATGACAAACTTGTGGTGGTCAGGATGCCTAATGATATGACAAACTTGTGACCTTTCTGACATCCTGTTGATGTCAGCCGATTGCCTGCCCACAGGAGCAGGTGTCCTTGGCCTGTGTAAATTTTTCCCACTTCCCCCTCCCTCTATTACCCCTACTATGGTATAAATTCAGCCTTGGGAAAAAATAAATTTATCACCTTGATCAGACTCTTGTCTTGGCGTTCTTCACGTCTCTTGTCCCCCATTCTTTCCTATGTGGTCCCCAACTTCTGCTGATTGCCCTGTTAGCTGGAACTTGCAGGGGTGGAAATGGAGAGGAGCCTGAGGGAAAGAAGGTTCAGTGACAGGCCCAAAGTGGGATCCCACTCAAGGGGAGGCCCCAAGACCTGATACCATTACCGAGGCTTTGGGGCATTCACAAAAATGGACCTATCATGACTGCCCTCCAAAAGACCCAACAAGCAGCTATAAGAGTCAGATGCAGATATGTGCATCAAACTAATGGAAAGCAGCTGCTGAATCCTCTGGTTGAGTTAGGGAAAAGCTGGAGGAAGCTAAAGAGGAGGGCAATCCTGTAGGAGGACCAGCAGTCTCATTAACCTGGACTCCTGAGATCTCTCAGAGACTGGATCACCAACCAGGTAGCATACACCAACTGAGATGAGATTTCTAACACACATGCAGCTGAGGACTCCTGGGTTTGGGTTCAGTTGAAGATTCACCTAATCCTGAAGAGACTGGAGGCCCCAGAAAGTTTAGAGGTAGGTAGCATGGGGACATCATTGTGGAGACTAGGGGGCGGGGAGGTATGCGATGTGGAACTGCCTTGGGGGTGGACTGGGAGGGAAATAAAATCTGAAGTGCAAAAGTAAATACATAAAAATAATTAAAGAAAAAGAAAAAGAAAAGATAGCTCATGCTCATGGATTGGTACAACTCAACATTATGAAAATTAGCTTTCTACTAACAGTTGTTTACGAATTCAATGCAATTGCAGTAAAAATCTCCATTTAATTTGTGCAGAAATAGAGAAAAATATCCTGAATATTCAAATACATCCACAAAAATCCCCAGAATGCCAAAATAATACTAAGCAAAAAAACAAAAACAAACAAAAAACAATGTTTGAGGGATTACAATCCCAAATTTTAAGATGTATTACAAAACAATAGTAATAAAAGCAATATGATACTGACACAGAACTGATATGCAAATCAATGGAAGAAAAGCAAAGACCAATCCATGAACACACAGAACTTGAACTACTTAAACTTTGATAAAGTGCCAAAAATCACTCACTGAAGCAAAGAAATGATCTTCAACAAAGGGTGCTGGGAAATCTCAATGCCCACACGCAAATTAACCCACATCTATAACTTTAAAAATCTAATTCGAAGTTGATGGAAGAACTAAACATGAAACTTCAAACACCAAATCTGCTAGAATAGAACATAGGATGTACCCTACATAATATAGTTATAGGAGCAATTTTCTGCCTATGACTTCATTTACCTTAGAATTAAGGTCAAAATGTAACAAGTGGGACTTTATAAATATAAAAAAATTCTGTACAATTAAAAAACAATCCACCAGATAAATAGGAAGCACACAAAATTGGAGACAATATTTGTCAGTTATACATCTGACAGAGATTTAATATTCAGAATGTACAAAAATCTTGAGTCAGGAAAACAAGTGACTCACTTAGAACATGTGCCTGTTCACAAAACAATGAGTGGATCAAAATATCTCATAAAATGTTGATCATTCTTGCAATTAGGGAAGTGCAAATCTAATCAACTTTGATATTTCATCTTACACCAGTCAAAATGGCAAATATCAATAGAACAATCAATAAATGCTGGGAACAATGCAGGGGAAAGGGAACCTCATTCACTGTTTATACAGTGATGCAAAGTGATGCAGCCAGTATGGAAATCAGTATAGAGAAGATTCTCAAAAGAGCTGAAAATAAATCTACCATATGACAGAGTTATACAACTCCTTCCCAAAGGAGTTGATACTTTCTTCTATAGAAACTTGTTCAGCCATGTTTGTTGGTGCTCTATTGATAATTGCTATGAAATAGAAACATCATAAATATCCTACAAACTACAAGTTAATGGATAATTAATCTACACACACACACATACACAAACACACACAAACAATGGGAAAACAATCAACTGTGATGAAAAAATGAGAGAATGAACATTGCAGGTAAATAGATGGAACTGAAAAGTATTGCAGTAAGTGAGGCAACTCGGATTAAGAAAGGCAAGTCACATGTTCTTTCTCATTTGTGACTTCTAGCACTAAGTCTTCTGATGTGTATATGGCCTCTAGTAACTATAGAAACTAGGAATGCAAAATGCAGAAATTTGTAGAACAGGAGAAATGTGGAGGAGTGGAATGAGAAATAGCAGATTTATGTGATCATTTCATGGAAGTGGGAACGGGATACTATCTTTGGAGAGAAGAGAAAAACACAGATGATGCTGTAGAAGGGCAGAGGAATAATAGGATACAGGTGATCTGATAGAAGAAATTGGAAGAGAGTTGCTCTAAAGGGAGGTGAGAGATAAATTGAGAATGTGAGAAGAGGGTGAAGGAGAATGTCAGGCAACAAATAATCTGAAAGGTGACATGGAGTATATTGTGGGAGAAGGATAGAGGTAAACTCAGAAGAAGGAGGTAATGGGTAAAATAACAATGAAAGTATCTGAAAAAGCCACAGGTATCATACTTTTATTTATTTACCTAAAATCCTATGTAACACATAATTCCATATTATTATTACTATTACACACGCAGATAGTTTTAATGAACTTTTCTTATTTGTGCTGATTGTGCTCACTCCAAGAGCAAAAGACCACCAGTGAAAGCTCTAATACCAGACATAGGATGGCCAACTTGATTTGTTCAATATTTGAGTTGAGACATTAAGAGATGTCCAAGAGACTCCTGAAACATACAGCCAATTGCTGTTGACTTTGGTTATCTCCTCAGGTGAAGAGTGTAAATTCCCATTGCTAAAGATGCTATGTGTAAATTAATTAAGAATTAAACTTATTGATGTCTAGCTTCAAATGAATGAGATTTATGTTTAGGTTTTGTCTTTTACTGTTTATTGTAATGCTAAGTGCTGGCCTCCAAGTTTTGGAGTCTGCAGATAGCCTGAGGCATCCTGCCCCTAGATAATTCTGATTGGCAAATAAAGATGCCAGCAGTTAATACTTGGGAAGAAGAGATATAGATGGGGTTTGGATTTCCCTGGCTGGGGCCACAAGGAGGAAGAAGGAATAGAAGCAGCTACCATAAAATAGCAAGAATGAATAGGAGAGACACAAGGAGAACCTCCATGGGCTAGGGACTCAGGGAATGTCTCCCAGAGGGCTGCCTAATTGGAACTAAGAGCAACCCAGATGAAACATAGTAATAAGTTGAGTTATGCATAGGAGTAGGTTCTAAAAACATGGAGGATAGGCAGATGCCCAATTATAGTGCTGCTGAAGGCATATTTAACTGTAAAGGCTGTGTGTGTGTCACTCATCTGGAAACAGATGAATGTATGAAGAAACCATGTATCATGAATTTTAATAATTTTCACACCAGACTTAAGCTATATTTATTTATTTATTAAGCTATATAAGACTATTTGTGATTACCACAAATCTAAATTGCTATTATTAGTCTGGCTACTACTCCAATGTGCTCCAATGTGCTAATGGATGGATGGGGACACCAGCCCACCTACAAAACTTTTGAACTAAAATTGTTCCTGTCTAAAAGAAATACATGGACAAAAAGAGAGAAAAGTCTGAATGAATAGCTGACCAGTGACATACAAAACAGGACCATTGCATGGAACTAATCCCTGATAATATTACTGATGCTTGCAGATAGGAAACTAATATAGCTCTCCCCTGAGAGGCTTTACTAGAAGCTATTAAGACAGTTTCAAATATTTTCTGCCAAGCATTGAACAGAGTTCAGGATCCCCTATGGAAGAGTTAGTGAGAGGACTGAAGGAAATGAAAGAGATGGCAACACCATAAGAAGACCAACAATATCAACAAACCTGTATTCTTGGAAGCTTTCAGAGTCTGAGCCACCAACCAAAGAGCATAAATAGCCTGTCTGAGGCCCCTGACACATATGTAGTAGAGGGATGATTTGTCTAGCCTCAGTGGAAGAAGATTTGTTTAATGTTGTAGAAATTTGATGCCCCAAGGTCTGGGAAAGCCCAACTGACACCCTCTGGGAGGCAAAGGGTAGTGTGATAGGAAAGTCTGAGAAGGGAGGTAACATTTGGAATAAAAATGAATAAACTAATTTTTAAAAGAAGCATAGAATAATATAAAGAATCAATGAAAACAAGATCTGGTTCTTTGGAAAAATCAACAAGATAGCCAAACCAAAAGGCACTGAGACAGTACCCAAATTAAAAAATCAGAAATGAGACAGGAGGCATAACAACAGACACCACAGGAATTGGAAAATTATCTAGGTCTTAGTTCAAAAACTTTTACTCTATAAAACTGAAAATTCGAGATGAAATAGATGATTTTATGGATATATTCCACTTACTAAAGTTAAATCAAGATCATATAAACAATCTAAGCAGTTCTATAACCCTTATTGGAATAGAAGCAGTCATTAAAATCTCCCAACCAAACAAAGTCCAGGACCAGATGGTTTTAGTGCAGAATTGTACCAGACTCTCAAACAAGAGCTAATACCAATACTTCTTAAACTATTATACCAAAGAAGAACAGAAGTAATATTGCCAAACCCATTCTATGAGGCTATAGTCACTCTGATACCTAAACAACACAAAGAATTGACAAAGAAAGAATTTCAGACTAATTTGTCTTATGAATATTGATGCAAACATACTCAATAAAATATTAAAAAACCAAATCCTTGATCATATGAAAAATATCATCCACCATGACCAAGAAGGCTTCATCCGACAGATGCAGGGTTGATTCAATTTAATATTAAAAAATCCGTCATTGTAATCTACCATATAAACAAATGGAAAGAATAAACACTACATGATCATTTCATTAGATGCTGAAAAAGCTTTTGTCAAAATCCAATAACCCTTCTTGTTAAAAGTCTTGGAGAGATTAGGAGCATAATACATGTTCCAAAACACAATAAAAGCAATATACAGTAAGCTAATAGCCAACATCAAGCTAAATGGACAGAAACTTAAAGCAATCACACTAAAATCATGGACAAAAGAAAGCCATCCACTCTCTACATATCTCTTCAATATAGTAGTTGATGTTCTAGCTAGAACAATAATACAACTAAAGTACATCAAGTAGATAAGTATTGGAAAGGAAATGCAAATCAAAGTATCACTATTTACAGATGATATAGTAGTATACATAATGATCTCAAAATTCCAGCAGAGAACTCTTACAGCTGATAAATATTTTCAGCTAAGTGTCTAGATACAAAATTATCTAAAAAAAGAGTAGCCTTCCTTTAAACAAATGACAAATGGTCTGAAAAAGAAATTAGGGAAACAACACAATTGACAATTGCTACAAATAATATAGAATATCTTGGCGTAACGCTAAGAAAGCAAAACAAAAACAAAAACAAACAAAAAAAACCCCTCTATGACGGGCACTTCAAGTTTCTGAAGAAAGAAATAGAGGAGGATATCAGAAAGATATCTCTTGTATTCTTACATCAATAGGATTACTATAAAAATTGATCAGCTTAGCAAAGCAATCTCCGGATTCAATAAAATTCTCATAAAAATTCCAACACAATTCTTTACAGATAATTGAAAAATCAATTCTCAAAATCACATGAAAAATTAAAAAAGAAAGATATGTAAAAACAATCCTGTATATTAAAAGAGCTTCTTGAGCTATCATCATCCATGATTTATAGCTATACTATAGGGCAATAGTAATAAAAACTGCATGGTATTTGTATAGAAACATACATGTTGGTCAATTAAATAGAACTGAAGACTCAGAAGTTATCCTATGTGCCTATGGATACTTGATATTTCACAAAGAACACAAAACCATACAGTAGAATAGCCAGGGCATCTTAAAAAATAGTATTAGTCTAACTGGATATCTCTATGTAGAAACGTGCAAATAAATCCATATCTGTCACTCTGCATAAAATTCAAATCTGAGTGACTGAGAGAAATACAATCATCAGGAAAATACAGACCGAAATGACTCTGAGATTCTATCTTTCACTCATCAGAATGGCTAAGGTCAAAAATTAAAACATCAGTAAATATTGGTAAAGAGGTGGATAAAGCAGAACACTTCTTTCTGTTGATGAAGAGAGTGCAAACTTGTACAACCAGTTGGGAAAACAATTTGACAGTTTCTCAGAAAACTGGGAATAGTTCCACCCCAAGATCCAGGTATACCAATCCTAGGAATATACCCCCAAAATGTTCCCCCATACACCACCAGGGCACTTGATCAACTATATTTGTTGAAGCTTTATTCATAATAGTCAAATGTGGAAACAACAAGATGTCACTCAACTGAAGAACAGATTAAAAAATAATGTGGCATCTCTATATAATGGATTCAGCTATTAAAATAAGGACATCATGAGATTTGTAGGCAACTGGATGGAACTTGAGAGCATATAATCCTGAGTAAGGTAACACAGACCCACAAAGATACCCATGGTATGTACTCATTTATAAGTGGACACTAGCCATAAAATACAAGGTAACTATGTTACAATCCACAGACCCAAAGAAATAAGTAAAGATGAGTTTTCAAGGATGGATGTGTGATTCCCAAGCAAAAGGGGAAATTACATAGTTGGTGAATGGTGAGAGAGAAGTGAATGGTAGAGAGGATGAGGAGGGGAATGAAGATGATGATCAGGTATTGAGGAGATGGGGGTGTAAGAGGGCTGGGAATGAGACTGGAAATTGTTGGTGGACATCTTAAGCCTGGATGGAGATCTGGGACAGGGATGTCTCAAGGTGTCTTTGAGGGTGAACCTGAGATTCCTAATTATGGAGAAGCAGCCACTTATAGCCAGGACTTATCATGGAGTGAGGAGGACGTCAACCCATGCACAAAACCCAAAGTTTGGCCTGCCTACAAGATGTGCATGGAGGGCCAAGAGAATGAATGGAGATAAGCAGCATTGGGAGTAAGGACCCTCTAGGAAGTATCAGGGACCCTGGAGGTGAGAGACTCTCAGGACTTAATGGGGTGACCTTAGCTGAAATGCCCAAGAACGTGGAGAGTTCATCTTTAGTAGATACTCAAAGCCTTAAGGGGCAGAATGGAGTTACTAATACACAGTCAAAATTTTTGATCCACAACTGTTACTCCCTCAAAGAACTATAGGGAAAAAAGGAGAAAGGGAGAAGGAAAGGCAGTCCCATGACTAGTTCATTTTGGGATCTATCTCATGGGAGGGCACCAAGGCCTGACACTATTACTTATGATTGCTTACAGATGGGAGCCTGGCAATTCAGAGTCCCAATTGGCAGCTGACTGACACAGAATCAGATACTTAGATCCAATCATTGAACTGAATGAATTTAAGGGGCCCTGTTGTTGATTTAGGAGAAGGCTTAATGAAACAGAAAGGGAGAGCAACCTCATAGGAAGACAGCAGTTTTAACTTACCAAGACCAGAGGAAGCTCCCAGAGACGGAGTCACCCACCATTCTTGGGCCAGTCTGAAGGTCCTGGAACAAATATGGCAGAAAATTTCCTGCTTAGGCTTCAGTGGGAAAAGTTGTGCTTAATCGTTAAGAGATTTGAGTCCCCAGGGAAGGCAAGACTTGGTGTGTGTGTGTGTGTGTGTGTGTGTGTGTGTGTGTGTGTGTGTGTGTGCGTGCTTGTGTGTGTGCACCTTTTCAGAGGCAAGGAGGAGGAGAAATTGGATGAGGAACAGTAATGAGGGGGGCGTCTGAGGGAGGGCAATGACTGGAATGTAAATTTAAAAAAAGATGTGCAGGGATGAAGATAAAGTAAAGTCTGAAGGAATTACCAACCAAGGATTGTCCCAACTTGAAACCTATTTCATGTGAGAACCAAACCCTGATATGATCAATGATACTCTGCTATGCTTATCGACAGGAGCCTAGCATAACTGTTCCTGAGAGGCAACATCCAGCAGCAGATGGAAACATATGCTAAGTTCCACAGGCAAACATCAAGCTGAGCTCTTGGAGTTCTGTGAAAGAGTGTGGAATAGGATTGTGCCACCTGGACTTGTCAAGACATCACAAGTCCTACAAAGTCAACTAACATGGGTCCATAGGGGCTCACAGAGTTTGACCACCAACCAAAGATCAAGCAGAGGCTGGACCTAGACCTTCTACCTACTTAAAGCAGATGTGCAGCTTGGTCTTCATTTGATTCTCCTAACATTTGGAGTAAGGGACCTCTCTGACTCTTTTGCCTGCCCCTGGATCTTCTTCCCCTAACTGGACTGCATGGTTGTGCTTCAATGGGAGAGGATAAGCTTAGTCTTGTTAGGATTAGATGACCCAGGGTGGGGTGGTACCTTAGGGGTCTTCTCTGAGCAGAATGGGAGGGTACAATGGGGGAGAGTTATGTGAGGGTGGTGTTAGGAGGAGAGGATTGTTGGTGGCTGCAATCAAGATGGAAAGTAAATGAATTAATAAATTAACGAAAAACTGTAGTAATTTATACAATGGGGTATTACTCAACTGGTAACTCAATGACATCATTAAATTTGCAAGCAAATGAATGGTTACCTGAGTGTGGTAACCTAGACTTAGAAAGTCAAGCAAGGTATGTACTCAATTATAAGTTGACATCAACTGCAAAGTGAAGGATAATCATGGTATAATCCACATATCCAGAAAAACTAAGTAACAAGGATGTCTTAAGGGAGGATACATAGATATCCCAGGAAAGTCAAAATAGAATAGATTTTGCATGTGGACTAGGAGCAGCTGAAGATGGAAATAGTAAGGATTATGTGGGAAGAAAATGGGAGGAGAGAGTACAAGAGACATCTGGAATTGGAAGGCAACTCAGGGGCAAGATAGAAATTCAGTACAATGGAAACTACTAGGAATCTTTTAGGGAGAGTCTGACTAGGATGTCTTGTAATGTAGGATACAGATCCTGAATCAGCCATCTCCCACAGCCAGACAGGACTTTCAGTGAAACCTAGCCCCCAAACCTTCAACCTACAATTTGATTTGCCACATGATGTGGCTCTGTGACACTGTGGTAAAGGTGTCACAGAAAATATGGGAGTAGATAATCAATGACTGGTCCAGCTTGAGGCCCATATTATGAGAGGGAGCTCACCTCTGACATTACCTGGATGGCCAGAAACCTGATGCCAAATGGACCAAAAACTAGGTTTGAAGCAAACCTGACTGGCAACAAACAAAACAAAGCAAACCCTCAGTGAAATGATGCCTAGTGAAATTCCGCTATACTCATAGATTGGTGCCTAACCCAATTGTCATCAGTAATGTTTTATCTAGCAACTTATGGGAAAAGATGCAGAGACTCACAGTTAAATATTACGTGGAGTTTGAGGAATCCTGCTGAAAAGGGGGAGGAAGGGTTATTCAAGACAGAGGGGTCAAGGACACCACAAGAAAACTCAGAGAATCAGCAAATTTGGACTTACTGATACTGAACTAAGAATCAGGGAGCCTGCATATGTCTAACCTGGGCAGCATGTACATTTTGTATTATAATACTATACTTGGTATTTTTATGGGACTACCAACCAAGGGGACAGGGCATTTGTTTGATGCTTTTGCCTGCTGTGGAGACATTTGTCCATCTATTTGGTTTCCTTTTCCAGCCTTAATATGAGGGGAGGTGCCTAATTTTATTAAAACTTGATATGGCATGTTTGGTTGATAATCCTGGGAGACCTTCCATTTGTAAATGGTAACAGACAAGTGAATAAGGAAGGAGTTACTTACTGGTGGGGAGAATGTAGGAGGTGGGTTAGAGGGAGGAAGGGAGGAAAATTGCAGTCAGGATAATTTTACAAGGATAATAATTTTACAAGTTAACAAATAATAACAAAATTAAATAAGACTAAATTAACAAAAAAGAGTCAGAGTCAATCAACAATGTGAAAGAATATTGTAGTGTGAAAACAAGACAAAATAATTGAATCACTCAATCAAAGCATTTCTATTTTTAGCTTTTTGAGATATCTCCAGTGATTTCAGTTTGAACTTTGATCAACAGTGAAAGATTTCTTCTCTTTCCCATATTCTTTTTTTTTTTTTTGGTTCTTTTTTTCGGAGCTGGGGACCGAACCCAGGGCCTTGTGCTTCCTAGGTAAGCGCTCTACCACTGAGCTAAATCCCCAGCCCCTCTTTCCCATATTCTTATCTGTATTTTATGCCATATTTTTGATAATAGCCATTTTGATTGGACTAAGTTGAAACCTCAAAGTGGTTTCCATTGAAGTTTCCTGATGAATTGGATTATTGTATAATTTAGAGTATCAGGTACTTGAGTTTCTTCTTTTTAGAATTCTTCAATCTCAGATAATCTTTAAATAGTATTGCTTACATTCTTGATTTTAACATTCTTTAGCTCTTCCTTTGAATATTATAGATACCAAGATGTTATCTGAAGTATAGGAGCAGAGACTTTTCTTTCTTTTTTATTGAATATTTTCTGTATTTACACTTCAAATGTTATACACTTTTCTCCCTCTCCTGTCCCCAACTCCCTCCTATTGCTTCTATGAGGATGTTACCCCTCTCACCCACTCCCAACTCACCACTCTGTAATTCCCCTACCCTGGGGAAATGAGCCTTCGTAGTACCAAGGGCCTCTCCTCCTACTGATGATAGACAATGCCATCCTCTTCTATATAGCTATGGGCTCCTCCATGTATTCTCTTTGGTTGGTGGTTTAGTCCCTGGAAGCTCTAGGGGGTTTGGTTGGTTGGTATTGTTGTTCTTCCTATAAGGTTGCAAACCCCTTCAGTTCCTTCAGTCCCTTCTCTAACTCTTATATTAGGGTCCCCATGCTCAATCTAATGGTTAGCTGCAAGCATCCTCATCTGTATCACTAGGGATCTGTCATAGTGTCTCAGTAGACAGCTCTATCATGCTTCTTTCAGCAAGCACTTTTTGGAATCAGCAATAGTGACTGGGTGTGGTGGCTGCACATGGGATGGATCCCCAGGTGGGACAGTCTCTGGATGCCTTTTCTTCAGTCTCTACTCCATACTTTGTCTCTGTATTTCCCCCTTCTAAAAAGGAATGAAGCATACCCAAAAGATGTTTCAACATATAACAAGGATATATGCTCAATATGTTTATAGCAACCTCATTTATAATAGCCAGTACCTAGAAGGAACCCAGATGTGCTTTAACAGAGGAATGGATATAGAAAGTGGGGTACAGTTATACAATGTAATACTACTCAGCTAATAAAAACAGTGAAATCATGGAATTCTTAGGCTAATGGATGGAACTAGAAAATATCATCTTGAATGAGGCAATGCAGTCACAAAAGAACACACATGGTATACACTCACTGAGAAGTGGCTATTAGCCCAAAAGCTTGGAGTACCCAAGAAACAATTCACAAACCGTATGAAGCTCAGGAAGAGGGAAGACTAAAATATGGATGCTTCAGTCCATCTTAGAAGGGGAAACAAAATACTCAAACTATTCCATAAAACAGAAACAGAAGGAATACTATCTAATTCATTCTATGAAGCCACAATTACTCGTATACCTAAGCCACACAAGGACCCTACCAAAAAAAGGGAACTCGCTTATGAATATTGATACAAAAATACTCAGTAAAATTCTTGCAATCTGAATCCAAGAACATATCAAAGCCATCATTCACCATGATTAAGTAGGCTTTATCTCAAGGATACAAGGTTGGTTCACTATACAAAAGTTCATTAATGTAATTCACCATATAAGCAAACTCAAAGAAAAAAACTACATGATCAACTCCTTAGATGTAGAAAAAACATTTGAAAAAATACAACATACCTCCAGGTTTAAATATTGGAGATATCAGGAATCCAAGGACCTTATGTAAACATAATAAACAGCCGGTATCAAATTAAATGGAGAGATATTGAAGCAATCCCACTAAAACTGGGGACAAGACAAGGATGCTCACTCTCCCCATAACTATTCAATATAGTACTCAAAGTGCTAGTTAGAACAATAGGCCAACAAAGAGAGATACAAATTAGTAAAGAAGAATTAAAGGTATCACTATTTGCAGATGATACAATAGTATATATAAGCAACCCCAAAATTCTACCAGAGAATTTCTCCAGCTCTTAAAAACACTCAGCAAAATAACCTGATATAAAATTAACTCAAATAAATCAGTAGCCTTCCTTTATACTAATGATAAACAGGGTGAGAAAGAAATTAGGGAAACAACTCCCTTCACAATAACCACAGATAATAAAAAATATCACCAAACCAGTGAAACATCTTTATGATAAGAGCTTCAAGTCTCTCAAGAAAGAAATCTAAGAAGATCTCAGAAAATGGAGAGATCTCTCATGATCATGGGATCGTCCATTAGCGGCCAACATAGTAAAAATGGCCATCCAACCAAAGGAAAACTACAGATTCAATGCAATCCCCATCAAAATCCCAACATAATTGTTCAAAGACATGGAAAGAGCAATTATCAAGTTCATCTGGAAAGAGAAAAACCCAGAATAGCAAAACCAATTCTTTTTCTTTTTATCTTTACAGAGTATTTCTTATTTACATTTTGATTGTTATTCCCCTTCCCAGTTTCCGGGCCAACATCCCCCTAGCCCCTCCCACTCCCCTTCTATATGGGCTTCCCGTTCCCATCCTCCACCCATTACCACCATCCCCACAACAATCATGTTCACTGGGGGTTCAGTCTTGGCAGGACCAAGGGCTTCCCCTTCCACTGGTGCTCTTACTAGGCTATTCATTGCTACCTATGAGGTTGGAGCCCAGGGTCAGTCCATGTATAGTCTTTGGGTAGTCGCTTAGTCCCTGGAAACTCTGGTTGCTTAGCATTGTTGTTCATATGGGGTCTCGAGCCCCTTCAAGCTCTTCCAGTCCTTTCTCTGATTCCTTCAACGGGAGTCCCGTTCTCAGTTCAGTGGTTTACTGCTGGCTTTCGCCTATGTATTTGCTGTATTCTGGTTGTGTCTCTCAGGAGAGATCTACATCTGGTTCCTGTCAGTCTGCACTTCTTTGCTTCATCCATCTTATCTAGTTTGGTGGCTGTATATGTATGGGCCACATGTGGGGCAGGCTCTGAGTGGGTGTTCCTTCTGCCTCTAAACTTTGCCACTCTATTCCCGGCCAATGGTATTCTTGTTCCCCTTTTGAAGAAGGAGTGAAGCATTCACATTTTGGTCATCCTTCTTGAGTTTCATGTGTTCTGTGCATCTAGGGTAATTCAAGCATTTGGGCTAATAGCCACATATCAATGAATGCATACCATGTGTGTTTTTCTGTAAGTGGGTTACCTCACTCAGGATGATATTTTCCAGTTCCATCCATTTGCCTATGAATCTCATAAAGTCATTGTTTTTGATAGCTGAGTAATATTCCATTGTGTAGATTACCACATTTTCTGTATGCATTCCTCTGTTGAAGGGCATCTGGGTTCTTTCCAGCTTCTGGCTATTATAAATAAGGCTGCTATGAACATAGTGGAGCATGTGTCTTTGTTATATGTTGGGCCATCATTTGGGTATATGCCCGAGAGGTATAGGTGGGTCCTCAGGTAGTTCAATGTCCAATTTTCTGAGGACCAGGCTGATTTCCCGAATGGTTGCACCAGTCTGCAATCCCATCAACAATGGACGAGTATTCCTCTTTCTCCACATCCTCGCCAGCATTTGCTGTCACCTGAGTTTTTGATCTCAGCCATTCTCACTGGTGTGAGGTGAAATCTCAGGGTAGTTTTGATTTGCATTGCCCTTGTGACTAAAGATGTTGAAAATTTCTTTAGGTTTTTCTCAGCCATTCAGCATTCCTCAGCTGTGAATTCTTTCTTTAACTCTGAACCCCATTTTTAATAGGGTTATTTGTCTCCATGCGGTCTAACTTCTTGAGTTCTTTGTATATTTTGGATATAAGGCCTCTATCTGTTTTAGGCTTGGTAAAGATCTTTTCCCAATCTGTTGGTTGCCATTTTGTCCTAACCACAGTGTCTTTTGCCTTAGAGAAGCTTTGCAGTTTTATGAGATCCCATTTGTCGATTCTTGATCTTAGAGCATAAGCCATTCGTGTTTTGTTCAGGAAATTTTCTCCAGTGCCCATGTGTTCCAGATGCTTCCCCACTTTTTCTTCTATTAGTTTGAGTGTATCTGAAAACCATTTCTGAACAATAAAATAGTGGCTGGGGGAATCACCATCTCTGGCCTCAAGTTCTACTACAGAGCATTAATGATAAAAACTGCATGGTCTTGGTAGACAGATTGATCAGTAGAATAGAATTGAAGACTCAGAAATAAAACCACGCACTTATGCACACTTTGACAAGGAATCCAACAATATTCAATGGAAAAAAGAAAAAAGCATCTTCAATAGATGGTGCTGGTCTAACTGGCTGAAAAATGAAAATAGACCCATATTCATCACCATGCACAAAGCACACGTCCAAGTGGATCAAGAACTTCAACATAAAATCAGATACATCTCATAGAAGAGAAATGGAAAATCCTTGAATATATTTGCACTGGGGGAAATTTCCTAAACAGAACTCCCATGGCTTACACTCTAAGATCAAGAATTGATAAATGGGACCTCATGAAACTGGCAATCTTCTGTAAGGCTAAGGACATAGTCGATAAGACAAATCAGCATCCTACAGATTGGGAAGAAAATCTTCACTAACCCCACATTCAATAGAAGACTAATATTCAAAATATATAAAGAACTCAAGAAGTTAACCACCAAAAACCAAACAACTCAATCAAAAAATAAGGTATAGAATTAAACCAAGAATTTATAGCATAAGAATCTGAATTGGCTGAGAAGCACCTAAAGAAATGTTTAAAGTTCTTTTTGAACAGAGAAATGCAAATCAAAATGACCTTGAAATTCCACCTTATGCAAGTCAGAATGGTTAAGATCAAAATCCCAAGTGACAACAGATTTTGTCAAGGATGTGGAGAATGAGGAACACTTCCCCATTGCTTCCCCGACTGCAAACCGGTACAACCACTCTGGAAGTCAATTTGTAGGTTCTTCAGAAAATTGGAAATAGACCTACCTAAAGTCCCAGAAATACCACTCTTGGGAAGATACCCAAAATGTTCCACTTTGCCACAGGGGCAAGTGCTCCACTATGTTCATAGTGGCCTTATTTGTGATAGGCAAAAGCTGTAAACAACCCAGTTGTCCCAAGACAAAAGAATGGATACAGAAAATATGGTCCATTTATACAACGGAATACTACTCAGCTACTAAGAACAAGAACATCCTGAATTTTGCAGGCAAATGGATGGAACTAAAAATGTCATCCTGAGTGAGGTAACTCAGACCCAAAAGGACATGCATGGTATGTTCTCACTAATAAGTGTATATTTGCCAAAAATGTACTGAATACCCAAGATATAGTCCACAGAAATCACAAAGATCATCAAGCTGAAGGTCCCAAGTAAGGAGGCCTCAATCCCACTTGGGAAGGAGAAGAAAGCAACAAAAAGGGGGGATATAAGGAGGGACAGGGGAGGGAAAGGGGATGGAGGTTGGGGGAAGGGAGCATGATCTGGTGTTGGGTGGGGGAAAGACTGAAGCTCTGATGTCCAGCAGAAAGAATGGAAACAGATGACCACAGGAGGAAGGAAGTTGGGAAGACCCTCCAGAATGTACCAGAGACCTGGAAAGTGAGAGACTCTCAGGACCCAAAGAAGGGGACCCTAGATAAAATGCCCTACAGTGGGGAGAGGGAACTTAAAGAGCCCACCTTCAACAGAAAACCAGGGCATCAAGTGAGGGATGGGGTTGCTATTCCACAGTCAAAACACTGACCTGTAATTCTTCCTGTCTGAAAGAAATGCAGAGATGGAAATGGAGACGAACATGAGGAAAAGAAGGTCTAAAGACAGGTTCAAAGTGGGATTCAGGTCAAGGGGATGCCTCAGATGTGATACCATTACTAAGGCTATGGGGCACTCACAAAAAGGAACCTATCATGACTCCCTCCAAAAGACCCAACAAACAGCTGAAAGAGCCAGATGCAGATATGTGTATCCAAACAATGGATAGAAGCTTCTGACCCCTCTGGTTGAATTAGGAAAAAGCTGGAGGAAGTTGAAGAGGAGGGCAACCCTGTAGGAGGATCAGCAGTCTCACTTTACCTGGACTCCTGAGATATCTCAGACACTGGATCACCAACCAGGCTGCATACACCAGCTGAGATGAGGCCCCCAACCCATATACCGTAGAGGACTCCCTGGTCTGGAATCAATCAGAGAAGATGCACCTAGCCCTCTAGAGACTGAAGGTTCCAGGAATTTTAAAGGTCTGTTGGGGTGGGTGGGGTGGGGACATCCTCATGGAGATGTGGGGATAGGGTGCGGGGAGAAGGAGGAGGTATGGGATGTAGAACATTTGGAAGTAGGACCAGGAAGGAAATAAAATCTGGAGTGCAAAAATAAATAAACAATTAAAAATGTAGATTAAAAAATCTAAATAAAAAATAAAATCAATGGCAGTAAATGAAGCAAATAGACACATATAGAAGATCTTATCCGGAAGGCCCTCCTGGTTGCTGCCCTCACGGAGAGCTGACACCCGGCACTGAGAAGCGTATCCAGGCTTGAGACCAGAGGTAAGACCAGCTTTTCTGCTCCAAGTGACCTGCCTGGAGGACTCAGGACTCACAAAAGCAAAATTCCTCTGGGACTGGGCACTTCTGGAATGGATTAAAAAATGTACATCTACACATGGAGTGCTAATCAGCTGTCAAAAACAATGACTTCATGAAATTCATAGGCAAATGGAATGAACTAGAAAATATCATTCTGAGTGAGGATACTCAATTACAGAAAAACACACTTGCTATGCACTCATTGATAAGTGGATATTAGTCAAAAAGTTTGAATTACCCAAGATGCAATCTGCAGTCCACAGGAAGCTCAAGAAGAAGGATGAATAAAATGCAAATGTTCCCACTCCTTCTTAAAAGGGGGAACTATTCATAGGAGGGGATATGAAAGCAAAGTTTAGTTCAGGGACTCAAGGAATGGTCATTGAGAGCCTGACACACATGTGGCACACACACACACACACACACACACACACACACACACACACACACATACATATACATATACATATACATATACATATACATATACATATACATATACATATACATATACATATACATATACATATACATATACATATACATATACATATACATATATACAGCCACCAAAACTAGATAAAATTGATGAAGCTTAAAAATGCATGTGGAATGTGACTGGATATAGCTCTCTCCTGAGAGACACATCCAAAGCATGTCCAATACAGAAGTCAATGCTAGCAGCAAACCACCAAACTGAGAATAGGATCCCCTTGGGGGGAATTAGAGGAAGTATTGAAAGAGTTGAAGGATCTTGCAACCCCATAAAAACAACAATGCCAACCAACCAGAGCTTCCAGGGACTAAACCACTACCAAAAGACTATACATGGCCCAGGACTCCAACTGAACATGTTGCAAAGAATAGCTTTGTTGGGGCACCAGTGAAAGGGAAAGCCCTTGGTCTTCCCAAGGTTGGACCCCCAGTGCAGGGGAATATAGGGGAGGGCAATAAGGGGGATGTATAGGAGGAATACCTGTATGGGGATGGGGAGGGGAGGGAATGGGAGCTTATGGACAGGAAACCGGGATGGGGAATAACCTTTCAAATGTAAGTAAGGAAATATATAATAAAAAAATTTTAAAAAAGTATCACCTCTTCATTTTAAGCATTTTATTTTTCTTTGTTTCTGTTTCATTGATTTCTTCACTGGCCTTACTATTTGTTTTTGTCCATTAGTTTTGGTTTGGTTTCTTTTTTTTGCTCAGGCTTCAGTGAATTAGTAATTTATTAATTTGTTATAGATTAGATTTGTAATACTTTGTAAGTTTAAACTTTTTCCTCAGAAATGCATTCAAGCATAGGTTTTGATGTGTGTTCATTTTCATTTGAACAGAGATGAATTCTAACCCATTGTACCACTTTCTGTAAATGAATGTCAGAAATGGGAACATGCTTGCATTTAAAGCAGGGCTCATAATCACATGTCCACAGATATTTGTAGTATTCAAATTTACACTCTGTCCAGTTTCTTAATAGACATGGATTCAAGAAATATTAGAACTGAGAGATCTGTGGATATTTTACCTGTCTACTTCAGTGCTAGAGATACAGCAAAATTTTAGAATGGAGCCAAAAGTTCCGAGTGCATTTTATCTATCAGTACTGTATGTTGTTAGGATACAGGAATGTGTCTGTTCCTTTTCATATGTCAATAAATTCAAGGATCTAGAAAGCTTATAATTATTTTATTATCATGTATAGGGAAAGGAGTATTTACTCTATAATTATTAAGTTATATTTCAATATTAAATTAATCCACATAATATATTTACATACTTGAAAGGGATAAAGTAACTAGTTAAATTTCAATTTTTGGAAAATATTTCTAAAGTCAGTCAATGACTGTCTTTTTTGTGGAATATTATTATGTAGTTCCTCTAAATTTGTTTTGTAAACTTCAAATTTTATGAAGTGTTTTGTTAAGAAACATATTTTCTTAGTGTTACTACTGTTGTGATGTGACACCATGACTAAAAGCAAGTGGCGGGGTTATTTGGCTTATACTTCCATAGCAGTATTCATCATCAAAGGAAGTTGGATAGGAACTCAAACAGAGTAGGAACCTGGGGTTAGAAGCTGATGCTGATGACCTAAAGAGATGTTGCTTAGGGGTGTACTCCCCACAGATTTCTCTGCCTATATAATAATAGAGATTGGGATCATCAGCCCAGGCATGACATCACTTGTATCATTCACTAATTATTAAAATGCCCTACAGCCAGATCTTACAAATATATTTTTCTAAATTAAGGTACCCCTTTTTCAGATAATTCTAGCTTGTGTCACGTTGACATAAAACTAACCAGTTCACAAATTAATATTTTCTATAATTCCAGAAATGTGCCATTATTATTAAGTCCACATCAGTAATTTTAATAAATAAAATATTTTAGTGTTTGAAAATATTTCAAGTGTTTGAAGTGATTCTATACATGTTTATTTGTACCATATCCATACAGTTTTATGAATTATATGCAGAATATTTTTCATATTTTTATATTTGGTTCCATTTAAAACAGTTGCCTTCTGAATGTGTTAAATAGTTTTTCTACTTTAAAAATTTCTAAAAGAATTTACAAGTTGCGGACACAACATTTAACATTTAACTTTATTACTTTATATGATTAGGTTAGCTAAAAAGGTGAAGGCCTACATCAATAGTATTTTTCCTTATTGCACCACTCTTGCTAGGTCCTTTCTTATTTTACAATTATCTTAGTTACTTTCTTTATTACCCAAGAAGCAAATTTCTGCCAGTGCTGTTCTGTGTGACAAAACCAAAACAGAACAAAACAAAACAAACTGATATGAAAGTGCACAAATGAGGGAGAATTCTCATATTACAGTCACGAATAAGAAAATTCATACAGGTTGATCTCAATATAAAAAATACTCTCAAAACAAAGAAATCAAGGATCTCAGAAAATGGAAGGATACCCCATGCTCAAGGATTGGAAGGATTAATATAATAAATATGGCCATCTTGCTGAAAGTAATCTACAGATTCAATGTAATCAAAATTCCAACTCAGTTCTTCATTGAGTTAGAAAGAAAAATTTGCAAATACATTTTGGAATAACAAAACACCCAGGATAGCAAAAATATTATCAATAAGAAAAGACCTTATGGGGAAATCACTACCCCTGTCCTCAAGCTATATCACAGAGCAATCCTGATTTAAAAAAAAAGCATGGTATTGGTACAGAGACAGGCAGGTAGTTCAATGCAATAGAATTCACCTATGGTCACTTGATCTTTGACAAATAAGCTAAAACCATCCAATGGAAAAAAGACAGCATTTTCAACAAATTTTGCTGATTCAACTGGAGGTCAGCATGTAGAAGAATGCGAATTGACCCATTCTTATCTCCTTGTACAAAGCTCAAGTCCAAGTGGATCAAGAACCTCCACATGAAACCAGATACACTGAAACTAATAGAAGAGAAAGTGAGGGAAAGCATCAAACATATAGAAACGGGGGAAATTTTCTTGAACAGACCACCAGTAGCTTATGTTCTAAGCTCAAGAATGGACAAACAGGACCTCATAAAATTGCAAAGCTTCTGTAATGCAAAGGACACTGTCAATAGGACACAATGACGACTCACAGACTTGGGAAAGATCTTTACCAATCCTACATCTGACAGAGGGCTAATATCTAATATATATAAAAAACTCAAGAAGGTAGACTCCAGAGAACCAAATAATCCTATTAAAAATTGGGTTCAGATCTAAACAAAGAATTCTCAGCTAAACAATGGACATGAAGCACCTGAAGAAATTTTAATATCCTTAGTCATCACGGAAATGCAAATCAAAACAACCATGAGCTTTCACCACACACCACTCAGAATGGCTAAGATAAAAATCTAAGGTGACAGCAGATGCTTGTGAGGATGTGGTGAAAGAGGAATACTCTTACATTGCTGGTGGAATTGCAAACTGATACAATCACTCTTGAAATCAGCCTGGCGGTTCCTCAGATTATTGAATATCTACCACCTGAACTATACCACAGCTATCCCAGTTCTTGGCATACACCCAAAAGATGCTGCTCCAGTATATAAGAAGGACACATGGTCCACTAAGTTCATAGCAGCATTATTTATAATAGATAGAAGCTGGAAAGAACCCACATGTCCTTCAAAAGAGGAATGGATACAGAAAATATGGTACATTTACACACAATGGAGCACTACTCACCTATCAAAGCAGTGACTTCATGAAACTCATAGGCAAATGGATGGAGGCAAAAAATACTATTCCTGTGTAAGGAAACCCAGTCAGAAAACAACATATATAGTATGTACTCACTGATAAGTGGCTATTAGCCCAAAAGCTTGGAATACTCAGGAAACAATTTACAGAGCATAAAAAATTGGGATGCTTAAGTCCTTCTTAGAAGGGGGGAACAGAATAGCACAGGAAGAAATACAAGGATAAATAGTAGATCAGGGACTGAAGGAAAGATCATCCAGAAACTGCTCCACCTTGGAATCCATCCCATATGCAGCCACCAAACCCAGTCACTATTGTTGATGCTAAGAAGGGCTTGCTGACAGGAATCTGATATGGATATCTTTTGAGAGGCTTTTCCAGAGCTTTATTGATACAGATGATGATGCTTTCAGCAAACTATCAGACGGAGCATGGGATACTCAATGGAGGAGTTAGAGAAAGGATTGAAGGAGCTGAAGGGGTTTGCAACCCCACAGGATGATTAACAATATCAGCCAAGTCCTCCAGAACTTCTGGGGACTAAATCACCAATCAAAGAGTACAGATGGAGTAATGCATGGCTCTATCTGCATATGTAGCAGAGGATGGCATTGTCTGTTATTGATAGGAGGAGAAGTCCTTGGTTCTGTGAAGGCTCATTTCCCTATTATACGGGAATTCCAGGGTGTTGCGCTTAGAGTGGGTAGAAGTGGGGGCATATTCACAGAAGCAAGGAGAAGGGGAGGAGAAGGATGGGAGAGTGGGAAAAGGGGATAACATTTGAAATGTAAATACATAAAATATATAATAAAAAAGCTTCAGAAAAGAAAAAAATATACTTCAATCTCTGATGCACAGCCTATGATCTATAAAGAGATGTCCTGATGCAAACATGATTGCAGATTTTCTGACCTAAGGACTATAACAATTTACACAAAGTTTCAGTTCTTTTATATGAAATAAACCTAACATGATACATATAAAACAGGGAAGACAATTAGAAAACTTGATGATAGATAGATAGATAGATAGATAGATAGATAGATAGATAGATAATGATTCAGGTGTGGCAATCAGCAGCATACTTCATATTTTTATGTTGTAAGTACTGTTTTATAATCATCCTCATTTTTATAATCACACTAAAATTATTTTATACTTTTAAGGAATGAGCTTATCATGAGACACTTTCTGTTTCCATATATGAGATGTATATAGACATATACTAAGCAATAGATGAGATTATGTTTTGAATATGA
Organism: Rattus norvegicus; assembly: GCF_021556685.1. Taxonomy (NCBI): domain Eukaryota; kingdom Metazoa; phylum Chordata; class Mammalia; order Rodentia; family Muridae; genus Rattus; species Rattus norvegicus. The sequence continues at coordinate 24,703,452 of NC_141541.1, read as the reverse complement.
TTCCTAGGATGTCCACATCAACTACTACCTAAAAGTTTACAAGTCCCATACCTTAAATTCCATATATTTTAAGCCTATCCTCTCTAGTGCTTGGTGTTAGTCTTGATGATGAAGAAACTATGTTTGTGACATTTTTTATTCTTACCTCCCTGTGTACTGAGTGATTCTTATTGCATCTCTCAAGTCTAAATATTAAGGTATAAAGTTCAAGTGCACATATACCGAAATATGCTGACCAAGCTCTCAAGGGCTCCTTTTTGTGACTGACAGGAGAAGATAGGAGCATCCTAAAAAAAGTGGAGCCCTTGGAATGGAGCCTAATATAATTTGCTGAGTCCAACTTTGGTGTTGGAGACACAGGTTGATTACTATGTATAATATTTGAAGTTCAATGTACAGCATTTAGAAATAGTCAATGAAGTTCACAGTTGACTGAGGAGAGGAGACAGAAAAAAAGATGTGAAAGAAGAGAAGGACCATATGAAAGAATTGGAGGAGGATGGGATGGATAAACAAATGTCCACAAAAGTGGTGGGATCTTTTCTCTACTCAGTGGTAAACTTAATATTATAATTATATAAATTATGTTAATTTCTTTTTATTTTCTTTTCAGTTTCAACCGATTTTATAGTGTAATTTGTTTGCAGGAAAAACAAATGGCTGTGACGGTTTTCTTGGTTTTAGTATGGTCACATTCATAAATTTTAGCAACCTTCACTATCCTTTAACCCATAAATTTAGTTTACATTTGAAACTGAATACTTTGGAAATTTAAAAACAATTAAATTCAGTTGGGTGTTTTGGCACACACCTTAATTGTAGTACTCAAGAACCAGAGGTAGATACACAAGTTCCAGTTCAGTCTGTCTTATATAGAGAGAAACCTGGCCTCAAAAAATTAAGTAAGTAGATAAACAAATTCTTCTGTTGTCCCTCTTGTAAAGCACAATTTTGTTGTGGATGAATAAAAATAAATTTGATTCCTCAAGGTTTAGAAAGATCATGAAACCAATGAGGCATTACACATAATTCTAGGTAATTTGGTTTTAAAATTTTCTTCCAATGTATCAAGTTGAATACATGGGATCTGTGATTAAACAGTACAAAAGTGGAGCCTTTTCAGGGAATCTCTAATGTCCTGATTCCTCAGACTGTAGATGAAAGGATTTAGCATGGGGTTGACCACAGTGTACATTAATGAGGCCACCATATTGTTTCCAGAAGAATGAGACAAAAGTGAGCCAAAATACTCTCCAAGCCCTGTTCCATAAAATAAGCATACCACTGCCAGGTGAGACCCACAGGTAGAGAAAGCTTTATACCTCCCACTTGAAGAGGTGATACTCAGAATAGAAGAAATGATTTTAAAGTATGAGATAAGGATCCCCAATAAGGGAAAAACACCAAGTATGACACCAACAGCATACATGAGTATGTTATTATTAAACGTGTTGTTGCAGCCTAAATTTAGAAGTTGAGAAGGGTGACAGAAGAAGTTAGCAATTGCCACATCTTTGAAACACTTAAGTTGTAAGGCAACCAAATTGTGGAGCAGGGATTCAAAAAGACTAGCTAAAAGGGATATTAAAACTAACGTGCCACAGCGGCCAGGGTTCATAATTATTGCATAATGCAGGGGATGACAGATGGCCACAAACCTGTCATATGCCATCACGGCAAGAAGCATACTATCCATACATGCAAATATGATAAAAAGTGACATCTGAGTCAGGCAGCCCACATAGGATATGGCTGCATTATGGGTTTGAAGCTCTGTAACCATGTTTGGAACTGTTGTAGAAATGAAGCCAATGTCAACCAATGACAGAATGGAGAGGAAGAAGTACATAGGATTATGGAGGTGGGAGAATGAGCTGACAGTCAGGATGATGAGCAGGTTCCCAAGCACTGATATCAGGTACATGGATAGGAACAACCCACATAGAATAGGCTGCAGTTCTGGATCATCAGATACTCTCAGAAGATAAAATTGTGAAACATGTGTTATGTTTTTCATTTTCATTTTCATCATTTCCCCTTTAAAAAGAAAAGAAATAATTACAAAATAAATAAGTCAAATAAAAAGTCACTCTGAATTCTAAATAATTTGAGTGCAAACACTCTCATTTAAGGTTTTCCATATAAATACAGAAGTATTTGTGGTTTCCACAAAGGCAATCTTTGAAGTATTTCATTACTGTTTTGTATGCTATTCACTCCCTTAAGTACACAAATAATTTTTCTACATGCACATGAGCCTAGTTAGAATATATATATATATATATATATATATATATATATATATATATATATATATATATATATATGAAATGTCTCAAGAGTTGGAAATACTACTAAATTATTTGATACAGTCATACCATCAGTGTATGCTTGTAAGACCCATGCTGGGAGACTGAGACAGAGGAAAATAGCTATTAGTTTAGAAATGGAGAAGGACACATTGGGAGGGAAGATAAGCAGAAAAATCTGTTAAGGAGTGGACTTGGTCAAAGTTCATGCCACGCTTAAAACATAAATCCAATATTGTGTGCAAATATTTTAAATTGACATGTATTTGTCAGAGTAACAGAAACAGTTAACAGAATAACAGAGACAGTATAGATATGTAGAAAGTGATTATTTCTAAAAACTAAAGTTCATAATTTATACTTTTAAACATTGTGCAGTTACCCCCAGGAATTAAGCATTATTCTTGCTTACTTCTTAGGCAGATGATTTTTAAATTATTTAATTTGTAACTTACATCTTTGGCTTTGATAATTTTCAAATTTTCATAAACGTAGCTTAATAGTTGAAGATAATCATATATGTGACAAAAATATGGCATTAGCATTCATTGTTCCTGGTTAATTAAAAATGAAACTATATGAAGTACCTTTGGAAATTAAAACAAAGACATATATAGGTTTATTTGTATCAAAACAGATAATATACCACCTATTTTTTTTAATAAAAACTAAAGCCTCTTGTACTTTCATTGTCATATTTTTTGACTCTAAGACCTGTGATTGCTATTTAAAACTCTTATAATAAAGGGATGCCACCAAGGGAAAGTTCAAACCTTCTTATTTCTAACTAATATATTTCATGCACACTTTAACTGATGTGTAGAGGACTGCATACTTGCATCTGCATTAAAGAAGCCAGAGCTGATTATTTGGTCAGGTCCATAGTATATGAATGAGGAAAAGTAAAGAACATAAACTGCATAAACTAATTTAACCCCCATCAAAGGACATGTACAAAAGATGAGAGGATAAAAAGTAATTTAAAGTACTTACAAGTAATGTCAGTCTCCTCATGTACAAGACGCACATCATTAATACCTACTTTGTATGGTTATTGTATACATACATTTTTAAAAGATTTTAGAAAAATGACAAGCAGTTCTCAGTCTCATTCATTAATGTATTTAACTGGATATTTTACATATCCACATATCCAGAATACTGATACCATTAATTCAAATTTCAGAAGTCATAATTTAGGTCTTCAAAATGTCTTAGTTTAGGTACACATATTACTGTGAGTTTGAATATTTATGTAGATATGATGCATTAAATTACAGTTAGTCACAATAAAGAGTTTTTATGGAACATTTTCTAGATATCAGAAAATATGCAAGATCATTTTTAACCATAATGAAATATGAATACAAAATTTGAAATCTGGATTTTCCTTTATAGGTTACTAATTTTGATATACCCATGTATCTCATAAAGCCAGAGTTGGTGAAAACCAAATAGAATGGGATGTCTGATACCTTAATTAAAGTGACATATATATGATAATAGGATAGATATAAATAGAGTCAGAAGCTTCTACGGGCTGATTATTGATCATTCTATGGTCTTAGAAGTTCATTGCAGAGTCTCATAATTACACAAATGGGACCAGGTAATACTAGTCTCTACAGAATTCATATTAATTGTAGAAGAACAGGAGAAAGTGAATATCCACAATATGACTGTGGGCTCTCCATATATAGGTTAAACTATTGTGTATAAACTTCTTGTGGTTCCATGTACATTAAAATTCTAACTACTTCCATTTTATTAATCATCAGGGATTTGGCACAAATCTATGATTCAGCAATTTATGCTACAAAGACATTTCCATATTGAGGCCTGTTTAGGCAGAATAGTAATTTCTAATCAAGTGGTATTTATATATGGAGACAGTATACCATAAAAGGTTTATTGTTAAAAACATATTATACACCTTGATTATATTAACTTTATTTTCATTGTTGTGAAACATGGTGAATATGAAGCTTTTCATTTTCCCACACAGAAAGAAATGTTAACAAATTAATTTACAGTTACAATCTTATTATTAACAAAGTTATTGCAGTTATAATCTTGAAATGATTATGAACGTATTCAAATTATGAATCTAATGTATTAAAAGGTAGGACTTATTAGCCTACACTTACGCCCTATTAATTTTTATCCAAACTATACTGGAAAGGATGGTCCATGTTTTGAGGTGACACTGTGTTAACAGAGAGTCTACTCAGAAGCCTTTTGACAATTATTTTCTCAAGCCATAGGTAAAAATATTCATGCTGTCATTTATGAACTCACCATCCTTATAGCTAAAATTATGTCAAATATTGTTGAGTTTGTCTGTACAACTGCATGATTCCCTGGTAATAATGGAACAGAAGGTTCTACTGAACCTTCCTATAGCCAACACATAGCTATTGAAGCAAATTTTATTTATGCTAAATTATAAACTAATTTACATATAGCTATTTGTCTAAGATATTGAATCTGTGGGCTATAATTCTAAATCCTATGAGATTCCAAGAAGATGGAATTCTAACACAAGGTTGATTACAAGTTTGTGTTCTGTACATCCCTTGAAGAAAACAAGGACAGGACAAACAAACATTATAGGAAATTACGAAATATCTTGAAGATGTTAAGAAAGCTAAATCTTCAAAATAGAAAAAATGGAAAAATAAAACATAATCAACAATGGAAATATTAACATAGTCATCTTGTCAGCCAGACAGATATGCACAGAAATAAATGGATGGTTTACACAGTTGTTAATTAATTTTTAAGATGAATGGTTTTCCATTATCGGTGTATCTAACAATGGGTGTATTCTGACCATGAGGTTTACATTTCATAACATTTAAAATTTCTTTTAAGGGAATTTCTTTGTAGTTTTTAGTGTGTTTTTGAAGCAGAACCTTATCTATTAAACTTACCTATCCTTAGATATTTGGATGGCCTATACCATCCTCAAAATCACACTCATTCTGACTGTATACCAAAATGTAAATTCATGTAGGTGTGATTGAATTTATTCAGTTGTCTTTGTAGTATAACAAGTATTTTTAAAATGGTGTATTTATCCTTGTTATGTATATACTTAAAATAATATTCTCACTGTGGAAACAATGTTCTGTACATAGATTGGTTCATAAATAGAATACCAAGAACAAGAGAAAAAGTATCTATTTTTACATTAAATCACTGACTGATCATTTCAGAAAGTTACTCATTTACATAAAAATTTTGAAGAACTTTGAAAGAGCTTAAGAAGTACTTAAACCAGATACACTCAAACTAATAGAAGAAAAAGTGGGGAAGAGTCTCAAACACATGGGCACTTGGGAAAATTTCCTAAAGAGAACACCAATGGCTTATGGTCTAAGATCAAGAATTGACAAATGGGACTTCATAAAATTGCAAAGCTTCTTGTTAGGCAAAGGACACTGTCATATGTACAAAATGACAACAAACAGATTGGCAAAAGATCTTTATTAATCCTACATCCAATAGAGGGTTAATTTCAAATGTATACAAAGAACTCAAGTATTTAGAGTCTAGAGAATAAAACAACCATATTAAAATTGGGGTACAGAGCTAAACAAAGAATTCTGAACTAAAGAATATTGAATGGCTAAGAAGTACCTAAAGAAATGTTCAACATCCTTAGTCATTAGGGAAACGCAATTCAAAACACACCTGAGATTCTATCTCATATCAGTCAGAAAGGCTAAGATCAAAAATTCAGTTGATAACAGATGCTGGCGAGGATGTGGAGAAAGGGGAACACTCCTCCATTGTTGGTGGCATTGCAAGCTGGTACAATCACTCTGGAAATCAGTCTGGAGGTTCCTCAGAAAACTGGTCATAGTACTACCTAAGGACCCAGCTATACCACTCCTCAGCATACACCTAAATGTTTCCCCAACATATAACCGGGATACATGCTCAGGTACAATCATAGTAACCTTATTTATAATAGCCAGAAGCTGGAAATAACCCAGATGTCCTTCAACAGAGGAATGGATACAGAAAATGTGGTACATTTCCATAATCGAATACTAAGCTATTTTAAAAAATGACTTCATGAAATTCATAGGCAAATGGATGGAACTAGAAAATATCATCCTGAGTGAGGTCACCCAATCTTGAAAAATGCACATTGTATTTAATCACTGATAAAAGCTCGAATTATCCAAGATATGATCCACAGATCACATGAAGCTCAAGAAGATGGATGACTAAAGTGCAGATGCTTCAGTCCTTCTTAGAAGGAGGAATGAAAATATTCATAGGATTCCATGGGGAAGAGAGCTGAACACCCAGAAGTGCAGACATCTTGAGACCACTGGACAGACTGCAACTTCTGCTCACCTCTGCCCACATCCCTGGTGCAAGAAGAAACTGCACAATGCCTTGGACACAGGAATATAGGAATAGTCATCTGTTGGTACCTTTGGTTATGGTCTGTGCCCAGGACTGAACTGAAGTGATCAAACAGCTCCCTGCACCCAAATTGCATGGGGAAGAAAGCTGGACCCTCAGAGGTGCAGACACTCCTGAGACATCAGAGGAGAGTAACCTTTGTCCACTTTCTTGACCCAAGAGGGAATTGCATAATGCCAACTCTGTCCCCTGCATACAAGGACCTAGGAGCCATCAGGCACAGGACACGTCTAATTCCTGCCCATGCCAAGAGCTGAAAGACAGTCACCAGGCATGCAGACACACCTAAAATCAGACAACTTGAAAAGGCTGAATGAAAAAAGAAAACAGTTCTACATGAGTGTTGACACAGAGGCCTAAGGAAGGTCAAACCACTCTCAGAAACATCAAGACAAGCAAACACCAGAGACAACCCAAAGGGGAGAGGCAAGCTCAGGAACCTAAGCAACAGAAACCAAGACTATTTGGCATCATCAGAGCCCAGGTCTCCCACCAAAGAAAATATTGGATATCCAAACAACTGGAAAACGCAAGATTTAGATTTAAAATCACATTTTATAGTAATGATGGAGGACTGTAAGAAGGACATAAATAACTCCCTTAAAGAAACGCAGCACAACACAAGAAAACAAGTAGAAGCCCTTAAAGAGGAAACACAAATTATTTCCTGAAAAAAATTACAGGAAAACACAACCAAACAGGAGAAGGAATTGAACAAAAATGTCCAGGATTTAAAAATGGAAATAAAAACAATAAAGAAAGCACAAGTGGAGACAACCCTGGATATAGAAAACCTAAGGAAGAGACCAGGAGTCATAGATACAAGCAACACCAACAGAAAAGAAGAGATAGAAGAGAGAATCTTAGGGGCAGAAGATATCATACAAAACATTGACACAACTGTCAAAGGGAATGTAAAATACAAAAAGCTCCTAACCCAAAGTATCCAGGAATTCCAGGACACAATGAGAAGATCAAACCTAAGGATAATAGGTATAGAGAGAGCAAAGACTCCCATCTTAAAGGGCCATTAAATATCATCAACAAAATTATAGAAAAAAATTCTCTGGTCTAAAAAAAACAGATGCCCATAAACATACAAAAAAATCTATAGAACTCCTAATAGTTTAGACCAGAAAAGAAATTCCTCCTGTCATGTAATAGTCAAAACACCAAATGCACAGATCAAAGAAAGAAAATTAAAAGTAGTAAGGGAAAAAGGTCAAAGATGAGCTCTCAATCCTGAATATCTATGCTTCAAATGCAAGGTCACCTAAATTCATAAAAGATACCTTACTAAAGGTCAAAACACAAATTGTACCTTACATAATATGAGTGGGAGATTTCAACACCTCATTCTCATTAATGGACTGATCATGGAAACAGAAACTAATCAGAGATGTAGAGAAACTAACAGAAGTTATCAACCAAATGGATTTAACAGATATTTATAGAACATTTCATTCTAAAAGAAAAGAATATACCTTCTTCTCAGCACCTCATGGTACGTTCTCCAAACTGACCATATAATTAGTCATAAAACAGGCCTCAAAAGATACAAGATGATTGAAATAGTTCCATGCATTCTATCAGATGACTATGGACTAAGGCTGGTCTTCAATAACAACAAAATTGACAGAAAGCCCACATACATGTGCAGTTGGGCAATATTGTACTCATTGATAACTTGGTCAAGGAAGAAATAAAGAAATTAAAGGATTTTTAGAATATAATGAAAGTGAAGGCACAACATACCAAAACTTATGGGACACTATGAACCAGTGCTAAGAGGAAAACTCACAGGTCTGCCTGCATCCAAATAGAAACTGGAGAGAGCATATACCAGCATCTTGACAGGACACCTAAAAGTTCTAGAACAAAAAGAAGCAAATACACCCAAGAGGAATTGAGAGCAGGAAATAAATCAAACTCATTGATTTATTTCCAAGTAGAAACAAAAGTAACTATACAAACTCATTGATTTATTTCCAAGGAGAAACAAAAAGAACTATACAAAGAATCAACAAAATCGGGAGCTGGTTCTTTGAGAAAATCAACAAGATACATAAACCTTTAGCCAGACTAGCCAGAAAGAGTATCCAAATCAACAAATCATAAATGAAAAGGGAGACATACCAAGTGAATCTGAGGAAATCCAAAAATTATCAGATCATACTACAAAAGCCTATATTGAAAAAACTGGAAAATCTGGATGAAATTGATAATTTTCTAGACAGGTACCAGGTATCAAAGTTAAATCAAGATCAGATAAAACATCTAAACAGTTGCATAACTCCTAAAGAAATAGAAACAATTATTATAATTCACCCAACCAAAAACAGCCCAGTACCAGATGGATTTAGTGGACAATTCTATCAGATCTTCAAGGAGACCTAATACTAATACTGTCCAAACTATTACACAAAATAGGAACAAAAGGAAAACTATCCAGTTCCTTCTATGAAGTCACAATTACACTTATACCTAAACAACACAAAGTTCTAACAAAGAAAGATAACTTCAGATCAATTTCCCTTATGAATATTTACACAAAAATACTCAAAATTTCACAAAACAAACCCCAGAACACATCAAAACAGTCATCCATCATGATCAAGTAGGCTTCATCCCAGGGATACAGGATTGCTTCAATACATGGAAGTCCATCAACAGAATTCACTATATAAACAAACTCAAATTAAAAAAAAATACATGATTATCTCATTAGATCCGGAGAAAGCATTTGACAAAATTCAACACTCCTTCATGTTAAAAATCTTGGAAAATAAGGAACTCAAGGCCCATACTTAAACATAGTAAAAAGAGTATACAGCAACCTAGTAGCCAAAATCAAACTAAATGGAGAGAATCTTGAAGCAATCCCTCTAAAATCAGGGACGAGACAAGGCAGACCATTGCCTTCCTACTTATTCAATATAATACTCAAAGTGTTAGCCAGACCGATAAGATAACAAGAGGAAGTCAAGTGGGTTCAAATTAGAAAGGAAGAAGTCAAAATATCACTATTTGCAAAGATGTCAATAAAGCAGAATACTCCTCTATTGTTGGTGGGATTGCAAGCTGGTACAACCACTCTGGTAATCAGTCTGGAGGTTCCTCAGTAAATTGAACATAGTACTAAGTACCGAGCTATACCACTCCTGGGCATATATCCAAGAGATACTCTGACATATAAGAAGGACACATGCTCCACTATGTTTATAGCAGCCTTGTTTATAATATTCAGAACCTGGAATGAACCTAGTATCCTTCAACAGAGGAATGGATACAGAAAATGTGATACATCTACATAGTGGAGTACTACTCAGCTATCAAAAACAATGACTTCATGAAATTCACAGCCAAATAGATGGAACTAGGAAATATAATCCTGAGTGAGGTAACCCAATCACAAATAAAAATAAACATGGTATTCACTCACTGATAAGTAGATATTAGCCCAAAAGCTTGGACTACCCAAGATACAATCCACTGATCACATGAAGCATAAGAAGAAGGAAGACCAAAGTGTGGATACTGTAGTTCTTCTTAGAAAATGGGAACAAAAATATTCATAGGAGGAGATATGGAGACAAAGTTTGGAGCAGAGCCTGAAGGAATGGCCATTCTGATCATGCTCCACATGAGCATCCAGCACATATACATACAGCTATGAAACCCAGACAATATTGCTGATGTAAATAAGTGCATGCTGACAGGAGCCCTACATACCTGCCTCCTGAGAGGCTCTGCCAGAGCATGACAAATACAGAGGTGAATGCTACCAGCCAATCACTGAAATGAGAATGGGGTCCACATTGGAGGAATTAGAGAAAGGATTGAAGGCACTGAAAGAACTTGCAACCCTTTAACACAATACCAACCCACCAGAGCTCCTAGGAACTAAAGCACTACCCAAAGAGTACAACTGGACAGACCCGTAGTTCTAGGTTTATATGTATTAGAGTATGGTCTTGTTGGGCACCAAAGTGAGGAGAAGTCCTTGGTCCTGCCAAAATTGGACCTCCCAATTTAGGGTAATGTTAGATCAGGGACTGTGAGAAGCAGTAGGTGGTTGGGGAGGGAAACACCCTCATAGAAGAAGGGGTCTGGGGAATTGAATAGGGGGTTTATAGATGGGAAACCCAGAGATGGCATAACATTTGAAATGTAAATAGAATAATCCAATAAAAAGAGAAAGGGTAGAAGATTCTAAGTTTTTAAAAAAGCAGAAAAATATATAGTGAAAACATAGAAGAAAAATTCCCTAATATAAAGGAAGACATCTCTGTAAAGATACAAGAAGCTTACAGAGTACCAAATAAATTGGATCATAAAAGAAAGTTCCTGTGTCTCATAATAATCAAAATACTACATATACAAAACAAATAAAGAATGTTAAAAGCTGCAAGGGAAAAGACTATGTAACATAAGAAGGCAAACCTATTACAATTATACCTGACTTCTCAATGGTGACACTAAAAACCAGAAGGGCCTGGACAGACTTAGAGTTACTAAGAGATTACAGATGCCAGCTCAATATAGTTAATCTTGCAAAACTTTCAATAACCATAAAAGGAAAAAAACAAGATATTTTACAACAAAGTTAAATTGAAACAATATCACAAATCCAGCCCAAAAGAAGGTAGTAGAAGGAAAATTCTGCATTAGTTATCTACACCCACAAAAACAAAAAGAATAAGTAATCTCATATCATCAAAACCAAAAGTAGGGAAACACACACACACACACACACACACACACACACACACACACACACACACCACAACCACTACCATCACTTACAGTAACAAAATAACAATAATTGTTCATTAATACTTTTTGGTATCAATGGACTCAATTCCCTAATAAAAAGAAATAGGCTAACAGAATTTATGCAAAAGCAGTCTCCATCCTTCTGCTGCATACAAGAAACACAACAAAGATAGCCATTACCACAGAGTAAATGGTAGGAAAGGCTTTCCAAAAAAATAAACCAAGGAAGCAAACTTATGTAGAAATTCTAATATTTAACAAAATATAGTTAAAACAAAAACTATTCAGAGAAGATGCAGAATTCTAGGGAACCACGGAATTGGCCCAGCTTAGATGCCCTGAGAGGCATATGCAATAGGATTTTCATGTTAGAATCCATGGCTCCTGGGGCACAATGCGCTTTCTAGTTCCTAAGAGATTGATGGAACTCCTTCAGGCACTGAATCAACCAGATCTCTTTGTGTTTCTCTGAATGCTGTCATGGAATTTTGGGAATCATGGAAAATTTACAGGTCTTAGATATTAATCTTGTGTTCCCTGTAAAGTTTGTAATTGTTATTGTGTTCTGGCAACTACAACTGTATTGATTATGGGAATTGTTATTATATTCTTTTTTGATAAAAGTATATAAATTATGATTGTGCTCAAAAAATTGTCACAACTTCAGCTGTGCTATAACCCTTCTGAGGAGAGTGAAGGACATCTCATTCTTTTTTTTAAATTTTTTTATTAACTTGAGTATTTCTTATTTACATTTTGAGTGTTATTCCCTTTCCCGATTTCCGGGCCAACATCCCCCTAACCCCTACCCCTCCACTCCGTTATGGGTGTTCCCCTCCCCATCCTCCCCCCATTGCTGCCCTCCCCCCAACAATCATGTTCACTGGGGGTTCAGTCTTAGCAGGACCATGGGCTTCCCCTTCCACTGGTGATCTTACTAGGATATTCATTGCTACCTATGAGGTCAGAGTCCAGGGTCAGTCCATGAATAGTCTTTGGGTAGTGGCTTAGTCCCTGGAAGCTCTGGTTGGTTGGCATTTTTGTTCATAAGGGGTCTCGAGCCCCTTCAAGCTCTTCCAGTTCTTTCTCTGATTTCTTCAACGGGGGTCCTGTTCTCAGGTCAGTGGTTTGCTGCTGGCATTTGCCTCTGTATTTCCTGTATTCTGGCTGTGTCTACAGGAGAGATCTACATCCAGCTCCTGTCGGCCTGCACTTCTTTGCTTCATCCATCTTGTCTAATTGGGTGGCTGTATATGTATGGGCCACATGTGGGGCAGGCTCTGAATGGGTGTTCCTTCTGTCTCTGTTTTAATCTTTGCCTCTCTATTCCCTGCCAAGGGTATTCTTGTTCCCCTTTTAAAGAAGGCGTGAAACATTCACATTTTGATCATCCGTCTTGAGTATCATGTGTTCTATGCATCTAGGGTAATAAAGAATTTGGGCTAATAGCCACTTATCAATGAGTGCATACCATGTGTGTTTTTCTGTGATTGGGTTACCTCACTCATGAAGATATTTTCCAGTTCCAAACATTTGCCTATGAATTTCATAAAGGCATTGTTTTTGATAGCTGAGTAATATTCCATTGTGTAGATGTACCACATTTTCTGTATCCATTCCTCTGTTGAAGGGCATCTGGGTTCTTTCCAGCTTCTGGCTATTATAAATAAGGCTGCTATGAACATAGTGGAGCATGTGTCTTTTTTATATGTTGGGGCATCTTTTGTGTATATGCCCAAGAGAGGGATAGCTGGATCTTCAGGTAGTTCAATGTCCAATTTTCTGAGGAACCTCCAGACTGATTTCCAGAATGGTTGTACCAGTCTGCAATCCCACCAACAATGGAGGAGTGTTCCTCTTTCTCCACATCCTCGCCAGCATTTGCTGTCACCTGAGTTTTTGATCTTAGCCATTCTCACTGGTGTAAGGTGAAGTTTCAGGGTTGTTTTGATTTGCATTTCCCTTATGACTAAAGATGTTGAACATTTCTTTAGGTGTTTCTCAGCCATTCGGCATTCCTCATCTGTGAATTCTTTGTTTAGCTCTGAATCCAATTTTAAATAGGGTTATTTGTTTCCCTGCGGTCTAACTTCTAGAGTTCTTTGTATATTTTGGATATAAGCTCTCTATCTCTTGTAGGATTGGTAAAGATCTTTTCCAAATCTGTTGGTTGCTGTTTTGTCCTACCCCCAGTGTCCTTTGCTGTACAGAAGCTTTGCAGTTTTATGAGATCCCATTTGTCGATTCTTGATCTTAGAGCATAAGCCATTGGTGTTTTGTTCAGGAAATTTTTTCCACTGCCCACGTGTTCGAGATGCTGCCCTAGTTTTTCTTCTATTAGTTTGAGTGTATCTGGTTTGATGTGGAGGTCCTTGATCCACTTGGACTTAAGCTTTGTACAGGGTGATAAGCATGGATCGATCTGCATTCTTCTACATGTTGACCTCCAGTTGAACCAGCACCATTTGCTGAAAATGCTATCTTTTTTCCATTGGATGGTTTTGGCTCCTTTGTCAAAAATCAAGTGACCATAGGTGTGTGGGTTCATTTCTGGGTCTTCAATTCTGTTCCATTGATCTATCTGTCTGTCTCTGTACCCGTACCATGCAGTTTTTATCACTATTGCTCTGCAATACTGCTTGAGTTCAGGGATAGTGATTCCCCCTGAAGTCCTTTTATTGTTCAGGATAGTTTTAGTTATTCCAGATGAATTTGCAAATTGTTCTGTCTAACTCTCTGAAGAATTGGATTGGTATTTTGATGGGGATTGCATTGAATCCGTAGATTGCTTTTGGTAAAATGGCCATTTTTACTATATTAATTGTGCCAATCCATGAGCATGGGAGATCTTTCCATCTTCTGAGGTCTTCTTCAATTTCTTTCTTCAGAGTTTTGAAGTTCTTATTGTACAGATCTTTTACTTGCTTGGTTAAAGTCACACCGAGGTACTTTATATTATTTGGGTCTGTTATGAAGGGTGCTGTTTCCCTAATTTTTTTCTCGGCTTGTTTCTCTTTTGTGTAGAGGAAGGCTACGGATTTATTTAGGTTAATTTTATACCCAGCCACTTTGCTGAATTTGTTTATCAGATTTAGTAGTTCTCTGGTGAAACTTTTGGGATCACTTAATTATACTATCATATCATCTGCAAATAGTGATATTTTGACTTCGTCTTTTCCAATTTGTATCCCCTTGATTTCCTTTTGTTGTCTGATTGCTCTGGCTAGAACTTCAAGAACTATATTGAATAAGTAGGGAGAAAGTGGGCAGCCTTGTCTAGTCCCTGATTTTAGTGGGATTGCTTCAAGTTTCTCTCCATCTAGTTTAATGTTAGCAACTGGTTTGCTGTATATGGCTTTTACTATGTTTAGGTATGGGCCTTGAATTCCTATTCTTTCCAGGACTTTTATCATGAATGGGTGTTGAATTTTGTCAAATGCTTTTTCAGCATCTAATGAAATGATCATGTGGTTTTGTTCTTTCAATTTGTTTATATAATGGATGACATTGATGGTTTTCCGTATATGAAACCATCCCTGCATGCCTGGGATGAAGCCTACTTGATCATGATTAATGATTGTTTTGATGTGCTATTGGATTCGGTTTGCCAGAATTTTTTTGAGTATTTTTACGTGGATATTCATAAGGGAAATTGGTCTGAAGTTCTCTTTCTTTGTTGGGTCTTTGTGTGGTTTAGGGGTAAGAGTAATTGTGGCTTTATAGAATGAATTCGGTAGTGCTCCATCTGTTTCAATTTTGTGGAATAGTTTGGCTAGTATTGGTATGATGTTTTCTATGAAGGTCTGATAGAATTCTGCACTAAACCTGTCTGGACCTGGGCTCTTTTTGGATGGGAAACCTTTAATGACTGCTTCTATTTCGTTAGGAGTTATGGGGTTGTTTAACTGGTTTATCTGTTCCTGATTTAACTTCACTACCTGGTATCTGTCTGGGAAATTGTCCATTTCCTGCAGATTTTCAAGTTTTGTTGAAAATAGGCTTTTATAGTAAGATCTGATGATTTTTTGAATTTCCTCTGATTCTGTAATTATGACTCCCTTTTCATTTCTGATTTTGTTAATGTGGACACACTCTCTGTGTCCTCTGGTTAGTCTGGCTAAGGGTTTATCTATCTTGTTGATTTTCTCAAAAAATCAACTTTTGGTTCTGTTGATTCTTTCTATGGTCCTTTTTGTTTCTACTTGGTTGATTTCCACTCTGAGTTTGATTATTTCCTGCCTCCTACTCTTCCTGGGTGTATTTGCTTTTTTTTTTTTTGTTCTAGAGCTTTTAGGTGTGCTGTCAAGCTGGTGACATATGCTCTCTCCTGTTTATTTCTGCAGCCACTCAGAGCTATGAGTTTTCCTCTTAGCACAGCTTTCATTGTGTCCCATAAGTTTGGGTATGTTGTACCTTCAATTTCATTAAATTCTAAGAAGTCTTTACTTTCTTTCTTTATTTCTTCTTTGACCAGGTTATCGTTGTGTAGAGCATTGTTCAACTTCCATGTGTATGTGGGCGTTCTTCCCTTATTGTTATTGAAGACCAGGTTTAGGCCGTGGTGGTCTGATAGCACGCATGGGATTATTTCTATTTTTCTATACCTGTTGAGGCACGTTATTTCACCAATTATATGGTCAATTTTGGAGAAAGTACCATGAGGAGCAGAGAAGAATGTATATCTTTTTGCTTTAGGATAGAATGTTCTATAAATATCTGTTAAGTCCATTTGGTTCATGACTTCTCTTAGTCTGTCTACGTCTCTGTTTAATTTCTGTTTCCATGCTCTGTCCATTGATGAGAGTGGGGTGTTGAAATCTCCTACTATTATTATGTGAGGTGCAATGTGTGTTTTGAGCTTTAGTAAGGTTTCTTTTACGTATGTAGGTGCCCTTGCATTTGGGATATTTAGGATTGAGAGTTCATCTTGTTGGTTTTTTCCTTTGATGAATATGAAGTGACCTTCCTTATCTTTTTTGATGATTTTTATTTGAAAATTGATTTTATTTGATATTAGAATGGCTACTACAGCTTGCTTCTTCAGACCATTTGCTTGGAAAGTTGTTTTCCAGCCTTTCACTCTGAGGTGTGTTTCCTGTGGGCAGCAGAATGCAGGATCCTCATTGTGTATCCAGTTTGTTAATCTATGTATGTTTATTGGGGAGTTGAGACCATTGAATGTGAGAGATATTAAGGAATAGTGATTATTGCTGTCTGTTATATTCATATTTTGATGTGAGCTTATGTTTGTGTGCTTTTCTTCTCTTTGTTTTGTTGCCAAGACGATTAGTTTGTTGCTTTTTCTAGGGTGTAGCTTGCCTCCTTATGTTGGGCTTTACCATTTATTATCCTTTGTAGCACTGCATTAATAGAAAGATAGTGTGTAAAGTTGGTTTTGTCATGGAATATTTTGCTTTCTCCATCTATGTTAATTGAGAGTTTTGCAGGATACAGTAACCTGAGCTTGAATTTGTGTTCTCTTACGGTCTGTATGACATCTGTCCAGGATCTTCTGGCTTTCATAGTCTCTGGCAAAAAGTCTAGTGTGATTTTGATAGGTCTGCCTTTATATGTTACTTGACCTTTTTCCCTTACTGCTTTTAATATTCTTTCTTTGTTTTGTGCATTTGTTGTTTTGACTATTATGTGATGGGAGGAGTTTCTTTTCTGGTCCAATCTATTTGGAGTTCTGTAGGTTTCTTGTATGCTTATGGGTATCTCCTTCTTTAGGTTAGGGAAGTTTTCTATGATTTTGTTGAAGATATTGACTGGTCCTTTGAGCTGGGAGTCTTCACTCTCTTCTATACCTATTATGCTTAGGTTTGATTTTCTCATGGTGTCCTGGATTTCCTGTATGTTTTGGACCAGTAGCTTTTTCTGCTTTACATTATATTTGATAGTTGATTTGATGATTTCTATGGAATCTTCTGCTCCTGAGATTCTCTCTTCTATCTCTTGTATTCTGTTGGTGATGCTTGTATCTGTGGCTCCTTGTCTCTTCCTTTGGTTTTCTATATCCAGGGTTGTTTCCTTGTGTTCTTTCTTGATTGCTTCTATTTCCATTTTTAATTCCTTCAACTGTTTGATTGTGTTTTCCTGGAATTCTTTCAGGGATTTTTGAGATTCCTCTCTGTAGGCTTCTACTTGTTTATTTATGTTTTCCTGCCTTTCTCTAAGGGAGTTCTTCATGTCTTTCTTGAAGTCTCCAGCATCATGATCAAATTTGCTATTGAACCTAGATCTTATTTTTCTGGCATTTTTGCATATTGCTTGTTTGTTTTGGTGGGAGGATTGGGCTCCGATGGTGCCATGTAGTCTTGGTTTCTGTTTCTTGGGTTCCTGTGCTTGCCTCTCTCCATCAGATTATCTCTAGTGTTACTTTGTTGTGCTATTTCTGACAGTGGCTAGACTGTCCTATAAGCCTGTGTGTCAGGAGTGCTGTAGACCTGTTTTCCTGTTTTCTTTCAGCCAGTTATGGGAACAGAGTGTTCTGCTTTTGGGAGTGTAGTTTTTCCTATCTACAGGTCTTCAGCTGTTCCTGTGGGCCTGTGTCCTGAGTTCACCAGGCAGATCGCTTGGAGCAGAAAAGTTGGTCTTACCTGAGGTCCCGAGGCTCAAGTTTGCTCGTGGGGTGTTGTTTATGAACTCTCCATGGGGGCAGCAACCAGGAGGACCTGCGCTGCCCTTTCCGGGAGCTTCTGTGCACCACAGTTCCAGATGGCATTTGTTGTTTTCCTCTGGAATCAGTAATGTGGACAGAGTGTAGTATCTTCTGGTTTCCCAGGTGTGTCTGCCTCTCTGAAGGTTTAGCTCTCCCTCCCACGGGATTTGGGTGCACAGAACTGTTTATCTGGTCGGTCCCTTCAGGTTCCTGCATTGTCTCAGATGCAGGGGACCTGCTTCTCCTGTGCCCTTATCTTCGAGAACCCAGGGGCCGTATACAGTTTCGTCTTGGGCCAGGGTTGTGGGCAGTGGTGGGCAGTGTTGGTGGTCTCTTCTGCTCTGCGGGCAGTGAGCTCTCTCTCCCAAGGCTCGAGATTGGGACTCCTGCTAAAAACCGGAAGTGTCAGGTCCTAGAGAAATTTTGCCTCTGTGAGGACATCTCATTCTTATCAAAGGAATAAATTCACCAAGAGACGTGTGAATACTGAATAACTATGTCTAAACTAATGGACATACATATTTGTAAAAAGGAACATTATTAAGCTTAAATAATACACTGAATCTCTCATATTAATAATAAGAGGCTTCAGTATTCCATTCTCACCAATGACCAGGTCAGCCAGATAAAAACTAAGCAGAAAATATTGGCTCTAAAAGGTCTTACGAATCAAATGAACTAATAGTTATCTACAAAACATTTCACCCAAACACAAAAGAATATTCTTCTTCTCAGAATCTCATGAAACATTCTCCAAATTGATCACACAGTAGTCACAAAGCAAGTCTCAACAAGTACAAGAAAATTAAAGTAATACTTGTATCCAACAAGAATACCAAAGATTACAGCTGGATTTCAATAACAACAGGAACAAAAGAAAGCCTAAAAGCTCATGAAAACAGAACACCATTTTTCTGAAGGGCTACTGGGCCAAACCAGAAATGAAGAAATTTAAGGTGTTTTAGACTTCAAGGAAAATAAATGCACAACATACCCGACCTTATGGCACATGGTGCAGTAAATAAGGGCAAAAATGTTAAAAGGAAAGTACTAAGGTGGGGCATCTCTGGTGACCAGCTGAAGGAATTGGAGGATACGGAGAGACTGTGTGAGTGACCTTAGATGATATTTCTGCTAGAGAAGGATATAGAGGGTAAAGGGCTCACAGCATATATCCAGGCAGGACTTCCAGAGGAAGAAGATGGACCTCAATCCACCTTCAACCCCAAATTTGTCTTGCCTACAAGATGTGCAGGGATTAAGAGGGAGAAGATCCTGAAGGAATGACCAACCATCTGGAGTCTCATCACATATGAGAGAGCCAATTTCTGGCACTAATGATACTATGCTATGCTTTAAGACAGGAGCCTAGCAAAATTGTATCCTGAGATGCTTCATCCAGCAGTAAATGGAAGCAGATGCAATGTCTCATAGTCAAAAATCAGGGAGAGCTTAAGGAATATTGTGGCACAGTGGGAGATAGGATTGAGGAAGCTGGAGGGGTCAAAGACACCAAAAGAAGACCTAGAGTCAACTAATGTGGGGCCATGGACTCACAGAGACTGGGTACCATCCATGGAGCATGCAGGGGATGGACCTAGATCCCCTACACATTTATAGCAATTGGGAAGCTTGACTTTCATGTGGGTCACCTAACAGGTGGAACAGGGCCTCTTTCAGTCTCTGTTTCCTGGCATTGGTTCCTCTTGCCCCTACATGGAGTGCCTAGTTGGACATCACTATGTGAGAATGTGTCTAGTCCTGCTGGAACTAGATATTGCAGGGAGTGGTGGTACCTAAGGAGAGGGATCCTCTTTGCTGAGGAAGGGGAGAGGAGGTAATGGGGGAAGAGATTTGTATAGTAGATGCTGGGAGAAGAGGAAGTCTGTGATCCAAATGTAAGGTGAATAAAATAGTTAAAAAATGTAACTGAAGAGAGCTCATCAAAGCAATTTAACAGCATACCTGGAATATCTAGAACAAAAGAGGCACATCTACCAGAGTGAAGAAGGCAGGAAATATCAAACTATGGGTTGAACTTAATACAATAAAAAGGAAACAAACGATACAAAGAGTCAATGAAACAAAGATTTGAGAAAGTTATGCAGCATATTCCACAGTGGAAGGACATATGGCTGAGAAACACTTAGGTAAATTTTTAACACCCTTAGCGATCAGGGCTATGCAAATAAAAATAACTTTGAGATCCCATCTTATACCTGTCAGAATGGCTAAAATAAAAACCACAAATGGCAGCTCATGCTGGTAAGAATGTGGAACAAGTAGAACACTCCTCCATTGCAGGTAGGAGTATAAGTTTTTGCAACTACTTTGAAAGTCAAAATGGTGGCTGCTCAGAAAATTGGAAATTGATCTGCCTCAAGTTGCACTTATATCATTCCTGGGCATATACCAAAAGGATACTCCACGCTAACACAAGTTCACTTTCTCTACTATGTTTTATTCGTTATAACCAGAAACTGGAAACAACCAAGATATCTTCCAACAAAAGAATGGATAAAGAAAATATGGTATATTTATAGCATGGAGTATTACTCATCTATTAAAAAAACAATGATGTCATGATATTTGAAGGCAAATGAATGGAACTGAAAGAAATCAACCTGAGTTAGGTAAGCCAGACCCAGAGTGACAAACAGGGTATTCACTCTTTTATAATTGGATATTAACTGTAACAGAAAGGGTAATACTGCTATAATCCACAGACTCAGAGAGGTTCATCAAGAAGAAGGGCTTTTATCTCTTTCCTGATCCAGAATTCATTGAGTAGAGAGTTGTTGATATTCTATAACTTTGCAGGCTTTTTGGAGTTTCTGTTGTTGTTGAAGCCCAGCTTTAATTTATGGTGGTCTGATAAGATAAAGGTCATTATTTCAATTTTCTTATATCTGTTGAGGATTTCTTTGTAATCAACTATATGGTAAATTTAGAGAAGGAACTATAAGGTGCTGAGGAGGTATATTCTTTTGTATTAGGTAAAATATTCTGCATTTTTTTATTAGGTTAAATTTATTTCTATTTGTGGATGATGTGATAGTATATATGAACAACCCCCAAAATACTACCAGAGATCTCATAAAGCCAATAAACAACTAAAGTGGCTGGATGTAAAATTAACTAAAAAAGTCACTAGCCCTCCTTTATACACGTGACAAAGAGGCCGAGATATAAATTAGAGAAACAAGACCCTACACAATAGCCATGAATAATATAAAACATCTTGGAGTACACATGGACAGACACGTGGCTCCAGCTGCACATGTAGCAGAGGATGGCCTTCTTGGGCACCAATGTGAGGAGAAACCCTTGGTTCTGACAAAGCTAGAACACCCTCCCCCTATCCCGGTGTAGGAGAATGTCAGGGTTGGGAGGCAGGAAGGGGTTGAGTGGTTGGGGTGGGGAAATACTCTGATAGAAAAAGGGGGGATGGGATACAGGGTTTATGGATGGGAAACTGGGAAAGGGTATAACATTTGAAATGTAAATAAAAATATCCCATAGAAATATCTTGGTGTAACTCTAACAAAGCAAGTGAAAGAACTATATGACAAGAACTTCAAGTCCTTGAAGAAAGAAATTGAGGAAGATATCAGAATATGGGAAGATCTCCCATGCTCACTGATAGGTAGTATTAACATAGTGAAACTGGTCATCCTACCAAAAGCTATTTACAGATTCAAAGCAATTTCAATAAAAATTCCAACATAATTCTTTACAGACATTGAAAGAGCAATTCTCAAATTCATATGGGCAAACAAAAACTCAAGATCATGAGCAATAAAAGAACTAATAATCCTGAGCAAAGATCTAATAATACCAATAGATGTCCCAAAGAATCTCCTGCACTCCAAATCTAGTCTTCCTTACTTCTAATGCAGGAAAGCAATCTGTTACCTGACACTCTGCGTCAATCACCCTTCAGAACACTATTATTCCTTTAGTAAGCTGTTGGTGTAGGAGGTATCACCATCCCTGGCCTCAAGCTATACTATAGAGCAATAGAAAGAGAAATGCATGATATTTGTAAAAGAACAGAGAGGTTTGTCAATGAAATCAAATCAAAGACCCTGAAATATATCAAAACCCCAATGAACACTTGATTTTTGACAAAGAAGTCAAAACCATAAAATGAAAAAAAAGAGTATCTTCGACAAATGGTGATGATTTAACTGGATGCTTACATGTAGAAGAATGCAAATAGAACCATATATACCACACTGCACAAAACTCAAGTCCAAGTGGAACAAAGAGCTCAACATAAAACTGAATACACTAAATCCAACAGAACAGAAACAGGGGAATAGCCTTAAATTCATTGGTATAGCAGACAACCTCCTGAATAGAATAAGCTCTAATAGTAAAAAAAAAAAACCCTGATAAATGGGGCCTCTTGAAATTGAAAAGCTTTTGTAAGCCAAAGGACTCTGTGAATAGGACTAAACAGCAACCTAGAATTTGGGAAAGGATCTTCACCAACCCAACATCTGACAGAGCTCTAACCTCTAAAAGTTACAAAGAACACAAAAAGTTAGACACCAACTATCCAAATAACTGAATTTAAAAATGGGGTACAGAGCTGAATAGAGAATTCTCAACAGAGTACTCTTGAATAGACATAAAGCACTTAAAGAATTGTTCAAAGTCCTTAGTCATCAGGGGAATGCAAATAAAATCAACTCTTAGGTTCAATCTTACACCAATCAGAATGACTACGACCAAACACTGAAGAGATAGCATATGCTACAGAGCATGTGCAGCATTTCTGGTGTGAGTACAAACTCTGGCAGGCACCAGAGTAACTAGATAAATTAATTTTTTCAATAATATTTAAGGCAAGCAGACATAAAGCAAAGGTTTTTTTGTCCTATGTTCTTTTTTCTGTCCATTAGTAGAATCTGCTAATCAGATTCAAGGTGCATTTTCCTTTTTCTAATAATCTGATAAAGAAAAAAAATCTCTCACAGGGGTTCCAAGTAGCTTGATTCTTAGTTGATTCTAGCTTTAATACAGTTGAATTACAAGATGAGCCATCAAAAGTCCAACCTTTGTCAATATGACATATAATTGAATCTCTTGAAATCATATTTAAGTCCATAGGAAATAAATATCAGGTTATAGTTTCACCTTACATGGCATAACTATTCCATATAATACCATGAATGCATTATATAGCTTATAATTTTTCCAAGGAGAAATTCTTAATCTTTTAGAATATCATACATAATCAAAATAACCAATTATATTTCAATAAATATTATCTTACATGACAAATAAGGAAAGAAAATGTAACTGTTGGGTCAATGTATGTATTTAAACACACAAATATGCTCTTATCAAAATAAGATAGATATCACTAATGACCATTACAGTCCTCACTTCTGAAACTGCTCATATGGCCATACCTTGTATTTATTACTACTCTTTTTCCCCCCTCTGGGCAAGGACCTCAGTATTATTAGTTTTGTTCTATAAATGAATGATGTATACCTCCAATTATGAAGGTTTTGAGCACATTTTTTAGTGTGCCTACATCAGGATTTTATACTTGTCCTCAATCCCAAGATCTAATAATACCATTAGATGTCCCAAAGAATCTCCTGCACTCCAGATCTAGTCTTCCTTATTTCTACTGCAGGAAAGCAATCTGTTACCTGACACTGCGTCAATCCTCCTTCATAACACTATTATTCCTTTAGTAGCCTGTTGGTGTAAGAGTAATGAACACCCAAATTGGCCAGAATGAAGCCTGATCTTCTAGTTCAATGGAATGTTTATTGTGTCTCCAGGCAAGAACACTCATTTGCTGAAATCAATTCTAGATTAATAGAGCAAAAAAAATCGTTGGAACAAGAAGCAATATTTTACTTTGGTCATTTATAATGAATAGACTCACTCCCACTTCAACTGTTGGATTCCTGAACCAGTAAATCACAACTATACGAGAAACAGTATCATATATTGAATGGCAATTCAATGTATATACTGTCTTCTGAAGAATCCTGCCCTGGCCTTCTAGGCTAAGTCTATATAATTGGTACCATAACTCTGTCTTCAAAAAACCACTCCACCATTATATCTTTGCATCTACTTTAAAGTGGGGAGTACCTGTCAATACTAGTGTATTCTGTGAGCATGTTGCACCTCTATGCTTGTGAAATGAATTTCTTGATCAGAAGCAATGCTGTGTGGAGGACCATAATAGTAGGTGAGACTTTAAGACAGTGGTTGTCAGTTTTGACTTATGAATTTTGTTCAGGAAAATCCTTAAGCAGAATATAATCATTTATTCCAGTAAGGAATTATATTTTCTTTTTTAAAATTTTTTATTAGATATATTTCTTTACTTACATGTCAAACATTTTCCCCTTCCTGGTTTCCTGTCCATAAGCCCCCATTCCCTCTACTCCCCCTCCCCCATAGGGGTATTCCCCCTATCAATCTCCCTTATTGCCCCCCATATTCCCCTGCAGTGGAGGTTCCAGCCTTGGCAGGACCAAGGGCCTCTCCTCCCATTGATGTCTGACAAGGCTATCCTACTACATATGCTGTTGGAACTATGCGTCACTACATGTGTACTCTCTAGTTGGCTGTTTAGTTGTTGGGAGCTCGGAGAATCTAGTTAGTTGATAGTTTTGTACTTCCTAGGGTTGGAAACCACTTTTGCTCCTTCAGTCCATTCTCTAACTCCTCCATTGGGGAACCTGTGCTCTCAGTTCAATGGTTGGCTGCAAGTATCTGCTTCTGTATTTGTCCGACTCTGGCAGAGCCTCTCAGGAGACAGCTATATCTGGCTCCTGTCAGCAAGCACTTCTGGGCATCCACAAGAGTGTCTGGATTTGGTGTCTGTATATGGGATGGATCTCCCCTTAAATTGCCTTTTCAAGTATTTTGTCACAGTGAGGTGAAGTGAGATTAACACATCAAGTGCAATAATATAGTTTAAATCTAATACTCCAAAGAACAAACAAGGAAAGTGGTTTTGAGCTCAGTAATAAACATGTTGAGCATTCATAAGATTCTTGGTTCAATTTTCACAACAACAACAACAAAATTACACAATAACAAACATATAAGCAAGAATATTTAATAGTGTAGCCAAACTTTTGGTTAATTTATTGTGTTCTTTTTCCTATGACTCTTCTCTACTTGTGTCCTTTCCAACCCACTAACCCTAAGTAGGAGAGAAAGAAGGCTAGAAGGGAAAGAGAATGTTGACCTCACTAGACTACTTCCTGCTGTTTAATGTCTCTGAATTCCTTTGTGTAAGTACAATCTTTTTCATCAGAATATCTCCAACAAGGGACCCAGCAATCACACACACCAGAAAACAGCAATGCAGTAAACAGCAATTTGGCAACAGCAGGAAATAGTAACAGTAGCAGCAGGAATAGCAGCTGCTTTGGCATTTTTTATGCTCTCACGTGCCCTCAGAATTCCAAATATAAACTATCCTCAGCTGGCAAAACCATGCCTATGCCAGAGCATGAGACAAATCATAGTCAGCTGCTGTGAACAATCTGAAGTAACCCCATACCCCACACTGAGGATTAAAACAAAAACATATTTTCATAACATAACTGGTTTTTAAAGAAATCACATTTTCACTACATAATAATTGACACAGTGGAGACTGCTCAGTGTTTAAGCATATGTGACAACACTACAGACGATCTGAGTTGAAAGCTCACATACTCATAGAAACAGAACAACGTTCTACTCAATGATAACATGGTTAGGGAAGAAATAAAGAAATCCAATGAAAATGAAGGCAAGCATACTCAAACATAATGAGAGCAGTGGTAAGAGAAAAATTCATAGCTCTAGGTGCCTTCATAATGAAATTGAAATTGTAGCAATCCTGTACTAGCAATTTCACAGCACACCTGAAAGCTCTGGAACAAAAAGAAGCAAATACACCCAAGAGGAATAGATGGCAGGAAATAGTCAAAGTCAGGGCTGAAAAGAAACCAATTAGAAATGAAGAGAACAATACAAAAAAATCCACAGAACCAAAAGCTGGTTCTTTGTGAAAATAAACAAGATAAATAAATCCTCAGTCAAAGTAACTAAAGGGCACAGAGACAGTATACAAATTAACAAGATCAGAAACTAAAAGGGAAACATACAGAAACGGATGAAATTAAGAAACATCAGATCTTACTACAAAAAAGTATATACTCTACAAAACTGGAACATTTAGATGAAATGGATGGATTTACATACAGATACTAATTAGCAAATAAATCAAGGTCAGGTAAACTATTGAATCAGCCCAATAACCCTGAAGGAAAAAGAAGCAGTCATTAAAAACCCCCCAATCAAAAAAGGCAGAGGCCAGATGATTTTAGTGTAGAATTCGACCAAACCTTCAAAGAAAAGCTAATTTCAACATTCCTCAAACTGTGCCATAAAAGAGAAACAAAAGTACACTTCCTAATTCATTCTATATGGTCACAGCCACCATGACAGTTAAATAACACAAAGACTCAACCAGGAAAGAGAACTTCAGACCACTTTCACTTTTGGACATTGATGCAAAAGTACTAACCCTTTTTCTAAGGATCATAATTGTTTACCTAGGGCCCTGTCTCTTGAGGAGACATAGTAAATAAATTACAATAATTACAATTGATGATGTGTCAATTTCATTTAAAATCACCCCTGCCAACCTCATCCCGTAAAATTCAAATGGTGTTTATTGTGCTTCTGATCTTTGTCTCCCCCTGCTGTTTGCATCAGGGCACTGCAGTTCGCTTCTGGACTGGCCTGCCTTTGGTGGTTTGTGGTGTTCACATGCCAGTCTCAGTTGATAGAACCAGCTTGGCCAGTCTGTGCCTGTTTAGACTTGGGGGTATGGGGTAATAGATACTGAAAGGCTTGGGCAGAGCTACCAGGATCAGCCCACTATACCCGTGAGAAGACTTTAGAAGGATAATTATTTTTTCAACAGCTTTTGAATCTCAGCATTGAAAGCTGTTCTACAGGTAATTGTGCCCTAGTCCTCGTTCTTTTTAAACCCCACGAACGGCACAACCGTGTTGTGGCTTTAGGAGGAGCTTCTCAGCTCTACGTAAACCCTTTAGATGCACTCAGCATTTACTTTATGCACTGTTGCAGCTTCAGAGTGTAGCTCTAGCTGTTCATATGGGGAGACTTTCATCTCAGTTTAGTTGGTTTCTATGCGAGATGTTGGTGCGCCAATTATTGCAGTGATTTTTATCCTCAATAAACTCGTATAAAAACAAACACTGCAGTTAATATATTTATAATCTACTAGCCTAGATTATGCAGCTAAATTACCACAACAACCCATCCCCCAGCTGTGACACCTTTGCCACTTGCAGTTTCTCCTGGCCATGTGGTTCTCCTCTATCTGCTCTTCTCTTCTCTCTCTTCCTCTCTCCCTTTCTTTGAGAATTCTTGTCCCACCTTTTACTTCTCCTGCCCCACCACAGGCTCTAGCCTTTGTTTGACAAATGAAAATGGGCAAAAGATTTCCATGATATCACCTGAGAACCAGAGCAGCTGCTTATCAGAGGGCAACCCCCCTGTGGAAGTAAAATTAACACCAGAAAACAGCATCAGGACAACCAACAACATTCTTCCTCTGCAATTTCTATCCCCTTGATCTCATTTAGTTATCTTATTACTTTAGCTAGAATTTCAAGTATTATATTGAAAATATATGTGAAGAGAGTAGGGTCTCTTTGTACAATTTAATATGCATTATACCCTCAAATGTTCACTATTCAGTATCAGAGAACTAGTTAGTGTTCTGGTCCATATTTGGGACCAACTCTACCACTCCAGGCATTCCTTAGTTGGGTTTAAGTTT
The DNA here is from genome assembly GCF_021556685.1 of Rattus norvegicus. Lineage (NCBI taxonomy): Eukaryota > Metazoa > Chordata > Mammalia > Rodentia > Muridae > Rattus > Rattus norvegicus. The sequence continues at coordinate 24,675,407 of NC_141541.1, read as the reverse complement.
TTGGGTAGGATTGAGGTTTCATAGCCCAACAGTTGGATATATCTATTGGTGCAGTCCTTGTTCAGCTCACATTTGGGTCATATTATTGCTGAGGATTTGTTGGGATAAGTTCAGAAATTACTAGAATATTTGATCTCAAAGCAAATTCCCTGATCCTGTGTCTCTTATATTTTCTCTACCAACTGTTCCACAGTGTTTCTGAAACCTTATAAGTGGGAGTATTTTGTAAATGTGTCCATTGTGACTAGACTCCTCAACTCTGATCTCTGACTGGTTATGGGTTTTAGTCCATGTATATTGCAAGTAGAATTTTCGTGATGAAGCCTGATGACTAAACTTATCTACAGGTATTAGAACAAATATGTAGATTGTAAATCTCTATGCTGGCTTAGCAAATTAGTGATTATATTTTTTCTATAAAATCCAGATATTCACTATCACTGAATAGTTGGCTAGAGTCCAGGAGTAGGCATTGAATCCTCTAGTGAGTCAAAACAGTTCAAAGAGTGAGCTGTGTTTCTCACAAAAACATGTGTCCATTGTTTCTTCAGTCATACAGGCTTAATTTTTATTTTGTGAGGGTAATGACAATAGCAATAGGCTGTACACATTGGAAACCTCTTTTCCATTCCCTGCCAACAACTGAGAAGAGGACTTTCTCCTGTCCGGTATTGTGTTTTAGTTAGGAGGTCTTTTGCTTTTGGTGGAAACACTGCCAGTCAGATGAGAAAAGTTTATTAAGATTATGTGTATATTTATTCAAGAAATTACATATCCTATAGCTTTTTTAGGTAAATAATATTTTTCCTTATGAATTTTTAGACATTTTTTTTATCAATTGGTATGTTTTGTTTTGTATTTACCTTCTTCATGCCACTATAGAGTCTCTGTTTTTCATTTCCTTGATAAAATAGGTCTCTGGTATGTTGTTAGTTCCTTCTCTATTGCTCCTCCAAACCCCTATCCTGTCAACTGTTCTTTTTTACTTTTCTGGGTTTTGTGGCTGCTATACAGGCTATATGCAAATACTGAATGATACATTCTGTTTTCTTCAAATATCTGGTGCGATACAACAGTGATCACTCCCAGTATTTGCAATTTTTACAAGAGATACTTTTTATTATTCATCTAAACTCACTACTTTAATGGTTGTTAGGGGTCCATTTGGGAATTTTAAATAGCCTTGTTTATAATTGTTTATAAATATATCCGTTTCTCTCACATTTTCTAATTTACTGAATTCATTCTTTTAAAAATATCATGCATGTATATTGCTTTTACTATGTTTAGGTATGGACCTTGAAAGCCAACATCAAACTGAATGGAAAGTAACTTGAAGCAATCCCATTCAGATAGGGACTAGACAAGGTTGTCCACTCCCTCCCTACTTATTCAGTACATTACTCGAAGTTCTAGCCATAGCAATCAGACAACAGAAGGAGAAAAATGGACTATAAATTAGAAAGGAAGAAGTCAAAATATCACTATTTGCAGATGATATTATAATATATTTAAGTGACCCCAAAAATTCCACCAGAGAACTACTGAACCTGATAAACACCTTCAGCAAGTGACTAGATATAAAATTAATGAATCAGTAGCCTTCTTCTACTCAAACGATAAAGTGAGAATGAAATTAGGGAAACAACACACCGTTCACAATAGTCACAATTAATATAAAATACATCAGTGTGACTCTAATCCAGCAAGTGAAAGATCTTTATGACAAGAACTTCAAGTCTCTGAAGAAAGAAATTGAAGATCAGAAGATGGAACAATATCCCATGATCAGTATTGTAAAAAATGGCCATCTTGCCAAAAGCAATCTACAGATTCAATACAGTCTCCATCAAAATTCCAAATGAATTCTTCATGGAGTAAGAAAGAGCAATTTGCAAATTCATTTGGAATAACAAAAAACCCAGGATAGCAAAAACTATACTCAACAATAAATGGGGGAAGCACCATCCCTGACCTCAAGCTATATTACAGAGTAATAATGATAAAAGCTGTATGGTATTGGTACAGAAACAAGCAGGTAGATCAACTGAATAGAATTGAAGGCCCAGAAATGAACCCACACAGCTATGGTCACTTGAACTTTGACAAAAGAGCTAAAATCATCCAGTGGAAAAAGATAGCAGTTTTAACAAATGATGCTGGTTCAACTGGCAGTCAGCATGTAGAAGAATGCAAATTGATACATTCTTATCACCCTGTATAAAGCTCAAGTCCAAGTGGATCAAGAACCTCCACTTAGAACCAGATACACTCAAACTAATAGAAGAAAAAGTGGGAAAGAGCCTCTAACACATGATCACTGGGGGAAATTTCCTGAATAGAAAACCAATGGCTCATGCTCTAAGATCAAGAATTGACAAACAGGACTTCATGAAATTGCAAAGCTTCTGTAAGGCAAGGTAAATGTCACTGTCATTAGGACAAAATGGCAACCAACAGACTGGGAAAAATCCTTACCAGTCTTACATCCAATAGAGGGCTAATATCCAATATACACAAAGAACTCAAAAATTAGACTCCAGAGAATCAAATAACCCTATTAAAAATGGGGTACTGAGCTAAACCAAAAATTCTGAACTGAAAAATATCAGGTGACTGAGAAGTGCTTAAAGAAATGTTCAACATTCTTAGTTATCAGGGAAATGCTAATTAAAACAACCCTGGGATCCCCCCTCACACCAGTCAGAATGGCTAAGATCACAAACTCAGGTAAAAATAGATACTGGCAAGGATGTGGAGAAAGGAACACTCCTCTATTGTTGGTGGTATTGCAAGATGGTACAACCACTCTGGGATCAGTCTGAGGGTCCCTCAGAAAATTGGACACAGTACTACCTGAGGACCCAGCTATACAACTGTTGGGCATATAACCAAGGGATGCTCTAACATATAAGAAGGACACATGCTCCACTATGTTCATAGCAGCCTTATTTATGATAGCCAGAAGCTGGAAAGAACCCGGATGCCCTTCAACAGAGGAATGGATACAGAAAATGTGGTACATCTACACAATGGAATACTACTCAGCTCTCAAAACAATGACTTCATGAAATTCTTAGGCAAATGGATGGAACCAGAAAATATCATCCTGAGTGAGGTAACCCATTCACAAAATTCACACATGGTATGCACTCACTGGTAAGTGGATATTAGACCAAAAGCTTGGATTATGCAAGATACAATGCACAGACCACATGAAGCTCAAGGAGAAGGACGAACAAAGAGTGGATGTTTCAGTCCTTCTTAGAATACAGAAACAAAGATATTCATAGGATGTAATACGAAGACAAATTTTGTAGCAGTGCCTAAAGGAAAGGCCATCCAGAGTCTGCCCCACCCCAGGATCCAGCCTGTATCCACACAACCACCAAACCCAGACAATATTGCGGATGCCAAGAAGTGCATGCTGACAGGAGCCTGATATAGCTGTCTCCTGAGAGGCTGTGCCAGAGAATGACAAATACAGAGTCAAATACTTGCAGCCAACCGTTGAACCGAGAATGGGGTCCCCAATGGAGGAGTTTGAGAAAAGACTGAAGGAGGTGAAAAGGTTTTGTAACCCCATAGGAACAACAATACAACCAACCAGAGCTCCCAGGGACTAAACCACCATCCAAAGACTACACATGGACAGATCTATGGCTTCAGCTGCATGTGTAGCAGAGGATGGCCTATTTCCACATCAATGGGAGGAGAAGCCCTTGGTCTTGGCAAGGCTTGACCACCCCAGGGTAGGGGAATGTCAGGGCAAGGAGGCAGGAAGGGGTGGGAGAACACCCTCAAGAAGGAAGGGGAGGGGGTATGGGATAGGGAATTTATGGACGGGAAACTCAGAAAGAGGATAACATTTAAAATGTAAATAAATAAAAAAATCCCATAAAAATGCCACGTGTGATCCTAAATAATCATGTGGTTTGGCCGTATCTATTCTAATCTTACACTTTCCTTTGTAATTCAATTTTTAATTCTTACCCTTCTGTTTTTGGTTAAATTATTTTATATTTTAAATAGGTTATTATATAATAATATTAAATATACACATATTAATGTATGTGATTTAGTGAGTGTGTATGCATATATGAATTCAAGTGCTTTGCAAAGCAAAAAAACCAAAACATTTAATTTCACAGAGCTGAAAGGTACATGAAACTGTGAACTACATTTTCAGGGTGCAGGGAATTGAATTCCAATGCTATAGAAGAACAGGAGGTACTTTTTTTCTTTGAGTCAGTCAAATGATTTCAGCTGAAATATTTGATTTTTAATTTATTTTGTTTTAGTAGTTCTTATTTGTGAAGACAATGAACTATGTTACTAGGTTATTTATTTGTAGTCTCTCTGTTTGTGAAATGTAGTCACTCATTTGAAAAGCTTCATTTTAGACCTGCCTCATATTTTTACCAATATTTTGGTCCTCATGCTTTCATTTTTCTTAATTTTAATAATTAATGAAATTCCCAATTTCTTCAGTGGCACATTTTGCTGTACAAATTTGTATTGTTTCAACTTGATATGTTTGTGTATTTTATCTAGTTTTATATTTATCATTATTTTTCTAACTGTAATTTGATAACATTTCAGAAATCATTTATTTTATCATTTAATATTTATTTTTTTTAAAGATTTATTTTATTTATTATATATAAGTACACTGTAGCTGTCTTCAGATACACCAGAAGAGGGCATCGGATCTCTTTACAGATGGTTGTGAGCCACCATGTGGTTGCTGGGAATTGAACTCATAACCTCTGGAAGAACAGTCAGGTGTTCTTAACCACTGAGACATCTCTCCAGCCCTAATATTTATTTTATAGCATAAAATGAGATATATTCTAGTGGAAGTTTCACAGACTGCCCTGAAGAATGTATATACAAACACTTGGGATAGATTATTTTATACATGATTTTATAAGTCCCCTTGAGACATGATTTATGTTAACTCTGAAGGCAAATTTCTTCTTCTTTTAATTGGGATGACCTAGCCATTGGTCAAAGTTGTGTATTAAATTCACCTATTTTATGTTTCTTGCCACTTACAGGTCTTATAAAATTTGGGAATATTTTCAATGAACATGTGTTTAAAATAATAAAATATATTAGATGTGTTGGTAGTTTATTAATATGTAGTTTCTTGTATCTCTTATAATGTCTTTATATAAAGTTTCATCAGTCTTTGTTACTTTGTTAATTGTTTTTTAATGTTTTCTTTTAATGTGTATTTTACATCCATCAGCATTTATCCTGTGCATGTCTTTGTCAGTGTGATGCCTTTCTTTAAGGTATTATATAAGTAGATATTGTTTTTATTCTATTTAGTTAGTCTGGTATTTTGACTGCAGAGTTAAGTTCATTAACTTTTAGGGTCATTACAGACTCTAGATCACTTATGGACTTCATGGTTCATGAATGCATGATATTCTTACTGTGTGTGTGTGTGTGTGTGTGTGTGTGTGTGTATGCATGTTTGTGCATCAAATGTTCACAAAGTGTTGGTACATATCCTTATAGAAGGTCAGAAAATTTGTAACTTATGGAGAATATATTAATACTAAAGAAATTTCTGCCCTCAATCATTCTGTATCCTTCTCTATAAAGGCACTGAACAGATCAACAAGATAATGCTCTCATAATCCCCTCTCTCACAATTTTAACAACAGATTTTTAAATGGAAGTTCATTTCATTTCTAGCCCCATAAATCATGTATCTCACTATGTATATTTATGTTCATAAACGTTTTACTAAATCATAGTTAATTTTATTGACTCACACTGGATTTTGTGGGGCTTAGATAGTGAAGATAAGTGACTGAAACTTGATTCTATATAAATTCAGAGGTTTTAGCTTCTGCTAAAATAAATAAAGGGAGCAAGATCATTTTCAGATGTGTTTTATTAGAGAATATAAAAAAATCTCAGATCTGAAGTACCTTTTCACCTCTCATACCATCTTACATGATGGGACAGGTAAACAGAGATGGGAACAGGATCCTTAATGTTGTATGTATGTAGAGACTTTAACTGATTTTTTTTTGCAAAATAGAAAATTATGCATATGCATAACTCATTAAGAATTTCATTCCCATTCTTTGGTTGAGGGACATCTCGGTTGTTTCCATCTTGTGGCTATTACAAATAAGGTTGCTATGAACATAGTGGAGCACTTGTCCCTGTGGTATGGTGGGACATCTTTTGGGTATATATCCAAGCTGGTTGTTCAGCCTGATTGAAGTCTTTCCAATTTTCGGAAGAACTGTCATATTGAATACCAGAGTGATTGTACTATTTTTTAATCCCACCAGCAATAGAGAACTGTTCCTCTCTCCACATCTTCACCATCATGTGCTGTCACCTGAGGTTTCGATCTTTGTCACTCTAACTGGTGTAAAGTTGAATCTCAGTGTTGTTTTGATTTGCATTTCTCTAATGACTAAGGACTGTGAACATTTCTTTAAGTGTTTCTAAGTCATTTGACATTCTTCAGTTGTGAATTCACTGTTGAGCACTGTACCCCATTTTTTAATTGAGTTATTTGGTGTTTTTGGAGTCTAATGTATTGAATTATTTATTTATTTTGGATATTACTCCTCTGTCAGATGTAGAGTTAGTGAAGTTTTCTTTAAATTTGTAGATTGCTGATTTGTCTTATTGATGGTATCTTTTGCTTTACAAAAGCGTTTCAGTTTTATGAGAGACCATTTATCTATTGTTGATCTTAGAGCCTGAGCCATTGGTGCTTGGTTCAGGAAATTTTCCCCTGTGCCAATGAGTTTGAAAATATTTTCCACTTTTTATTCTATTAGATTTAGTGTACCTGGTTTTATGTTGGGGTTCTGATCTGCTTGGACTTGAACTTTGTGCAAGGTGACATTTATGATTCAATTTTCTTTCAACTACAGACAGACCACAAGTTACGTCAGCACCATTTATTGAAGATGGTTTCTTTTTCTAATGTATGGTTTTGACTTCTTTGTCAAAGATCAAGTGTCCATAGGTATACGGGTTTACTTCTAGATCTTTGATTCTATTCTATTGATCAACCTATGTATTTCTGTACCAATACCATGCATGTTTTTATCACTATTGCTTTGTGGTATAGCTTGAGGTCATGGATGGGAATTCCCCTGGAGGTGTTTAATTTACACAATGAAATACTATTCTGTTATTAAAATGAGGACAACATGAATTTTGTAGGCAAATGGATGGAACTAAGAAATATCCTGAGCAAGGTAACTCAGACCCAAAATAATATACAAGGTATCCTTAGTGGCTATTAGCCAAAAATTACAGAATACCTATGATGCAACCCACAGACTGTAAGGAATTCAACAAGCAGAAAAGCCCAAGTAAGGATGCTTCAATTCCACTTAGCATGGGAGTTAAAGGGAGGGAGGGAATTGGTTGAGAGAGGGAGGGGAAAGGGGAAAGGGAAACGGGATTAGATATGAGGGGCACAGACAGGAGAGAAGTTCAGAGGGCCAAAAGAATGAATAAAGATAAGCAGCCTAGGGTAATGGAGGCGGGGGAACCCTCTAGAAAGTACTGGGACCCAGGAGGTGAGAGACTCACTGGGAGTAGCCTTAGTCAAAATATCCACCATTGGTGAGAGGGAACTCCAAGAATACACCTCCATTAGATAGACAGGGATCAAACAGTGGTTACTTATCCACAGTCAAAATTTCTGACCTAGGACTGTTCTTGTCTAAAAGAATTGCTGGGAAAAATGGAGGAGAGACTGAAGGAAAGGCAGTCTAATGACCAGCTCAACTTTGGATGCATCTCATTGTAGGGGTGGGGGCACTAAGGCCTGACATTATTACTGATGCTAGGATGTGTTTACAGATGGAAGCCTGGCATGGCTCTCCTCTGAGAGGGTCTACCAGCAGCTAACTGAGACAGAAGCATATACCTACACCCAACCATTGGACTAAAGTCAAGGTTGAATTATGGGATGGAGTGAAGAAACTGAAGGTTTGAGCAACTCCATAGCAGTCTCGACTAACCCAGACACCAGGGAGCTCTAGAAACTGAGCCATCAACCAGGAACATAATTGAGCTGATCCAACATCCCTGGCCCAAATATAGAAGAAATCTGCCTGGTCTGGCCTCAGTGGGAAAAGATGAGTTTAATCCTGGAGAGACTTGAGGCCCCAGGGAAAGGGGAGTTCTGTTAGGGGGGCAACCTCTTAGAAGCAAGAGGGAGGAGGAATTGCGTGAAGAACTGTGGGAGGGACCTCAAGAGGGGAACAATGAATGTAATATAAATAAATAAAATCTTAAAAAGATTTTTATTTCCCATTTTTGTTATTCTAGCAGGTTTGGCTCTGGAATTTAGAACTTCTGTGTGTCTTGGCTTTTGTCTTTGTAACTTGATACTTTTTAAAGGTTTGAACTTGTGTTACTACAAGCTGAACAGTTTCACATATGGCATATCTTACCATGGTTCCGAGTATAACAAAATTCAGCAAGCTAGGGACTCCTGTTCCTCCTAGTTACTTTGTTTGATATTCTTATTGTGAAACTCACTTCTTGATGTTCAGTATCACAATGAGTCAAATTTACAAACACAAGTTGAAAGGAATACAAACAGGAGGAGGTAATAAGGCAGGAAGATTAGGGGATAATATGCTCAGACTGCATTGCATATATGTAATTGTGTGTACATTTTGTACAATTAATAAGTATTTATTATAAACTTACACTGAAGTATCATCTTCATAGCATTTCTGCTATAGAATACACATAGATTCAAAAATACTTGAGAGAATATCTATTATAAGGAAACTTATACACTGAAGACAATAATCTAAATGAGTATAGTTACTAGGGAAAATATTCTCCTCTTCCTCTTCCCCTTCTCCTCCTCCTCCCCCTTTTCCTCTTCCTCCTCTCTTTCTCTCTGTCTCTCTCTGTACCTCTGTCTATCTTTGTCTCTCCATCTTTCTCTCTTTCACACACAAGCACACACACATACACATACACATATGCATGCATATACAAATTAAAAATTTAACTACTGTAGCAATAATTCATAGTATTCCAGGTTAAGTATTTGAAGCAAGTAAAGTCAGCATACAAAGAGAAAATTGTTAAACTATACGTATTCTGATGCTCTTTAAAGAAGTTATTAAATCAGTCTCAATTCACATTGAAGTGCTAGTAGAAAGAGAAATTATGGGATGTATTTCCACAATGGAATCCAATCTTACACAAAATAGAATGCAATGATAGAAAGTAAATATAAGAGAATATCAAGATTTTAAGCAAAATAAGGCAGATAGTTGACAGGCACAGCATCAGTTCTATAAACAGAATGTAATAAAATAAGATAATGGCAAAGCAAGATTGTGAGATGACTATTATAATTATGAGGAAAGAGATGAAAAGACAAACAAGAAAAGGTAGAAATATTTTGTCTAAATAAAGAATAGGTTTTAACTCTAACACATTTTGTAAAACTATTTACAGTAATGAAGCTATTTCTGTCAAGCTTTCCAGAATGTGCAGTTTTGTTGTATTTGGCACTTTTAGGATTGAGTATTTTTGAGTTTTGTAAAATGATCATATCAGTCTCATATGAACTTAGAAATTTGAATGTCCTGAGAAGTTTGTAGTCCCAAGATGATATTGGAATGGTGTTTGTCAGCTCAGTGGCAGTCCTGGCTAGCTAGAGACAGTAATCAACCCAAAGCTGTGATCTGTTTGCATAGAACCCAGCATCTGTAGAGGCATTTGGCAATTTTGCCAAGTGCTTAGAGTTACCACAATCCAAGTGGATTTATCATGACATGGGCCCCATCATCTTCTTGGAAACCTCACAGGTTACTATTAGGAATAGTCATGTTTCCTTGAAACATGGTAACTGAAATTAACTTTCAATTGAAAGTAAAAACAATTCTTTTGGAAAATTGAAACCAACTACACCTTAGTATGCGTGGATAATGATACCTATTCTCCCTTCATATCTCTCTCTCTCCCTCTCCCTCCCTCTCTCTCTCTCTCTCTCTCTCTCATATATATATATATTAATATATATGTATTAAAGGCTTAATTATATTGATTTTTAGATTATAAATGAAATTCACTTTGAATTTCAGCCTGCCCTTTTTCTTTTCTTTATTTTTCTTTTTGTTTTTTGAGTTGCAAAATCCAGATTTATTTGTGAGAAATATCACTGTCACACACTTCTATAGACATCATTCTTAATTATAGTTTTTTAATTTATAAGTTAATTTATTTATTTTTATACTCCAGATTTTATTCCCCTCTCAGTTTACCTCCTGAGAGTTCCACATCCCATACCTCCTCCCCACCCCCTGCATCCCTCTCCTTCCCCACATCTTCACAAGGATGTCCCCACTCCACCAGACTTCTAAACTTCCTGGGGCCTCTAGTCTCTTGATGGTTAGGTGCATCTTCTCTGACTGAACCCAAACCCAGGGGTACTCTAATGTATATGTGTTTGAGGCCTCATCTCAGCTGGTGTACGCTGTCTGGTTGGTGATCCATTGTCTAAGAAATCTCTGGGGTCCAGGTTAATTGAGATTGCTGGTCTCCCTATAGGGTTTCCCTCCTCCTTAGCTTCCCACCTAATCAGCCAGAGGGGTAAGCATCTTTTGTTCATTGGTTGGGTGCACATACCTGCATTTGACTCTTTCAGCTGCTTGTTGGGTCTTTTGGAGAACAGTCATGGTAAATTCCTTTTTGTGAACACCCCATAGACTCATTAATGGTGCTAGATTTTTGAGTTTCCCCTTGAGGTAGATCCCACTTTGGGCCTGTAACTGGACCTTCTTTTCCTCAGGCTCTTTTCCATTTCTATTCTTGCATTTCTTTCAGACAGGAAGAATTATAGGTCAGAGATTTGGCTGGGGGATAGCAAGCCCATCTCTCACTTGATGCTCTGTCTTTTTGCTGGACGTGGATTCAGTAAGTTCCCTCTTCCCATTGTAGGGCTTTTCATCTAGGGTTTCCCCCTTTTTGAGTCCTGAGAGTTTCTTACTTCGCGGGTCTCTGGGACATTTTAGAGGGTCCTCCCAACCTCCTTCCTCCAAATTTAAACCACTGTATTTCCAATGTCCCTGCTTCTGCTTCCCAAGTGTTGGGATTAAAGGCATGAGCTTCCCTAGTGCTGGGATTAATCAGCTGAAACACCACCTGGCAATGGATTCTTTATAATTACTATTCTCATAGAGTTGTCCTGGTTTAATTTGGTTCTCTATTTCCCCTTACTTTTTTAGTATTAAGGGCAAACTTACAAGTTTTCAGAGTGTGTAATTTATTATTCTTTTTGATTTATTCTAAATTGACCACTGGAAAAATTTATTATTATATTATAGACTTGGACATGATGCTAATATGTCCACACTTTCATTATTTTTAGACTTTTTTGTCTGTCTTGCCTGTATGAGCGACATAAAATTTGATGTCTTTGCTAAGTTTTGCCATTTCAATTCATGCCTCCTATGACCAGATATTTTTGCCATTTATCTACCAGTTAGTGGTTTTCCATTTTGATGACAATATAGTTGTACCATTGAGCACATACCATGAATTGGAGGAGATGGAGATTTTTCTTTTGTTTTTCTAGTTGTTTGTCTTCTAGCACTGGTTTTGTGGTTTCTTCCTTAGTATTGATCATTACATCTCCCAATCTATAGTCTTCTGCTTTACATTAATTTTGGTTCCATCACTGGTTGATAAACTGGCAGTAAACAATGCAATAAAATGTTATGACCATTGCACTTGCCCCACAGTTCAAGGCATGTCTCTTTTAGGGGAGTGGTGAGCAGTTTTGGTAACTGAGTTATTTCTTCAGGAAGAGAATGCACAAATCCTTTTGATACCTCATCCTAATCATGAAGGAATTAGGTGCCAGCTCCATTGTAATACCTTTACATGCATAGATGAGTCTGCAAAAGATTCTGCCCTTATGATCATAGTTGGCAACGACTGAGTATAAGATGCTCCATGCTTCTTAAAATGTCCAAATTTATTTCTCAAAGACAGAATATTCTCCACATATGGAAAATTTTGCAATAGAAGCCAACAGATAAATGTTGGTGGACTCCTTTTTTTCTTCATGAAGAGTTCCTAGTTGCTAATTTACTGAAAAATACAATATCCATAAGTATATTATCACTTGGTGCAACATTGGACAGGGTTGCATACACAGAGATGAGATAAGTCTCAGTCACAAAAGCTGCTTTTTGTTCCTGTTCCCATTGGAAATTAGCTGCCTTTCTAATAAGCCTGTAGAGTTTTTTTTGTAATAATCTGTAAAGTTAATTTGAGATTTCTCTAGTGTGCAAATATACCAATTAGAAGCTGTATCTCAGTTTTGCCTCAGGGAGGTCTAATTAAAGCGTTGGCCACAACCACCTTGTTTGCAGTATACCTATAATTTAGAAAACAACTAATTTATGGAGATATGCCTATCTTTGCTGGAATGCAATGCATGGGCTCTCATTGCCTTGTTCAAATATTTTATCCTAGCTTCAAATCACTCCAATTCTTAGAGATTTAGAAAATAAGTTTGATCTCTAGGAACCTTCTGAATTTTACTAATATTTAAAATCTTTTGACTGTTTTAAATACCAAACAACAAAAACATCCTTTCTATGTAACAAGAAAACTCAAAAGTTGATATCCAAGATGGTGTGGACCACATGGCAATCTACAATCTAACATTCTAACAGAGAATTAAGATGCAATGTTTAACCAAATCCATTTATTTTTCCATTTAATTCCAATAAGGCAAATGTATTATCATTTAAAATCACTATTTTTTGTATTTTACTTTATCATGCACGATCAAATGAAAAGCGTATATTGGTCTTTATAAATTAATTTGTACTGAATGAGTGAGCTGTCTGATGAAATATTTCATCCTTATTCAGGAGGACGTTCAGTATGAATGTAATCTATATCAATCTTGATGGTATCCACAGCTTTTATTCTCCTGGGGAAACAAAGACAAATCTTCTTTCCCAACGTAGCAGATATCACACTTTTCATACTGAATTCAATATAACTTTAAAATTTAGAGGCTGTTTTTTCTAATATCCAATTTCTCTCAAAATATATTGTTTCTTTCTCATTAGCATTTTAAAATTTAAATTAGTTAATAAAGAGCACAGGAACCTCAATGGAGGAGTTAGAGAAAGGACTGAAGGAGCTTACGGGGTTTGCAACACCATAGGAAGAACAACGGTATCAACCAACTAGACCCCTTGACCCTGACGTCCCAGGGACTAAATCACCAACCAGAGTATACATGGGGGAATCCATGGCTGCAGTTGCATATGTAGCAGACAATGGCATTGCCTGTCATCAGTAGGAGGAGAAGCCCTCAGTCTTGTGAAGGCTCTTTTCTCCAGTGTAAGGGAATGCCGGAATGTTGAGGTGGACATGGGTGGGTGCAAGTGGGAGCATCCACATAGAAGCAGGGGGAGGGTGGGTGGCAGAAAAGGGAACCAGGAAATAGGATAACATTTGAAGTGTAAGTATATAAAATATCCAATAAAAAATGGCAAAGTCTACCTCTTGGGCTTTTTTTTTTACCATTTTCAATTTAATAAGTATATCTTTTAATGTGAAATTAGATCCTTCTATAACTTCTTGTCCTATAGCATTGTGTGGTATACCTGTAATATACTTAATGTTGTAATATATGAGAACCCATTTCATTTCACTAGAAAGTTATGCTGGGGCATCATCATTCCTAATTTGTACAAGCATCCACATATTAGCCACAACTTCCAGTTAATATTTGTAGTTCCAGGGTCAGCCTTAACAGAACTTAAAGCAGTTACCTATAGAAATCCTGAGTATATATTTGTATGGTGCACATACTTTAGTTTTCCAAACCCTGCAAAGTGAAACTCACCCATTTGCCAAATTTCATTTCTTTGAGTATCTTTTAGGTTACTTCCTGCAAGTAGTGGAGTCTGGTTATACAAAGAGCAAGCAGGATATTTCCTTATAATTTTTGACTTGTTGACAAGTGACAAAATTTGTCTTCAAACCTTTGCTGTTAACATGGTGTTTCTTATGAAATAATGAGGCTTCTTGAACATTTTATATTAATAGTTGATTAATTTATTCATTACCACGTGCTAAACCAACAATCAGATCTGTGTGGTATTTATATGTGTTATATACAATGAATGATTTTTATTTCTGAATGCCTGTTGTAGTTGAATAAATAGCAAGGTTAATTTTGAATCATACAGAATAAGTTCAATGATTTCAATCTGTAAACATACTCTTCCTGCATATTCAGAGTCAGTAATTATATTAAGAGTTTCAGGAAAATCTAACAATGCCATAAGAATGGGTTTTAAACTAAATCATAAGGGCTTTGATTAATTTTATTTATTTTTCTTGACTTATAACCAGCCTTTCCTGATTTATTTGCATCACTATAGAATGCAGGGACTCTTAAAATTGCTGTATCTTTTATTATATGAGGCAGAATCCAATTAGTTCTTTTTATAAGCTGAAGTCTCTTGCTTTGGTATTTTAGTTGCTAATCTCTCCCCCAAAATTACTGCAAACTCTTTGACGCTGTCCAATCTCCACCCATAATGAGGCAATTTTAGCATTAGTAAAAAGTACCATAATTTCTGCTTGGTCTATTCATACTTATTGATGAAGTCTCATTTTTTCCTTTCAGTATTAGCTCAGAAACATTTGCAGTATAGGTAATAGATTTTACTTTGCATGCTAAAATCTATTCTAAGATATTATATTCTGTCAACATAAGGATTCCTGTCAGAGAATGAGTAAAAGACAAGATAACTAAAAATCAATTGAGTGTTAGATCCAAGAAATCCACATTGGATCCTGTAATTCTTTTCTATCAGAGCCAATACCCTCAGCTGATATTTTTCTTGAACTATTTATTTCATGATCACTTTGTAAGGTTTGAGATAAATTAAGTAGTTCTTGAGTAGTTAATCTAATGGTTGGTTATGGCTAGTTAATATTTCCCAGCCATTCCTGAAAATCATTAAAAGTTTTTACTTAATATCTTCTGTTTTGTATTTTCTGTTCCTGAATATTCTGTAAACCGATATTATACTTCAGATTATTAATATATTCTCATCTTTGTTTCTTTTCAATAGCAATTTGTAATTCCTTTTGTGAATCTCTGCATTTGAATCAACAGCGATATATCATCCATATAATGATGAATTTTAAATTAAGGAAATTGTTTACAAATTATTACTAATGGACATTGTACAAAATATTGATGTATTGGTTTATTTAACATTTCTTGTGGAATATCTTTCCAGTGATACTTTTTAAATGTCAAGCATTATTATTAGTAGACACTGTGAAAGCAGTTTTTATCCTGTTTTATAAAGATATTGTAAAAACAAAAAGCAGTCTTTTAAATCAATTACTATAATAAACTATCCTTTAAGTAACAGAGAAGACAAAGGAATAACAAACTGCAAAGCTCATTGGTTGAACTACCTTATTTATGGCTCTTCAATCTGTTAATGTTTTCCAGTCTCCTGAGTTTTTAAAGTGAAAAATATAGGAGAATTTCAAGGATTGGTTGATTCTTCAATATGTTGATCATTTAGCTGCTCCTGTACCAGGTGTCTTAATACTTCATTTTTTCAAACATCAAAGCCCTTTATTTCAACCACACAGATTTGTCAGTTAGACATTTCAAAGGTAGGGAACCTAGTACCTTACCTTTGAAAACCAATAGCTATAGTATCATGCTTGTGTACAACCGGAATTATTATTGAATGCTCCTAATTATATCTTTTAATTTTTTTATCACAGCATTCTTTATTTCATGATTTGTTTGTAAATTTGGAGAAATGTTAATCTATATTATTCATTGTTTTAACAATTCATACCTAAATAGATTCAAGGCTTTATTAGCCATATACAGTTTAGTTTTTCTTATTGTCCTTCTGCCCCTATAAACTCAACCCATCCTGAATATTGTTTTACCTGAGATAAAGTTCCAATTCCTAAAATATGAACATTTATCTCCTAAATAGGTCAATAGAGATGCCAAGAGTTTGGTGAAATTATTGTTGCATCTGCTTCTGTGTCTACTAAATCTTCAATTCAATGTCATTTCTTTGTATCTTTAGCTTTGGTCTCTGATAATTTATTGTGGTTTTCAAAAATACTTGTTTGTTGTTGTCTTTTGCTTTTCTGTTTTTTTTTTCTACTGAAGCTATTCTCTCCCCAATTTCTGACAAAGTAGTATTATTTTTAACAAACTAAATCTTTTAAGTGCTCTGTGGATGAGTTTCTTTTTTTTTCAGTTTTTTTTTATTTATTTAATACTTAATAATAATTCTTTGGTTTCCTGGCAAACATCCCCCTCCCCCCTCCCCTTCCTTATGGGTGTTCCCCTCCCAACCCTCCCCCCATTGCTGCCCTCCCCCCAACAGTCTAGTTCACTGGGGGTTCAGTCTTAGCAGGACCCAGGGCTTCCCCTTCCACTGGTGCTCTTACTAGGATATTCATTGCTACCTATGGGGTCAGAGTCCAGGGTCAGTCCATGTATAGTCTTTAGGTAGTGGTTTAGTCCCTGGAAGCTCTGATTGCTTGGCATTGTTGTACATATGGGGTCTCGAGCCCCTTCAAGCTCTTCCAGTTCTTTCTCTGATTCCTTCAACGGGGGTCCTATTCTCAGTTCAGTGGTTTGCTGCTGGCATTCGCCTCTGTATTTGCTGTATTCTGGCTGTGTCTCTCAGGAGCGATCTACATCCGGCTCCTGTCGGTCTGCACTTCTTTGCTTCATCCATCTTGTCTAATTGGGTGGCTGTATATGTATGGGCCACATGTGGGGCAGGCTCTGAATGGGAGTTCCTTCAGTCTCTGTTTTAATCTTTGCCTCTCTCTTCCCTGCCAAGGGTATTCTTGTTCCCCTTTTAGAGAAGGAGTGAAGCATTCACATTTTGATCATCCGTCTTGAGTTTCATTTGTTCTAGGCATCTAGGGTAATTCAAGCATTTGGGCTAATAGCCACTTATCAGTGAGTGCATACCATGTATGTGTTTCTGTGATTGGGTTATCTCACTCAGGATGATATTTTCCAGTTCCAACCATTTGCCTACGAATTTCATAAAGCCGTTGTTTTTGATAGCTGAGTAATATTCCATTGTGTAGATGTACCACATTTTCTGTATCCATTCCTCTGTTGAAGGGCATCTGGGTTCTTTCCAGCTTCTGGCTATTATAAATAAGGCTGCGATGAACATAGTGGAGCACGTGTCTTTTTTATATGTTGGGGCATCTTTTGGGTATATGCCCAAGAGAGATATAGCTGGATCCTCAGGCAGTTCAATGTCCAATTTTCTGAGGAACCTCCAGACTGATTTATATTGGTGCTTATCTTGACAAAAAAGGCCAAATCACCCTTTTATATTTGGAATTAGCATTTTCAACAGCCACAGTTTTGATTAATATTTATCTGATTATGAATCTGATGTTATTCTATTTCAGCCTAAACTAATGTTTGCAAAAATTCAATGAATGCTTCTTTTTAGACTTGTATTATTCTAATAAGTGACTCAGACCTTTTCTGGTTTTTAACTTTGTCCCAAGAACTTTAAGCTGCTAAAAAACGTAGCACCAAGGTGCGATCATTAAATTTAAGTTGTTTTTGTAAATAAGCATGACACTCACCTAACGACTGATTTTGTGAAATGTTAATACCACTAGTACCATTTCATTTTTCTATGACCATAGTTTCCTCTTTCCATTAAGTTCACCATTGTAATTGATGACTAGCTTCCAATATTGCTTTTGCCAAATCGTTCCAGGGTTGAAGTATAATTCTATTGTAAGTTGCTTAATAATATCTTTTCACATATGCTCACTGTATACCATATTTAACGATTGCTGCCTAAACTCTCCTCAAATCTAATATGACTATAGGATTCCATTCAATTATTCATAACCTTGGGTGTGCCTATCATCTGCTGATAATTCTCGTAAATATTTAGATAAACTAAGCTTCTTTTTTTTAATCTTTATTAACTTGAGGATTTCTTATTTACATTTCGATTGTTATTCCCTTCCCGGTTTCTGGGCCAACATCCCCCTTACCCCTCCCCTTCTATATGGGTGTTCCCTTTCCCATCCTGCCCTCATTACCGCCCAGCCCCCCAAAATCACGTTCACTGGGGGTTCGGTCTTGGCAGGACCCATGGCTTCCCCTTCCACTGGTGCTCTTACTAGGCTATTCATTGCTACCTATGAGGCTGGAGCCCAGGGTCAGTCCATGTATAGTGTTTGGGTAGTGGCTTAGTCCCTGGAAGCTCTGGTTGCTTGGTATTATTGTTCATATGGGGCCCCTTCAAGCTCTTCCAGTCCTTTCCGTCAACGGTGGTCTTGTTCTCAGTTCAGTGGTTTGCTGCTGGCATTCGCCAATGAATTTGTTGTATTCTGCCTGTGTCTCTCAGGAAGATCTACATCCGGTTCCTGTCGGCCTACACTTCTTTCCTTCATCCATCTTGTCTAATTGGGTGGCTGTATATGTATGGGCCACATGTGGGGCAGGCTCTGAATGGGTGTTCCTTCTGCCTCTGTTCGAAACTTTGCCTCCCTATTCCCTGCCAATGGTATTCCCCTTTTAAAGAAGGAGTGAAGCATTCACATTTTGGTCATCCTTCTTGAGATTCATGTCTTCTGTGCATCTAGGGTAATTCAAGCATTTGGGCTAAAAGCCACTTATCAATGTGTGCATACCATGTGTGTTTTTCTGTGAGTGGGTTACCTCACTCAGGATGATATTTTCCAGTTCTCTCCATTTGCCTATGTATTTCATAAAGTCATTGTTTTTTATAGCTGAGTAATATTCCATTGTGTAGATGAACCACATTTTCTGTATCCATTCTTCTGTTGAAGGGCATCTGGGTACTTTCCAGCTTCTGGCTATTATAAATAAGGCTGCTATGAACATAGTGGAACATGTGTCTTTGATATATGTTGGGGCATCTTTTGGGTATATGCCCAAGAAAGGTATAGCTGGGTCCTCAGAAAGTTCAATCTCCAATTTTCTGAGGACCCTCCAGACTGATTTCCAGAATGGTTGTACCAGTCTGCAATCCCACCAATAGTGGAGGAGTGTTTCTCTTTCTCCACATCCTCACCAGCACTTACTGTCACCCGAGTTTTTGATCTTAGCCATTCTCACTGGTGTGAGGTGAAATCTCAGTGTTGTTTTGATTTGCGTTTCCCTTATGGCTAAAGATATTCAACACTTCTTTAGTTGTTTCTCAGCCATAAAGCATTCCTCAGCTGTGAATTCTTTGTTTAGCTCTGAAACCCAATTTTAGTAGGGTTATTTGTCTCCCAGCCGTCTAACTTCTTGAGTTCTTTGTATATTTTGGATATAAGCCCTCTATATGTTGTAGGATTGGTAAAGACCTTTTCTCAATCTGTTGGTTGTCATTTTGTCCTAACAACAGTGGCCTTTGCCTTACAGAAGCTTTGCAGTTTTATGAGATCCCATTTGTCGATTCCTGATCTTAGAGCATAAGCCATTGGTGATTTGTTCAGGAAATTTTTTCCAGTGCCCATGTGTTCGAGTTGCTTCCCCACTTTTTCTTCTATTAATTTGAGTGTATCTGGTTTAATGTGGAGGTCCTTGATCCACTTGAACTTAAGCTTTGTACAGGGTGATAAGCATGGATCGATCTGCATTCTTCTACATGTTGCCCTCCAGTTGAACCAGCACCATTTGCTGAAAATGCTATCTTTTTTCCATTGGATGGTTTTGGCTCCTTTGTCAAAAATCAAATGACCATAGGTGTGTGGGTTCATTTCTGGGTCTTCAATTCTATTCCATTGTTCTATCTATCTATCTCTCTACCAATACCATGCATTTTTCATCAATTTTGCTTTTGGTAAAATGGCCATTTTTACTATATTAATCCTGCCAATCCATGAGCATGGGAGATTTTTCCATCTTCTGAGGTGTTCTTCACTTTCTTTCTTCAGAGGCTTGAGTTCATATTGTACAGATCTTTTACTTGCTTGGTTAAAGTCACACCGAGATATTTTATATTATTTGGGACTATTATGAAGGGTGTCATTTCCCTTATTTACTTCTAGGCTAGTTTCTCTTTTGTGTGGAGGAAGGCTACTGATTTATTTGAGTTAATTTAATACCCAGCCACTTTGCTGAAGTTGTTTACCAGCTTTAGTAGTTCTCTGGTAGAACTTTTGGTATCAGTTAAATATACTATCATATCATCTACAAATAGTGATATTTGACTTCTTCTTTTCCAATTTGTATCCCCTTGATCTCCTTTTGTTGTCTGATTGCTCTGGCTAGAACTTCAAGAACTATATTGAATAAGTAGGGAGAGAGTGGGCAGCCTTGTCTAGTCCCTGATTTTAGTGGGATTGCTTCAAGTTTCTCTCCATTTAGTTTAGTGATAGCGACTGTTTTGCTGTGTATGGCTTTTACTATGTTTAGGTATGGGCCTTGAATTCCTATTCTTTCTAGTACTTTTATCCTTTTATGGGTGTTGAATGTTGTCAAATGCTTTCTCAGCATCTAATGAAATGATCATGTGGTTTTGTTCTTTCAGTTTGTTTATATAATGGATCACGTTGACGGTTTTCCGTATATTAAACCATCCCTGCATGCCTGGGATGAAGCCTACTTGATCATGGTGGATGATTGTTTTGATGTGCTCTTGGATTCGGTTTGCCAGAATTTTATTGAGTATTTTTGCATCGATATTCATAAGGGAAAGTGGTCTGAAGTTCTCTTTCTTTGTTGTGTTTGTGTGGTTTAGGTATAAGAGTAATTGTGGCTTCATAGAAGGAATTCATTAGGGCTCCATCTGTTTCAATTTTGTGGAAGAGTTTGGATAATATTGGTAAGAGGTTTTCTATGAAGGTCTGATAGAATTCTGCACTAAACCCATCTGGACCTGGGCTCTTTTTGGTTGGGAGACCTGTAATGACTGCTTCTATTTCATTAGGAGTTATGGGGTTGTTTAAATGGTTTATCTGTTCCTGATTTAACTTCAGTACCTGGTATCTGTCTAGGAAATTGTCCATTTCCTGCAGATTTTCAAGTTTTGTTGAATATAGGCTTTTGTAATAAGATTTGATGATTTTTTGAATTTCCTCTGATTCTGTAGTTATGTCTCCCTTTCCATTTCTGATTTTGTTAATTTGGACACACTCTCTGTGTCCTCTGGTTAGTCTGGCTAAGGGTTTATCTATCTTGTTGATTTTCTCAAAGAGCCAACTTTTGGTTCTGTCGATTCTTTGTATGGTCCTTTTTGTTTCTACTTTGTTGATTTGAGCTCTGAGTGTGATTATTTCCTGCCTTCTAATCCACCTGGCTGTATTTGCTTCTTTTTGTTCTAGAACTTTTAGGTGTGTTGTCACGCTGCTGACATATGCTCTCTCCTGTTTCTTTCTGCAGGCACTCAGCACTCTGAGTGTTCCTAGTAGCACAGCTTTCATTGTGTCCCATAAGTTTGGGGATGTTGTACCTTCATTTTCATTAAATTATAAAACGTTTTTAATTTCTTTCTTTATTTCTTCCTTGACCAGGTTATTATTGAGTAGTGCATTGTTCAACTTCCACGTATGTGTGGGCATTCTTCACTTATTGCTATTGAAGACCAACTTTAGCCATAAGGGGCTGATAGAACGCATGGGATTATTTCTTTCTTTCTTTATCTGTTGAGACCTGTTTAAGACCAATTATATGGTCAATTTTGGAGAAAGTACCATGAGGCGGTGAGAAGAATGTGTATCATTTTGTTTTAGGATAACATGTTCTGTAAATATCTGTTAAGTCCATTTGGTTCATGACTTCTCTTAGTCTGTCTATGTCTCTAATTTCTGTTTCCATGATCTGTCCATTGATGAGACTGGGGTGTTGAAATCTCCTACTATTATTGTGTGAGATGTAATGTGTGCTTTGAGCTTCAGTAAGGTTTCTTTTATGTATGTAGGTGCCCTTGTATTTGGAGTATAGATATTTAGGATTGAGTGTTCATTGATGGATTTTTCCTTTGATGAATATGAAGTGTCCTTCCTTATCTTTTTTGATGACTTTTCGTTGAGAATCGATTTTATTCGATATTAGAATTGCTACTCCAACTTGCTTCTTCAGAGCATTTGGTTGGAAAGTTGTTTTCCAGCCTTTCACTATAAGATAGTGTCTGAATTTGTCTCTGAGGTGTATTTCCTGTAGGTAGCAGAATGTAGGGTCCTCATTGCATATCCAGTTTGTTAATCTATATCTTTGTATTGGGGCGTTGAGATCCTTGAGGTTGAGAGATATGAAGGAATTGTGATTATTGCTTCCTGTTATATTCATATTTGGATGTGAAATTATTTTTGTGTGCTTTTCTTCTCTTTGTTTTGTTGCCAAGTTGATTAGTTTCTTGCTTTTTCTAGGGTGCAGTTTGCCTCCTCATGTTGGGCTTACCATTTATTATCCTTTGTAGGGCTTGATTTGTAGAAAGATATTGTGTAAATTTGGTTTTGTCATGGGATATCTTGGTTTCTCCATCTATGTTAATTGAGAGTTTGCAGGATACAGTAACATGGGCTGGCATTTGTGTTCTCTTAGGGTCTGTTTGACATCTGTCCAGGATCTTCTGGCTTTCATAGTCTCTGGTGAGTAGTCTGGTGTGATTCTGATAGGTCTGCATTATATGTTACTTGACCTTTTTCCCTTACTACTTGTAATATTCTTTCTTTATTTTGTGCATTTGGTGTTTTGACTATTATGTGACGGGAGGAGTTTATTTTCTGGTCCAATCTATTTGGAGTTCTCTAGGCTTCTTGTATGTTTATGGGCATCTTTTTCTTTAGGTTAGGGAAGTTTTCTTGTATGATTTTGTTGAAGATATTTACTGGTCCTTTGAGCTGGGAGTCTTCACTCTCTTCTATACCTATTATCCTTAGGTTTGATCCTGTCATTGA
This sequence comes from Rattus norvegicus, assembly GCF_021556685.1. Taxonomy (NCBI): domain Eukaryota; kingdom Metazoa; phylum Chordata; class Mammalia; order Rodentia; family Muridae; genus Rattus; species Rattus norvegicus. The sequence goes on along the minus strand of NC_141541.1, from coordinate 24,652,436 downwards.
GTCCTGGATTGGGCTGCCTCTTTTCCATTTAATCCTGTGGTGTCATTGTAGATACTTGCCTACCTCATCTGTATGTGTCTGAATATATCTCTTATTTTCCTTTACTTGTCTTTATAAAGCTTGGATATCAATCTAATTTTTATATTTGGCACAGAAATTCCTATTGCTATTAAACGTAAAATATAAATTACTAGGCTGATAGTAAGTACAATCAGTATCATGTCAATTTTAATCAAGTCATTTATCTTTTCATTTTCAAGCCATCTAAAGTAGCATTATAAAGGGTCCTAGTGGGGTTGGGGATTTAGCTCAGTGGTAGAGCGCTTGCTTAGCAAGTTCAAGGCCCTGGGTTTGGTCCCCAGCTCTAGAAAAAAAAGAAAGAAAAAAAAGGGTCTTATTGCCCTGTATTCTGATATTTTCCATCCTTAACATGGAAAAGGTTATTTCTTTTATTTCTTTTGCAGAATATTTTGTTTATTTACATTTCAAATGTTATCACCTTTCCTGGTTTCCTCTCTGGCAACTCCCTATCTCATTCCCCCCTTCCCCTGCTTCTCTGGGGGTACTCCCTCAAACACCCATAAACTCTCTCCTAACGACTCACTCGGTCCTTTCTCCCCACAGTGGCATTCCACTACACTGGGGTATCAAGCCATCACCAAAGTTTTCTCCTCCCATTTATGCCAGGTAAAATCATCCTCTGCTATGTATGCAGCTGGAGCCTTGGAATCCCTTCATGTATACTCTTTGGTTGGTGGTTGTGTCCCTGGGAGTTTTGGGGTGTCTGGTTTGTTGATATTGTTATTCTTCCTATGGGGTTGCAAACCCCTCAAACTCCTTCATTACTTTCTCTGTCTCCTTCATTGGGAACTCTATTCTCAGTCCAATTGTTAGCTGTGTACATCTGCCTTTGTATTTTTCAGGCTCTCAGGTGACAGCTATATCAGGCTCCTATCTGCAAGCACTTCTTTGCATCCCCAATAGTGTCTGGGTTTGTGACTGTATATGATATGAGTCCCCAGATGGAGCAGTCTCTTGATGGCCTTTCCTTCAGGCTGTGCTCCATATTTTGTCTTCTTACTTTCTCCTGTAAGTATTTCGTTCCCCCTTCTAAGAAGGACTGAAACATCTACACCTTGATCTTCCTTCTTTTTGAACTTCATGTGCTCTGTAAATTGAATCTTGGGTATTCCAAGCTTTTGGGCTAATATACACTTATCAGTGAGTGCATACTGTGTGTGTCCTTCTGTGATTGCATTATATCACACAGAATGATATTTTCTAGTTACATTTGCTTAAGAATTTCTTGAAGTCATTGGTTTTAATAACTGAGTAGTAGTCCATTGTGTAAATGTACCACATTTTCTGCATCCATTCTTCTGTTGAAGGACATCTGGGTTCTTTGTAATTTCTGTCCGTTATAAATAAGGCTGCTATTAACATAGTGGAGCATGTATCCTTGTTATATGTTGGAGAATCTTGTTATATGTTGGAGAATCTTATGCCCAGGAAAGCTTTAGCTGGGTCCTCCGGTAGTACTATGTCCAATTTTCTGAGGAACCACCAGAATGATTTCCAGAGTGGTTGTAACAGCTTGCAATCCCACCAACAATGGAGGAGTGTTCCTCTTTCTCCACATCCTAACCAGCATCTGTTGTTACCCGAGTTTTTGATCTTAGCCATTTTGACTGATGTGAGGTGGAATCTCAGTTTTGTTTTGATTTTACTTTCCTAATGACTGAGGATGTTCAACATTTATTTAGGTTGTTCTTGAGCATTCAGTATTCAACAGTTGAGAATTCTTTGTTTAGCTCTGTACCCCATTTTTAATATGCTTATTTTTTCTCTGGAGTCTAATTTCTTGAGTTCTTTGTATATATTGGATATTATCTTACCACAAAGCCTATAATGAACAAAACTGGAAAATCTGGATGAAATGGACATTCTTTTAGACAGATACCCTGTACCAAATTTAATCAGGATTAGATAAACTATCTAAACAATTCCATAACCCCTAAAGAAATCAAACAAGTCATTAAAAGTCTCCCAACCAATAATGCCCAGGACCAGATGGGTTTAGTGCAGAATTCTATCAGACTTTCAAAGAAGACCTAATAACAATACTCTTCAAACTATTCTTCAAAATAGAAACAGAAGGAACACTACCCAAATTGTTCTATGAAGTGACAATTACACTAATACCTAAACCATACAGTGACCCAACAAAGAAATAGATCTTTGGACCAATTTCCCTTCTGAATTCTAATGCAAAAATGCTCAGTAAAATTTTTGAAAACTGAATAAAAGAACACATCAAAATGATCATCCATCATGATCATGTAGACATCATCCCAGGGATGCAGGGATGGTTCAATATACAGAAATCAATCAATGTAATCCACTACATAAACAAACTCAAAGTAAAAAAAAAACCCACATAATCATCTCATTAGATGCTGAGAAATCATTTGACAAAATTCAACACCCCTTCATTATGTAAGTCTTGGAAAGATTAGGAATTCAAAGCCCATACCTAAACATAGTAAAGCAATAAACAGCAAACCAATAGCCAACATTAACTAAATGGAGCGAAACTTGAAGCAATCCCATGGAAATCGGGGACTAGACAAGGCTGCCTACTCTCCCTAATTATTCATTATAATACTCGAAGTCCTAGCCAGAGTAATCAGACAGCCAAAGGAGGTCAAAGGGATACAAATTGGCAAGGAAGAAGTCAATATTACTATGTGCAGATGGTATCATAGTATAATTACATGACCCCAAAAGCTCCACCAAAGAACTACTAAGCCTGATAAACAGCTTCAGCAAAGTGGCTGAGTATAAAATTAATTCAAACAAATCAATAGTCTTCCTCTACTCAAAGGATAACAGGCTGAGAAAGAAATTAGGGAAATGACACCCTTAACAATAGTCACGAAATCATATAAAATAACTTGGTGTGACTCTAACCAAGCAAGTGAAAGAACTATAAGATAAGAATTTCAAGTCTTTGAAGAAAGAAATTGAAGATCTTAGAAGATGGAAAGATCACCCATGCTCACGATTAATATAGCAAAAATGGCCATCCTGACAAAAGCAATCTACAGATTCATTGCAATCATCATCAAAATTCCTACTTTTCCTTTAATGCTATATAACTTCCAAGGTGTCTTATAAAATCTGATGCCTTTTGTATTTCTGTATCTCTGTTTCATGATTTTTGCCATGCATTGGAACACCAAATTTTTATTTTTATTTTTCTTATTCTTATTATTCCCGCTCACTGCCCCGGTCATTCCCTCTCACAATCCTCCCCCTCCTCCTCTTAGCTAATAGGGGTCCACTTGGGTACCCTACTACACTGGCAACTTCAAATCTTTGTGAGGCTGTTTACATCCTTTCCTGCTGAGGACGAACAAGGTGGTCCATCTAGAAGAACATATTACATGTATAGGCAACAGCTTTTGAGATAATCCTCACACCAGTTGTTTAGATCCACATGAAGACCAAGATGAACATCCGGTATATATCTGAAGAGAGGCCTAGTTCCAGCTTGTGTATATTCTTTGGTTGGTGGTTCAGTCTCTGAAATCCCCAAGAGTTTGGTGTAGTTTACTCTGTTGGTCTTCCTATGGAGTTCCTATCCCATTCATGGCTTACAATTCTTCCTGTTCTTCTGAAGGAGACCCTGAGGTTCATGCACTGTTTGGCTCTGGGTGTCTGCATCTGTCATAGTCAGTTGCTGGATGGAGCTTCTCAGAGGACATTAATAGTGTCATGGATTGTAGCTTGCCCCTTGAATGGGTCTCAAGTTGGTCAGTTATTTGGCCATTCCCCCAGTCTCAGCTCTCTACCCTGTCCCTGTATTTCTTGTAGACAAGGTAGGTTTTGATTTCAAAATATTGTAGATGGTTGGTGTAACTCTTATTCTTTGGGGTTCCTGCCTGATCTCAAGCTGCACTACAGAGCAATAGTATTAAAAACTTCGTGGTATTAGTACAGAATATTTGACTTTATTTAATCCTATTTGCAATACTCAATCAGAAAGCTCTTCAAATAAATGTGTGTGCTTAGTCTGAGTCACAACACAAATAAAAACAGGTTTTTCCAGTAAATAACATAATTCCAGGGTTTACAATTTGATCAAATATCCTGCCACAGAAAAAAAGACAAACTACACCATGCTTCTGTAAGGTATAAGTCTCTGCACCTGACCACTTCCAAACAAAAGCTTCTCTCATCATAGAAGACAGCTGCATTTTTCTATTGGCATCAATTTAGCCAATTAGAAGGTAGTTTGATAGGTACAGAACATTTATTTAGAAAAAAGTAATAGTGGTAGCTTTCCAACTATATACTCTGACTTTTCAGCCATGGGATCCCCCTTTCTATTTCTTTCAGATTTCAGATCAGGTATGACCATCCAGTCATAAATGGAAAAACTCTTAATATCTTCCCCAAACCATAACTCAGAAACATTTTGGAAGAAGATTTAGAAAGAACAAAACAAAAGACAGAGAAAACCGAGGTTGATGTGGGATGCTGGTTTACAGACATGATATAGCTATTGTACATTTGAATTTACATTAGGTGTGATTAATGCTACAAGACTTCCACAAAATTTGCTTTGCCAAACCTTGTTATGTCAAGGAAGATTGGTACATAGCTCTCTGTCTTCTTTAGGATTACAGTTCCTGTAAAAAGACAACATGATCAAGGCAACTTTTACAAATAACAATGTTTAATTAGGGCTGGCTTACAGTTACAGAGGTTCAGTCCAGTATCATCATGGAGGGAAGCATGCCAGTGTTCAGGAAGACATAGTGCTAGAGAAGGAGCTGGGAGTTTTGCATGTTGATTTAACTGCAGTTGGGAAGACTTTCTTTTCTTTACTGGGTCAAGGTTAAACATAGTCCAAAACCACCAGCGATACACTTCTTCCAACAAGGTCACACACATTCAAACAAGGTCTGTCTCCTAAGAGTGTCAATTCCAATGGGCCAAGCATATTCAAACTACCACATTCTGCTCCTTTGCCTCAACTGGCTTTTTCAAACACAAGTCTATAGGGAGCATACCTAGCCATAGCACAATGCAAAATACATTTAGTCCAACCTCAGAATTCCCATAGCCTATAACAGTCTCAACTATGTTAAAAGTCTAAATTTCAAAGCGTCTTATGAGATTAATCAAATCTCAAATCGTAATCCCCTATAAAATAAAAATGCAAAATAAATACAAGCAAAAGTCACTGAATATATATTACCCTTCCAAAACATCATAGTAAGGAAAAACTGGACTGTAGCAAGACCAAAAACCAGCTGGGCAAACTCCAAACTCTGCATCTCCTTGTATTATGTAAAAGTGTTCTTCATATTTCCAAGTACTTTTAGTTTTTCATTGACCATAGCAATTGCCTTTCTCTTGGACTAGTTCTACTCCCTCTTAGCAGCTTTTTGCAGCAGGTATACCATGGCTCTGGCCTCTCTAACATCTTGGAGTCTATGAGGCAACTTTAACTTTATGGCATCTATTTGCAATGGCTGGGAACCACACATGATGTTCTGTGTTCTTCCAAAGGATTTGGGTAATTTCTCCATCTCTGCCTTCTGTAGGACTCAAGGTTGTATTTCACTTCATACCACTGATAGTGATCTTCTTGGTGGTCACATCATGGTACTAGCATCTCCAATATGCTGGGGTCTTCTGCTGAAACTAGTTTTAATCAGTATATTCTTATAGGTTCTCTTCATGGTGCCAAGGCTCAAATTATATGCATGACCCCTTCAGTCCTGGGCTGACAACTGCAACTGGGGATGCACTTTTAACAGTAGCCTTTCCTGTCCTTTCACTGTGCCATCAACATAATCTACTATATAAACAAACTCAATAAAAACACACAGGATTATCTCATTAGATGTTCAAAAAACATTTGACAATATACAACACCCCTTCATGTTAAAAGTACTGGAGAGATCAGGAATTTAAAAGACATATATAACCATAATAAAAGCAATATACGGGGTTGTGGATTTAGCTCAGTGGTAGAGCTCTTGTCTAGCAAGCGCAAGGCCCTGGGTTCAGTCCCCAGCTCTGAAAAAAAGAAAAAAAAGCAATATACAGCAAACCAACAACCAATATCAAATGGAGAGATACTTGAAGCAATCTCAATAAAACAAGGGCTGCCCACTCTCTCTATATCTATTCAACATAGTACTAGAAATTGTAGCTAGAAAAATAAGACAAGAAATAGAGATCAAGGGGATTCAAATTGGAAAAAAGAAGTCAAGGTATTACTATCTGTAGATGATATGATAATATGAGTAAGCAAACCCCAAAATTCAGCTAAAGAACTTCTACACCTGTTAAACAACTTCAGCCAAATGACTGGATAAAAAATTAATTTAAAGAAATCAGTAGCCTTTCTTTATAGAAATGATAAAAGGGCTAAGAAAGAAAATAGGGAAACAATGCCATTCACATTAGGCACAAATACTATAAAACAACCTGGTGTAACTCTAACCAAGTATATAATCTCTATAATAAGAATTTCAAGTCTCTCAAAAAAGAAATTGATCTGAAGATGGAAAGATCTATTATGATTATCATTATGGCTTGGTAGGATTAGCATAGTAAAAACGGCAATTTAGAGATTCAATGAAACCCCCATCAAAATTCCAACACAATTTTTGCAGACATGGAAAAGAAATTCCACGGATATCCAGGGTAGCAAAATAATTGTTAACAATAAAAGAACTTCTGGGGCAATCACCATCCCTGAACTCAGGCTGTATTACAGAACAATAGTGTTAAAATCTGCATGGTACTGGTACAGAGACATGTATGTAGATCAACGGAATAGAAGTGAAGACCCAGAAATGAACCCACCTGCCTATGGTCACTTGATCTTTGACAAAGGAGCTAACACAATCTAGTGGAAAAAAGATAACATTTCAACAAATGGTGCTGGTTCACCTGGAGATCAGCTTATAGAAGAATGCAAATAGAGCCATTTTTTTTTGGCCTGTACAAAGCTGGATCAAGGACCTTCACATAATACCAGATACACTCAAACTAATAGAAGAAAAAGTGGGGAAGAGGTTCAAACACATGGGCAATGGGGGAAATTTTCTGAACAAAACACCAATGGCTTATATTGTAAGATCAAGAATCAACAAATGGGACCTCATAAACTTGCAAAGCAAAGGACACTGTCATTAGGACAAAATGGCAACCAACAGATTGCTCAATGATCTTTATCAGTCCTACATCCGATAGAGGGCTAATATTCAATATATACAAAGAACTCATGAAGTCAGACTCCAGAGAATCAAACAAACCTTTTAAAAATTGGGTACAGAGCTAAACAAAGAATTCTCCACTGAGGATTATTGAATGGCTGAGAAGTACATAAAGAAATGTTCAACATCCATAAGTCATCAGGGAAATGCAAATCAAAATAACCCTGAGATTCCACCTTACACCAGTCAGTGTGGCTAAGTTAACAAACTCAGGTGTTATAAGATGCTGATGAAGATGTGGATAAGAAGAACACTCCTCTATTGCTAGTGGGAATGAAAACTAGTACTACCCCCTCTGGGAAACAGTCTGGAGGTTCATAGAAAATTGGAAATAGTCCTACAGGAGGACCCAGCTATACCACTCCTGGGCATATACCTGAAACTTGGTCCAACATGTAAGGACACATTCTTCACTATTTTATAGCAGTTTTATCTATAGTAACCAGAAGCTGGGAATAACCAAGATGTTCCTCAAAAGAGGAATAGATATAGAAAATGTGTTACATTTATACAATGGAGTCCTATTCAGATATTAAAATTAATGACTTCATGAAATTCACAGGCAAGTAAATGAACCTATAAAATGTCACCTTGAATATGGAAACCCCGTCACAAAAGAACACACATGGCATGCACTTATTAATAAGTGGATATTTGCTCTACAGCTCAGAATTCCCACAATGCAACTCACAGACCATATGAAGCTCAAGAAGAAGGAAGGCCAACATTTGAATGGATGCAGGGACCTTGGAGAGTTACAGGAAGTGGAGGGTAAAGGTATCAAGATCAGGTGTGTCAGAAGTGGAAAGTGTTAGGAAATTGGATGAGGGCCTTTACCAGTGGTGGATGGGGAACTGATGGTAGCCTCTAGAAAGTTCCAAATGCTAGGGAAGCAAGAAGTTCCCAGAACACAATGGGGAAGACCTTAGCCAAAAAACCCAACATAGGGGAGATAGAACCTATAGAGACCATATTCACTGAATAGGCACAGCCCCTGGTTGAGGAATGTGATCATTCACTCACCTCAAAAATTTTAACCCAGAGTTGTTCCTGTCTGAAGGAAATACAGGGACTAAGAGTGGAGTAGAGACTGAAGGAGAGTCTATCCAAAGACTGTCCTATCCAGGAATCCATTCCATCTGCAGATATCAAACACAAACACTATTGCTGATGCCAAGAAGCACTTGCTTTACAAAGCCTGGTAGAGATGTCCCCTGAAATGCTGTGCTTGAACCTGACCAATACAATTGTTGATACTTGCAGCCAACCATCAGACTGAGCATGGGGACCACAAATGGTATAATTAGGGGAAGGACTGAAGAAGCTGAAGGAATTTTCAACCCATAGTAAGAAAAACAATACCACCTAACTGGATCCCTCACAGCTTTCAGGGACTAAACCACCAACCAAAGATTACACACAGAGGGAAACTATGTTTCCAGCAGGAATATAGCAGAGGAATACCAAATCTGGCATCAATGGGAGGGAAAGTGGTGTGATGCTCCAACTTAGAGTGATGCCAGGAAGGTGAGGTTGGAATGGGGGTGTGTGGCTTGCATTCTCATAGAGGCAGGGGGAGGAGTTATGGTATAGGTGGCCTGCAGCAGGGAAACTTGTAAGAGAAACTATATTTGAAATGTAAATAAGCTCTAAATCCAAATACCATGGGGGAGAGAACTGATTTTGCAGAGGTGCAGACAATCCTGAGAGCTCAGAAGAAAGAAATATTTCTGCCCACATTGCTGACCTAAAAGGAACCTGCTTAGGTCCCTCTGTATACAGCAGTATAGGAGCAGTAAGCAGCAGAAAGTTTCAGGTTTATGCCTGCAACTGGAACTGAATTGACCAGTCCCACAGCCCTATGTACCCAAATCTCACGGGGGAAAATAGCTGGTCTCTCAGAAGTGCAGACAATCTTGAGAGCTCAGAGAAGACAACTACTTCTGTCCATATTCCTAACTCAAGAGGAATCTCCCTAGTGCCCTCTGTGTCCTCTGAGCTCAGAAATCTTGGAGCTGTCAAAGGCAAGACTCCTCCAGTTTCTGCCTGCAATGAGAGCTGAAAGCCAGTCATCAGGAGTGCTGACATATCTGAGAGCAGAGGTAAGACCAATTCTTCTGCTCCCAGAGACCCACTTGGTGGCCTCATGTCCTCTGGGACAGGATACTTTTGGTTTCTGGCTGCGAACAGAGCTGAACTGCAGCCACAGCCCTCTGCATGTAAGTTACATGGGGGAGAGAGCTGGACTCTCAGAAGTGCAGATAATCCTGAGAGCTCAGGGGAGACAACTTCTTCTGCTCACATTCCTGGCCCAAGAAGAACCTGCCTAGTGACCTCTGGATATGGGACTATAGGAGTAGTCAGCAGCAGAAAACTTCTGTTTTTTGCCTGAGCCCAGAGCTGGACCCCTGGAGTTCTGACATACCTAAGATCAACTCTTCTGCTCTAAGTGACCTGCCTGGAGGCTTTAGGACACACAATCAGAAGCAGCTCTTTGTTCCCAGATCCAGTTGAAAGAAAACAGGTCTACAGGAGTGGTAACACCTGTAGCTTACAAGCTTACAGGAGGGTCAAGCCACTGTCAGAGATAGCAAGACAAGCTAATAGAAACAACTTGATGGTGAGAAGCAAGTTCATGAGCCTCAGCAACAGAAGCCAAGACTACTTGGCATCATCAAAGCTCATTTCACCCACCAAACCAAATGCTGGAAAACAAAAAGGAAAAACAAGATTTGGATTTAAAATGACATCTCATTATGAGGATAAAGAACTTTAAGAAAGACACAAATAACTCTGTTAAAGAGATACAGGACAACATAGGTAAACAAGTAGAAACTCTTAAAGAGGAAACACAAAAATCCATTAGAGAATTACAGGGCAGCACAAAACAGGTGAAGGAATTGAACAAAACCATCCAGAATTTAAAAATGGAAATAGAAACAATAAAGAAAGCACAAAGAGAGACAATCATGGAGATAGAAAACCTAGGGAAGAGATCAGGAGTCATAGATGTGAGCATCACCAACAGAATACAAGAGGTAGAAGAAAGAATCTCAGGGGCAGGCAGAAGATATCATAAAAAACATTGGCACATCTGTTAAAGATAGTGTAAAATGCAAAAACTCCTAATGCAAAACATCTAGGAAATCCAGCGTACAATGAGAAGATCAAACCTAAGGATAATAGGTAAAGAAGAGAGTGAAGACTCCTAAATGAAAGGGCCAGTAAATATGTTCAACAAAATTAAAGAAGAAAACTTTCCTAACCTAAAGAAAGAGATACCCATAAACATACAAGAAGCCTACAGAACTCCAATAGTTTGGACCAGAAAAGAAATTCCTCCTGTCACATAATAGTCAAAACATCAAATACACAAAACAAACAAAAAATATTAAAAGCAGTAATGGGAAAAGGCCAAGTAACATATAAAGGATGATCTCTCAGAATTTTACCAGACTTCTCATCAGAGACTATGAAAGCCAAAAGATCCTGGGCGCATACCATACAGACCCAAAGAGAACATAAATGTGGGCCTAGGGTACTATATCCAGCAAAACTTTCAATTAACATAGAAGAAGAAACTAAGATATTCCATGACAAAACCAAATTAACAGAATATCATTCTACAAATCCAGCCCTACAAAGGACAATAGATGGAAAACTCCAACACAAGGAGGGAAACTACACCCTAAAAAAATCAAGAAACTAATCTCCTTGGGACAAAACCAAAACAAGACAGCCACACAAACATAATTCGACCTCTAACAACAAAAATAAAAGGAAACAACAATCACTATTCCTTAATATCTCTTAGGATCAATGGACTCAATTCCCCAATAAAAAGGCATACACTAACAGACTGGATACATAAAGAGGACCAAGAACTTTGCTGCATATAGGAAACCCACCTTAGTGACTAAGACAGACTCTTCCTCAGTGTAAAAGGCTGGAAAACAATTTTCCAAGAAAATGATCACAAGAAACAACTTTGAGTAGTCATTCTAATATAGAATGAAATTGACTTACAACCAAAAATTATCGAAAAGATAAGGAAGGACACTTCATATTCATCAAAGGAAAAAAATCCACCAAGATGAACTCTCAATCCTAAATATCAATGAACCAAATGCAAGGGCATCTACGTTGATAAACAAAATCTTAATAAGGCTCAAAACACACATTACACCTCAAACAATAATAGGAGGATATTTTGTAATACCGCTCACATCAAAGGACAGATCATGGAAACAGAAACTAAACAGAGACATAGAGAAACTAACGGATGTTATGAATGAAATGCATTTAACAGATATTTATATAACATTTCATCCGAAAACAAATATAACATCTTCTCAGCACCTCATAGTACATTCTCCAAAATTGACCATATTTGGTCACAAAACAGGCCCCAACAGATACAAGAAGATTGGAAAAATCCCATGCATCCTATCAGATCACCATGGACTAAGGTTTGTCTTCAATAACAAAAAAAAAAAAAAAAGAACATAAAGCCCATATACACATGGAAGTTGAACAACTCTCTACTCAATGATAACTTGGTTAAAGAGGAAATAAAGAAATTAAAGACATTTTAGAATTTAATGAAAATGAAGGTATGACATAACCAAACTTATGGGACACAATGAAAACATTGCTAAGAGGAAAATTCATAGCTCTGGGTGCCTCCAAAAAGAAACTGGATATAGCATACAATAGTGACTTGACAGCACACATAAAAGCTCTAGAACAAAAAGAAGCAAATACACCCAGGAGGAGTAGAAGGGAGGAAATAACCAAACTCAGAGCTGAAGTCAACCAAGTAGAAACAAAAAGGACTATACAAAGAATCAACAGAACCAAAAGCTGGTTCTTTGAGAAAATCAACAAGATAGATAAACCCTTAGCCAGACTAACCAGAGGACACAGAGAGTGTGTACAAATTAACAAAATCAGAAATGAAAAGAGAGACATAACAATAGAATATGAGCAAATTCAAAAAAATCACGATATCCTACTTCAAAAGTCTATATTCAAGAAAACTCGAAAATCTGGAGGAAATGAACAATTTTCCAGACACATACCAGATACCAAAGTTAAATCAGGAATAGATAAACCATCTAAACAGTCTCATAACTCCTGGAGAAATAAAAGCAGTTATTAAAAGTCTCCCAATCAGGGTTGGGGATTTAGCTCAGTGGTAGAGCGCTTGCCTAGCAAGCACAAGGCCCTGTGTTCGGTTCCCAGCTCCGGAAAAAAAAGCAAAAAACAAACAAACAAAAAAAAAACAAACAAAAAAAAGGTCTCCCAACCAAAACATGTCCAGGACCAGATGGTTTTTGTGCAGAATTCTATCAGAACTTCATAGATGACCTCATAACAATACTGTCCAAACTATTCAGCAAAATAGAGACAGAAGGAACACTACCTAATTTCTTCTATGAACCACATAATTATTTCATTAGATGCTGAGAAGGCATTCAACAAAATTCAACACCCTTTCATGATAAAAGTCTTGGAAAGAGAAGGAAATCAAGTCCCGTACCTAAACATAGTAAAAGCCATATACAGCAAAACAGTGTCCAACATTAACTAAACGAAGAGAAACATGAAGCAATCCCACTAAATTCAAGACTAGACAAGGCTGCCCACTCTCTCCTTACTTATTCAGTGTGGTACTCAAAGGCAATCAGAAAACAAAAGAGGTCAAAGGGATACAAATTGGAAAGAATATAGTCAAATATCACTATTTGCAGATGATATGATAGTATACATAAATGACCCCAAAAGTCCCACCAGAGACTTATTAAGCCTGATAAACAACTTATGCAAAATGTTTGGGTATAAAATTATCTCAAACAAATCAGTAGCCTTCATCTACTCAAAAAATGAGACTGAGAAAGAAATTATGGAAATGACACAATTCAAAATAGTCACAAAAAACATAAAATACCTCGATGTGACAATAATCAAGCAAGTGAAAGATCTGTATGATAAGAACTTCAAGTCTCTGAGGAAAGTAATGGGAAAAACTCAGAAGATGGAAAGACCTCCCATGCTCATGGGTTGGCAGGATTAATCTAGTAAAAGTGGTAATTTTGCCAAAAGCAATCTACAGATTCAGTGCAATCTCCATCAAAATTCCAAGTCAATTCTTCATAGAGTTAGAAAGAGCAATTTGCAAATTCATTTGAAATAACAAAAAAAAAACCAGGATAGCAAAAAATATACTCAATAATAAAAGAATTTCTGGGGGAAATCACCATCCCTACCCTCAAGCAGTATTACAGAGCGAAAGTGATAACATTTGATGGTTTTGGTACAGAGACAGGGAGGTAGATCAACAGAATAGAAGTGAAGACCCAGAAATGAACCCACCCTCCTATGGTCACTTGATCTTTGACAAAGAAGCTAAAACTATCCAGTGGAAAAAAGATAGCATTTTCACCAAATGGAGCTGGTTCAGCTGGAGGGTAGCATGTAGGAGAGTGCAAATTGACCCATTCTTATCATCCTATTAAAAGCTTAAGTCCAAGTGGATCAAGGATCTCCACATCAAACCAGATACACTCAAACTAATAGAAGAAAAAGTGGGGAAGATCCTCGAACACATGGGCACTGGGGAAAATTACCTGAACACCAATGGCTTATGCTCTGAGATCAACAATCGACAAATGGGACCTCATTAAACTGCAAAGCTTCTGTAAGACAAAAAGCTCTGGCATTAGGAAAAAATGACAACCAATAGATTGGGAAAAGATCTTTACCAATTCTACATCCAGTAGAGGACTAATATCCAAAATATACAATGAACCCAAGAAGTTAGGCTACAAAGAGCAAAATAACCCTATTAAAAATGGGGTACAGAGATAAACAAAGACTTCTCAGCTGAGAAATATTGAATGGTTGAGGAGTACCTAAAGAATTGTTCAACATCCTTAGTCACCAGGGAAATGCAAATCAAAATGACCCTGCAATTTCACTTCATACCAGTCAGAATCACTAAGATCAAAGACTCAGGTGACAACAGATGCTGGTGAGGATGTGGAGAAAGAGGAACACTCCTCCACTGTTGGTGGAAAAACTGGTACAGCCATTCTGGAAATCAGTCTGAAGGTTCCTCAGAAAATTAGACATTGCACTACCTGAGGACCTAGCTATACCTCTCTTGGGCATATGCAAATGTTGACCTAACATACAAAAAAGACACATTCTCCACTGTGTTCATAGCAGCCTTATTTATAATTGCCGGAAGCTGGAAAAGACCCAGTTGCCCTTCAAAGGAGGAATGGGTGCAGAAAATGTACATCTACACAGTGGAATACTACTCAGTTATCAAAACAATGACTTCATGAAATTCATAGGTAAATGCATGGAACTAGAAAATATAATCTGATTGAGGTAACCCAATCACAAAAAACACACATGGTATGCAGTCACTGATAAGTGGATATTAGCCCAAAAGCTCAAATTACCCAAGATACAATCCAAAGATCACATGAAGCTCAAGAAAATGGATGACCAAAGTGCAGATGCTTCAGTCCTTTTCAAAAGGGGGAACATAAATATTCATAGGAGGAGATATGGAGACAAAGTTTCGAGCAGAGTCTGAAGAAATGGCCATTCAGAGCCTGCTCCAACTGGGTGTACAGTCCATTTATATTCAGCCACCAAAACTAGTTAGTATTGATGAAGCCAATAAATCCATGCTGACAGGAACTTGTTATAACTGTCTCCTGAAGCTCAGCCAGAGTTTGTCAAGTATAGAGGCGAATGCTAGCAGCAAACAATTGAACAGAGAATTGGGTCCCCATTAGAGGAATTAGAGAAAGGATTGAAGGAGCTGTAGGGGCTTGCAATCCCATAAGAACAGCAATATTAACCAACCAGAGCTCCCTGCAACTAAACCACTACCCAAAGGCTACACACTGACTGACCCATGGCTCCACCTTCATATGTAGCAGAGGATGGCCTTGTTGGACAGCAATGGCAGAAGAAGCCCTTGGTCCTGCCAAGGCTGGACCCCCCTCCCCAGTGCAGGGGAATTTCATGGGGGGTGTGAAGGTGTGTGGTGGAGGAGGGGGAACACTCTCATAGAAGACGGGAAGTAGGATTGGATAGGGGGCTTATGGCCAGGAAACCAGGAAAGGGAATAACATTTGAAATGTAAATAAATATTCAATAAAAAGTTTAAAAAAGAAACAAAGAGAAGAGTACAAGGAATCTGTAAAACCAAAAGCTGTTTCTTTGAGAAAATCAACAAAATACATAAGCCCCTAGACAAACTAACTAAAGGACCCAGAGGCAGTATCCAATTAACAAAAACAGATATGAAGAAAATTTAAAAAAAAAGAGATCCAAGTACAAAAGCTTATACTCAACAAAACTGGAAAATCTATATGAAATGTATGATTTTCTATGTCATTTTATTGGGAAATTGAGTCCTTTGATGTTGAGATATTAAGGAAAAGTGATTGTTGTTTCCTGTTATTTTTGTTGTTAGAGGTGAGATTATGTTTGTGTGAGTATCTTCTTTTGAGTTTGGTGAAAGATTATTTTCTTTCTTGTTCTAGGTTGTTATTGCCCTTCTTATGTTTGAGTTTTCCATGTATTATCCTTTGTAAAGCTTGATTTGTGGAAATACTTTGTTTAAATTTGTTTTTTTCATGGAATATCTTGCTTTCTCCATCTTTGTTAATTGATAGTTTTTCTGGCTGTAATAACCTGGGCTAGTATTTGTGTTCTCTTAGGCGCTGTATGACATGTGCCCAGGATCTTCTGGCTTTCACAGTCTCTGGTGAGAAGTCTGGTGTAATTTTGAGAGTTTTTCCTTTATATATTACTTGCTCTTTTTGCCTTAATGCTTTTAATATTCTTTGTTTTATGCATTTGGTGTTTTGATTGCTATGTGACAGAAGGTGTTTCTTTTCTGGTCCAGTCTATTATAGTTTTGTAGGCATCTTGTATGTTCATGGTCATCTCTTTCTTTACATTAGGGATATTTTCCTCTATAATTTTGTGGATGATATTTTCTGGCCCTTTAAGTTGGAAATTTTTTCTCTCTTCTCTACCTATTTTCCTTGGATTTGATTTTTCTTCATGTCCTGGATTCCTAGATGTTTTGTGTTAGAAGCTTTCTGCATTTGCCATTTTCTTTGACAGTTGTGTCAAGCCCACCCCCGCCATGGTATCTTCTTCCCCTGAGATTCTGTCTTCTATCTCTTGTATTCTGTTGCTGATGTTTGCATCCATAACTCCTGATCTCCTTCCTAGGATTTGTATCTCCAAGGTTTTCTCCCTTTGGAATTTCTTTATTGTTTCTATTTCCATTTTTAGATCCTATATGATTTTGTTCAATTTCTTCATCTGTTTTTGGTTTTCTGTAATTCTTTAAGGGATTTTTGCATTTCCTCTTTAAGCACTTCTACCTGTTTTACTCCATTCTCTTGTATTTCTTTAAGAAAGTTATTTATGCCCTTCTTAAAGTCCCTTAGCAACATCATTAGATGTGATCTTAAATTTGAATCTTGCTTTTCTTGTGTGTTTGGTTATCCAGGACTCACCGTAGTGGGAGAACTGGGTTCTGATGATGCCAAATAGCCTTGTTTTCTGTTGCTTAATTTCTTGTGCTTGCCTCTTGCTATCTACTTATCTCTGGTGTTAGTTGGTCTTGCTGTCTCTTGAGACTATCCTTCCTGTGGCCCTGTGGTCCTGTGAGCCTGTGATCTTAGGTGCCTCAGTATTCGTAGAAGACCAGCTATCTTTGGGAAGGATTTGGGTCCAAGAGCTATGACACATGGTTAGTTCTGGGGTGCAGATGGAGACTGGAAGGATTCTTTTCCCAGTTGCTTTTTGATTCCTGAGCCCTGTGTTCTTCTTGTGGTTCCCTCATTGGACAGTGGTGATCTTACACATGGGCTTAGGACTTAGAGCATTCCTGTATGGCCAGCTCTCTTCCAGTGGGATATGGGTATAGAGATCTGTGAGACAGCCTTAGCTCCAGTTTACAGATGGAGACTAGAAGCAAGGTTATTTTCTTGTGCTTCAGTAGTATTAGGATATCAAAGATTGCTGGTGTAGGGAAGCTTGCCTTGGCTTTTGCTAATTTTGTTCTTTTAAAGACCTTTAGCTCTCTGAATATCTTTGGTGGTTGAATATTCCTATTTTTAGTAAGTATTGGAAAGGAGTTTACTTTGATGGTTATCTTATGGTGATCTCCTAATGAGTATCTATGGGATGTATGGTTCTGAATCACCACATCTGTATTGTTAAGGATCCCCAGGTCTAATGAAGGTGGGCAGAGAGTTGGTAGGATAGTGGAGGTCCCCTTAGGATATCAGTCTGTTCATGGCAGGTTGAGGTACACCAGAGGTACTAGCGGGAAGGGAAGATGTTTGGAGGAAGGGAAGATAACTTGTATGGTTCAGGCTCAGCAGGTGTTTTGAATGTGGGTGAAGAGGTGGCAGGAGAATGGAGGTCCTGCCTGAGATAGCAGGATGGGCAGGGCATCTTGGCTTGACCCAGAGCAGTCAGCCAGCAGGGAAGATGGGATGGGGAAGGAAAGTTTTCCTGTATAGTTCAGGATCCATAGGTCTGATGAAGGTGGACAGAAAGAAGGTAGGAGAATGGAGGTATCCATTCTATAACAGAATGCTCAGGGAAGTTTTGCTTACCCTAGAGGACTCAGAGAGCAGGGAAGATCTAAATTTTTAATTTCCATGGCATTTATCTGTACCTTTGATTTATGATCATTTATAGCCGTTGGCCAAAATACTTTTTTTCTGGTCTCTCTTGAATAGTTTGTCTTACCTACTAAGGGTACTCTGTCTTCAATTACATCCACAGCAGTGTTGTTTTTGAACAACAGACATAAATCTTTTGACTGTTCTGTGAGTTTCTCTAATGTAAAAAGGGAAAAATTAAATAAAATTTGATATTAGGAACTGTGGGAGGAACACAGGATGTTTCCCAATAGCAAAGGGTTACATTTCCTGCTCGCAGTTGATCTGTACTCATTAATACATTCTGGCCTTTGCCATATCTTCTGCATACTCCAGAAGGCTTACATCCTTTTGTACTATCTGTAGAAGAAATATTGTTCCTAGCAACAACTTGTTTACAATTTCTTTTCAAATAAACTTGCTTGTCACAATTAAAACATGACATTTACATTATTCTTAAAACTTTGTGAAACCATTTTATTAACAGGAGATCAAATATTAGCTATATTTCTAATGCTTTCATCTATTCGTGATGATCTTGCCTTTATTTATTTTTTATTGGATATATTTCTTTGTTTACATTTCAAATGTTACTCCCTTTCCCAGTTTCCTGTCCAAAAGTCCCCATGCCCTCCCTTTCCTCCTCCCCCATAATGGTGTTCCCCCTATCCACCACCTCAACATTTCCCTGCCCTGGGGGTTCAACCTTGTCAGGCAGGACCAAGGGCTTCTCCTTAAAGAACTAATCAACATTTTAAATTTGGAATTAACATTTCTAAAAGCCACAAACTTTATTAATATTTGTCTGATTTTTGAATCTGATACTTTTCTATTTACAGCTGAAATCAATGTTTGCAAAAAATTAGTGGAGGCTTCTTTTTGAAATTGTACAATTTTAATAAATTACTCAAAACTGTTTTCTGAATCTTTAAACTTGTCCCAAATCTTTAAAGGTGTTAAAAAACATAAAACCAAGCCATGATCATCAAATTTAAGCTGACTTTGTAACTCAACATAATGATCTTCATCTAGCAACTGATCTTGGGAAATATTAATACTTCTAGCTCTATATTGTTTTTCTATGGCCCCAGCTTCCTCTTTCCATCAATAAGCCATTGTAATAGAGGACCAGCTTCCAATATTTGTGTCGCCAAGTCTTTCCAATCTTAGAGCATAATTTTTTCTATATTGTCCGTGCATTTATTATCTGTTTCACATATGGTGAATGCATATTATATTAAATGATCATGACCTTGAATATTTTCAAATCTAATATGTCTATAGGATTACATTTAAATTCTTTATAACCTTGGGAGTGCCTACCATCTGCTGCTAATTCTTGTATAGAAGCTCTATAAACAAAAGTTAATTTTCTTACACTCTTGGGCAGCCTCTATTTAGATTCATCTTGTGTTGGCATGGTAGATTCTTATCTAAATTCCTCTGCTTATGTCTGAATATTTTTCTTATTTTCATTTATAGATCTTATAAGGCTTACATTTTATCAATACTCTATTTATACTTGTCACAAAGTCTCTATGGCTATTAAGAATGAATACTAGAGTAATAGTGATTATAATTAGTATTATTAGTAATTATAATAAATAAAATACTAGAATAATAGTAATGATAATTAGTATTGTGTCAATCTCCATTAAGTAATTCATTTTTTAAATTTTTTACTTATATTTTCAAGCCATGTAAAGTAGGACTATACACAATTCTATTTTTTCTTTTTTCTTTTTTTATTAACTTGAGTATTTCTTATATACATTTCGAGTGTTATTCCCTTTCCCGGTTTCCGGGCAAACATCCCCCTCCCCCCTTCCCCTTCCTTATTCGTGTTCCCCTCCCCACCCTCCCCCCATTGCTGCCCTCCCACCAACAGTCTAGTTCACTGGGGGTTCAGTCTTAGCAGGACCCAGGGCTTCCCCTTCCACTGGTGCTCTTACTAGGATATTCATTGCTACCTATGAGGTCAGAGTCCAGGGTCAATCCATGTATAGTCTTTAGGTAGTGGCTTAGTCACTGGAAGCTCTGGTTGCTTGGCATTGTTGTACATATGGGGTCTTGAGGCCCTTCAAGCTCTTCCAGTTCTTTCTCTGATTCCTTCAACGGGGGTTCTATTCCCAGTTCAGTGGTTTGCTGCTGGCATTCGCCTCTGTATTTGCTGTATTCTGGCTGTGTCTCTCAGGAGCGATCTACATCCGGCTCCTGTCGGTCTGCACTTCTTTGCTTCATCCATCTTGTCTAATTGGGTGGCTGTATATGTATGGGCCACATGTGAGGCAGGCTCTGAATGGGTGTTCCTTCAGTCTCTGTTTTAATCTTTGCCTCTCTCTTCCCTGCCAAGGGTATTCTTGTTCCCCTTTTAAAGAAGGCGTGAAACATTCACATTTTGATCATCCATCTTGAGTTTCATTTGTTCTAGGGATCTAGGGTAATTCAAGCATTTGGGCTAATAGCCACTTATCAATTAGTGCATACCATGTATGTCTTTCTGTGATTGGGTTAGCTCACTCAGGATGATATTTTCCAGTTACAACCATTTGCCTACGAATTTCATAAAGTCATTGTTTTTGATAGCTGAATAATATTCCATTGTGTAGATGTACCACATTTTCTGTATCCATTCCTCTGTTGAAGGGCATCTGGGTTCTTTCCAGCTTCTGGCTATTATAAATAAGGCTGCGATGAACATAGTGGAGCACGTGTCTTTTTTATATGTTGGGGCATCTTTTGCGTATATGCCCAAGAGAGGTATAGCTGGATCCTCAGGCAGTTCAATGTCCAATTTTCTGAGTAACCTCCAGACTGATTTCCAGAATGGTTGTACCAGTCTGCAACCCCACCAACAATGGAGGAGTGTTCCTCTTTCTCCACATCCTCTCCAGCATCTGTTGTCACCTGAGTTTTTGATCTTAGCCATTCTCACTGGTGTGAGAATGTTAGCAACTGGTTTGCTGTATATGGCTTTTACTATGTTTATGTATGGGCTTGAACTCCTATTCTTTCCAGGACTTTTATTATGAAGGGGTGTTGAATTTTGTCAAATGCTTTCTCAGCATCTAATAAAATGATCATGTGGTTTTGTTCTTTCAGTTTGTTTATATAATGGATCACGTTGATGGTTTTCCGTATATTAAACCATCCCTGCATGCCTGGGATGAAGCCTACTTGATCGTGGTGGATGATTGTTTTGATGTGCTCTTGGATTCGGTTTGCCAGAATTTTATTGAGTATTTTTGCGTCAGTATTCATAAGGGAAATTGGTCTGAAGTTCTCTTTCTTTGTTGGGTCTTTGTGTGGTTTAGGTATAAGAGTAATTGTGGCTTCATAGAAGGAATTCGGTAGTGCTCCATCTGTTACAATTTTGTGGAATAGTTTGGATAATGTTGGTATGAGGTCTTCTATGAAGGTCTGATAGAATTCTGCACTAAACCCATCTGGACCTGGGCTCTTTTTGGTTGGGAGACCTTTAATGACTGCTTCTATTTCCTTAGGAGTTATGGGGTTGTTTAACTGGTTTATCTGTTCCTGATTTAACTTTAGTACCTGGTATCTGTCTAGGAAATTGTCCATTTCCTGCAGATTTTCAAGTTTTGTTGAATATAGGCTTTTATAGTAAGATCTGATGATTTTTTGAATTTCCTCTGAGTCTGTAGTTATGTCTCCCTTTTCATTTCTGATTTTGTTAATTTCGACACACTCTCTGTGTCCTCTCATTAGTCTGGCTAAGGGTTTATCTATCTTGTTGATTTTCTCAAAGAACCAACTTTTGGTTCTGTTGATTCTTTCTATGGTCCTTTTTGTTTCTACTTTGTTGATTTCAGCTCAGAGTTTGATTATTTCCTGCCTTCTACTCCTCCTGGGTGTACTTGCTTCTTTTTGTTCTAGGGCTTTCAGATGTGCTGCCAAGCTGCTGACATATGCTCTTTCCTGTTTCTTTCTGCAGGCACTCAGCTCTATGAGTTTTCCTCTTAGCACAGCTTTCATTGTGTCCCATAAGTTTGGGTATGTTGTACCTTCATTTTAATTAAATTCTAAAAAGTTTTTAATTTCTTTCTCTATTTCTTCCTTGACCAGGTTATCATTGAGTAGAGCATTGTTCAATTTCCACGTATATGTGGGCATTCTTCCCTTATTGTTATTGAAGACCAGTTTTAGGCTGTGGTGGAACGATAGCATGCATGGGATTATTTCTAACTTTCTGTACCTGTTGAGGCCCGTTTTTTGACCAATTATATGGTCAATTTTGGAGAAAGTACCATGAGGAGCTGAGAAGAAGGTATATCCTTTTGCTTTAGGATAGAATGTTCTATAAATATCCGTTAAGTCCATTTGGCTCATGACTTCTCTTAGTCTGTCTATGTCTCTGATTAATTTCTGTTTCCATGATCTGTCTATTGATGAGAGTGGGGTGTTGAAATCTTCTACTATTATTGTGTGAGGTGCAATGTGTGTTTTGAGCTTTAGTAAGGTTTCTTTTACGTATGTAGGTGCCCTTGTATTTGGGGCATAGATATTTAGGATTGAGTTCATCTTGGTGGATTTTTCCTTTGATGAATATGAAGTGTCCTTCCTTATCTTTTTTGATGACTTTTAGTTGAAAATTGATTTTATTTGATATTTGAATTGCTACTCCAGCTTGCTTCTTCTGACCATTTGCTTGGAAAGTCGTTTTCCAGTCTTTCACTCTGAGGTAGTGTCTGTCTTTGTCTCTGAGGGGTGTTTCCTGTAGGCAGCAGAATGCAGGGTCCTCATTGCGTATCCAGTTTGTTAATCTATGTTTTTATTGGGGAGTTGAGGCCATTGATGTTGAGAGATATTAAGGAATAGTGATTATTGCTTCCTGTTATATTCATATTTGGATGTGAGGTTATGTTTGTGTGCTTTTCTTCTCTTTGTTTTGTTGCCAAGACGATTAGTTTCTTGCTTCTTTTAGGGTGTAGCTTGCCTCCTTATTTTGGTCTTTACATTTATTATCCTTTGTAGTGCTGGATTTGTAGAAAGATATTGTGTAATTTTGGTTTTGTCATGGAATATCTTGGTTTCTCCATCTATGTTAATTGAGAGTTATGCAGGATACAGTAACCTGGGCTGGCATTTGTGTTCTCTTAGGGTCTGTATGACATCAGTCCAGGATCTTCTGGCCTTCATAGTTTCTGGCGAAAAGTCTGGTGTGATTCTGATAGGTCTGCCTTTATATGTTACTTGACCCTTTTCCCTTACTGCTTTTAATATTCTTTCTTTATTTTGTGCGTTTGGTGTTTTGAGTATTATGTGACGGGAGGTGTTTCTTTTCTGGTCCAATCTATTTGGAGTTCTGTAGGCTTCTTGTATGCCTATGGGTATCTCTTTTTTTAGGTTAGGGAAGTTTTCTTCTACGATTTTGTTGAAGATATTTACTCGTCCTTTGAGCTGGGAGTCTTCACTCTCTTCTATACCTATTATCCTTAGGTTTGATCTTCTCATTGAGGCCTGGATTTCCTGTGTGTTTTGGACCAGTAGCTTTTTCTGCTTTACATTATCTTTGACAGTTGAGTCAATGATTTCTATGGAATCTTCTGCTCTTGAGATTCTCTCTTCCATCTCTTGTATTCTGTTGGTGAAGCTTGTATCTACAGGTCCTTGTCTCTTCTTTTGGTTTTCAATATCCAGGGTTGTTTCCATGTGTTCTTTCTTGATTGCTTCTATTTCCATTTTTAATTCCTTCAACTGTTTGATTGTGTTTTCCTGGAATTCTTTCAGGGATTTTTGTGTCTCCTCTCTATGGGCTTCTACTTGTTTATTTATATTTTCCTGGAATTCTTTCAGGCATTTTTGCTATTCTTCTCTGTAGGCTTCTACTTGTTTATTAATGTTTTCCTGTGTTTCTCTAAGGGAGTTCTTCATGTCTTTCTTGAAGTCCTCCAGCATCATGGTCAAATATGATTTTGAAACTAGATCTTGGTTTTCTGGTGTGTTTGGATATTCCATGTTTGTTTTGATGGGAGAATTGGGCTCCGATGGTGCCATGTAGTCTTGGTTTCTGTTGCTTGGGTTCCTGCGCTTGCCTCTCGCCATCAGATTATCTCTAGTGTTACTTTGTTCTTCTATTTCTGACAGTGGTTAGACTGTCCTATAAGCCTGTCTGTCAGGAGTGCTGTAGACCTGTTTTCCTGTTTTCTTTCAACCTGTTATGGGGAGAGAGTGTTCTGCTTTCGGGCCTGTAGTTTTTCCTCTCTACAGGTCTTCAGCTGTTCCTGTGGGCCTGTGTCTTGAGTTCACCAGGCAGGTCACTTGCAGCAGAAAAGTTGGTCTTACCTGTGGTCCTGAGGCTCAAGTTCGTTCGCGGGGTGCTGCACATGAGCTCTCTGCGGCAGCAGCAACCAGGAAGATCTGCGACGCCGTTTCCGGGAGCTTCAGTGCACCAGGGTTCCAGATGGCATTTGGTGTTTTCCTCTGGAATCAGTAATGTGTGGAGAGTGCAGTCTCTTCTGGTTTCCCAGGCGTGTCTGCCTCTCTGAAGGTTTAGCTCTCCTTCCCACGGGATTTGGGTGCAGAGAACTGTTTACCCAGTCTGTTCCTTCAGGTTCCAGTGGTGTCTCAGGCACAGGGGTCCTGCCGCTCCTGGCCCCTCCCCCACGGTAACCCAGAGCCCTTATACAGTTTCCTCTTGGGCAAGGGAAGTGGGCAGGGGTGGGCAGTGTTGGTGGTCTCTTCCGCTCTGCAGCCTCAGGAGTGCCCACCTGACCAGGCAGTGATGTCTCTCTCCCACGGGGTCTGGGAACAGAGAGCTGCTGTGGGCCGGGATCCGCGGGTGTGGGACTCCCGGTAAACAGAGGAAGTACCTGGTCCTAGAGGAATTCTGACTCTGTGTGTCCCGAGTTCACCAGGCAGGTCTCTATCAGCAGAAAAGTTGGTCTTACCTGTGGTCCCGAGGCTCAAGTTTGCTCGCGGGGTGCTGCCCATGAGCTCTCTGCAGCGGCAGCAACCAGGAAGAAGCTATATTTTCAATCCTTAACATGGGAAACATTTTTCCTTTTAAAACTATGTAAATCTTCTTGAGAAGTTCACATGTATCTTTCCATATTTTATGGTTTATTTTTCTGCAGCTGGTTTTATTTTTCTGTCCTTGTGGTTTTGCCATGTGTTGAAACACAAAGTAGTTTTTTAACAGAGTCTAAATAGTTTGATTTTAGCAATTAAGACTTGGAAGTCAGATGTTGGGGAGAAAGCATGCTAGCTCACCTGACCTACTTTCTCATCCAATGTCTCAGAATGAATTCCCTCTCTCATGCCATCCCAAAAAAGCTGCTCCAAACTGAATGTCTTCCTTTCGACTTCCTGTGTGTCTAGTTAGATGTTCTTATGACTCCCTTTTACTTTCTATGATTTTTTTTGTAAATAATCCTATGATCACTTCCTGTGAACTTGTTGCTTGTTCCTCTCTTAACTTATGGTTAACATTTTTTAATCCTATTACAATATCCAAGCAGAAAGGTCTTGGAATAAAGGTATATGTTAAGAGGAATATATCTAAAACAGATTTTCCAGTAAACAATGCAAACTTGGGCTTCATAGTTTGATCAAATATTCTGCAACAGGGAGAAAGCAAACAACACCATGCTTCTGAAAGCTATGAGTACTTTCAGTCACATCTCACTACTTCCAAATAAAAGCATCACTTATCATAGACAGCACCTTATTCTGGGTGTATCAACAACCAAGTAGAAGGTAATTTGTTAGGCACAGACACAGAATATCTATTGAGAAAAATTTGACAGGAGTGATTTCCCTACTAGGTACTTATTATTTCTGTTGCCATGGAACTCTCTCTCTCTCTCTCTCTCTCTCTCTCTCTCTCTCTCTCTCTCACACACACACACACACACACACACACACACACACCTTTCTTTTTCTCTCAGGTTTATATCATATAAGGTATAAATATCCAGTCATGAGTGGAAGAACCATAATATCCCACCCCCTCTAACTCAGAAATATTCTGGAGGGAAGTTTAGAAAGAGCCAAAAAGCCAGGGAAAACTGAGGAGAATTATGCAGAACTCTGACTTCCAGATATGATATACCTACTATATTCTTGATCACAGAACAGGTGTAATTAGCTCTAATAAAACCACAAAATTTGTCCTGTCAAACCTTGTCATGGGAACAGGAGAGGTTATAGCACCCTGTCTTAGGGTTACTATTGCTGAGAAAGGACACCATAAGGAAGATAACTTTTATATAGATGGCATTTAACTGGGGTGGTTTAGTTTTAGAAGTTCAGCCCATTATTATCATAGCAGGAAGCAAGGCAGTGTCCAGGCAGACATGGTGTTGGGGAAGGAGCTGTATGTTTTGTATCTTGATCTAACTGTAACAAGAAGAGACTGACATAGGACCTCAAAGCACACCATCACAGTGACTTACTTCTTTCAACAAGGCCACACCTACTTGAACACAGTCACACCTCATAATAATGTCAGTTCCCATGTTCCAAGTATATTACAACCACCATAGATTCACCTACCACTGAAGTTACAGTTAATGGGGGAGAGAAACATATTGCAGTATGATGTCCTAATATTAGTACTTTTCATAAGATTTTCACAATGAAAAACAAAGATACTACTAAATTAAGGTGAAGAACATTACCATCCCAAGAATGATTTTGACAGACCCCCTGAGTTCATTAGCCATATTTCACATCATATCTAAAATATAATAAAGTGACCCATAATAATGACTGCAAACTTTAAATGCCATGCATAGAGAATTAAAATATCTGTAAAAAGTACACAAGTGCAAAGTTACATAAGTTTTCAGGATAGTGTAAATTAGGCATGTGATTTTTTGATAGAAAAAGACTTAAGAGAGGTATATTTATAAAATTTGTCTTATATTTCTTAGTATGAATTTAGTTCTGATGTTATTGATCCAGGATGGACAAGAGGCAACTCTGATAAAAAGTTTACTAAGGGCACCCTTCACATCTTTGTTTCGCAGGCTATAGATAAAGGGGTTCAGCATAGGGCTAATCACAGAGTACATCAGTGAAGCAACCATTCTTCTTCGGGTAGAATGGACCACAGAAGAGCTGAAGTAAACTCCAATTCCTGACCCATAGAACAAACAGACCACACAGAGGTGAGATCCACAGGTGGAAAAAGCTTTGTACTTACTCACAGTAGAGGACATCCTTAATAAGGATGAGACAATCTGTGAGTAAGACATGAGTATTCCTGTCATAGGAATCACACCTAGTAGGGAACTCAACACATACATGAAGATATTATTGATATGAGTGTCAGAGTTGGAGACTTTGAGAACTTGAGCCAGTTCACAGAAGAAATGTGGAATTTCTGTGCCTCTGGAGAAGTTCAGTTCATTCATCAATAGAACATGAATCAGGGAGACCCAGAATATGATAATCCAAAACATCAGAACCAGAAGGGTACACACCCTAGGGTTCATGATAACAGTGTATTTGAGGGGGTTACAGATGGCTACAAAGCGATCATAGGCCATTAAAGTGAGTAAAACATCATCCATCCCAACAAAAGTATTAAAAAAATATACCTGTGTAAGGCATTCTATGTAGGAGATGTCTTTTGTCTTTGACTGCATGTTCACTAGAATTTTTGGTATTGTGGTTGAGATGAAATAGATGTCAACAAAGGACAGATTGGAGAGGAAGAAATACATGGGGTTGTGGAGATGTGAGTTAGAGCCGACAGCCAAGATGATGAGCAAGTTCCCAAGCACTGTGACCAGGTACACGGACAGGAACAGTCCAAAGAGAATGGGTCGCAGTTTAGGATCATCTGAGAAACCCAGGAGGAAAAATTCTGATATCAGTGTGTGGTTTTCTGTTTCCATATAACTTGTGTATCTGTTAGAGATAAGGTAAGGATGGTTTTCAAATAATAGCTACTGACATACTCTTGAAAGCCTACTTTTCATTCTGGCAATGACTGACACCTACTTAACCAACTTATTTAAAAATGCCTTATGAACACTATTTCAATGTGTATTGTTTCATTTTTATAATATTATTATTAATACTAATCAACTTCTTTATAATAATTGTTTTGGTACATGAAATTCCCCAGGTAACTATTTAACTGAGATTTAGAAATTTAACTTCTTATCAAGTTTCTTGAACATAATTTTGATTTATTTATTTAAATCAGTGTAAAGAGAAAGTCATGAGGACTTTTATTTTTGGTTGTGAGCCTAGCCTTTAACGGCTGAGCCATCTCTCCAGCCCTCATGAGAACTTTTAAATTTGTCAGGAATAATTATCATTGAGTATATCTTGTCAACTGGAGCAGCAACAATTCATCGTTCATTTATTAATGTAAATGTAGTAGCTATTTTTTCTATTTGAAAGCCATGAACAACTTACAATTATTGAAATTTCCTGAAGCTCCTTCTGGGAAGAGAAAGGATCATGTGGATTATAAGGATAGAAAACAAGATAGCATATCATTAGTATAATAAAACAGGGGGAACTACATATTCATGTGTGCTTATATGTCCATGGATAGGAGTATGAATACATTGTTTTGAAAACTGGAGCACTAATGGTTAAGATATCTAATCAATTGATTTGATTATAAGTGTTGAAAGGTAATGTAAACAAAATTATCATTGAAAAGTAAAAGTAAAAGAAAATTATGACATATGCATTGCCAATTTTCAGTGATGGAATCTGTTGGTATTATGAATACTTCATTACTTTCATTTAATTTAGGAAAAAACACCTGCAAAGTGGTAAAGTAATTTATCCTGTGACAGTTGGGGAATGAAATATAATACCTTTTCTGAAGTAGGAATGTTTAAGCAGAGAACAGAAAGCAATAAAGACAAAAGAGAAAGAGTGAGAATAAGAGAGAGAGAGAGAGAGAGAGAGAGAGAGAGAGAGAGAGAGAGAGAGAGGCATTTAACCTGAGAACACAGAATATAGTTACTCTATGATGTCGTCACCTGGAATTGGTGAGGATTTCAATGACCAGTGAAATAAGAAGCAAAGGATGAGGACATCGGGAATAAGGTGTGAGGTTCCCGTACTCTCTTCTGCATTTTCTTCTTGTCAATTTAACATTTGTTATATTACATTCTTTATTAGTCTGAGATCCCGAGTTTTTGTCTCATTACTTGCATTTTTGGTGAATTGTGTTTTGCCTATTATATTTTAGAGCCTAATAGTGAGAAATGAAGTATGTATTGTGGAGAAATCACTAACAAAACAGAAATTTTACAAATTTTTTATATGAATGTTAGTACAGGGAATAGTAAATGTAAATAAAAATATTAATGTTTATATAAACGGAGTAACAGATGACAAACAGGAAATTATAATTCTAGAAATTAATCTTGAATAGATATGAATTATGAAATTCACCAAAGGAAGTCTTACATGATTCTACAAGTCATAGAATTGGATGGAGAATAAAGAGATTCTCTTCAGAAACTGAAATTGGAATATAACTATATTTCAAAGATGGATTGTAATATCTGGAAAAGAGTCAGTGAAATGCATATAATAATAGAACAATCAGGCACTTTCCACTTTCCAGTCTTCTAATGGTGTAGCCCACTACATGCATCCTTTCTGCTTTCCTAAGTACCTCACCAGTCCTGACTGGAGCATACCAGCTCTTCCAATATTTGTTACTGAAGCTGTTTTCTGCCAATTATCTGTTCAGAGAAGGCATATCAGATGAGTTTTTCACAGCACAGATATTGGGAGTGGAGAAATAAGGAGTAGAAGGAGCATTATTAAATTGTCGTATGTCCCAGGGCATGAATTCTCAAAGCTCCTCATTAGTTTGATTGTTCTATTGTCTTTACACTCTTTAAAAGTTTCCCTGGGGTACATAAAAAGGAAACTTGAAAACTGTTAGTCACCTTTGTGATTTTGCAGTTAATAGTTAGTAGTTAATAGTTAATAGTTAATAGGGAGGTTGATTTATTTTCTCCTAGGAAGAACTCTTAATTTATATTTTATTAAAAGTCATACTATGGATCACACCCCACAGATGTTAATTATAACCAAAAAATCCAAGGAAATCTGTAATTTAACAACATTACTGGGGTTGAGAAGTGTTATATATACAATATTACAAAGGAAAGTAATACTTTTTATATTATAACAATTTCTGTTTATTTTTCAATCTTGTTAATTAATTATCTTACTTGACAGATAAAATCCTACATATGTAGCCCATAATATAACATGTTTAAAAGTATTTTACCTCAACACCCAGAGGAAGCTTAAATCCCAAGTGCTCTAATACTCCCAGGATTACAGGTGAGAAGACCACAGCATCCGCCCCCAAAGCCAGAGTAACTGGGTCCCCAAGGATCCAGGGACACAGGAACCCTAACAAAGCCAGGGGCACTGTTCCCTTCCAGTCTGAACCAGTGCCCTATGAAGACCTCGGGCACTGGCTTTGCACCCAGTCCAACAACATCCAGAGGAAGCTAAACTCCCAGGAGCTCTAATATGCCCAGAATCACAGTTTGAACCTGCACCTGGAGCAGACCTGGTGTGCTGGCTTTGAAGTGTGGATACTTCAGTCCTTCTTAGAAGGGGGAAGAAAATACTCACAGGAGGAAAACAAAATGTAGAGCAGAGACTGAAGGAAAGGCTATCTAGAGACTGCCCCACCTGGGAATCTATCCCATATACAGTCACAAAAACCCACACACTATTGCAGATGCCAAGAAGTGCTTGCTGACAGGAGCTTGATATAACTGTCACCTAAGAGGCTCAGCCAGAGCCTGACAAATACAGAGGTAGATGTTCACAGCCAAGCAATGGACTGAGAATGGGGTCCCCAATGGTGGAGTTAGAGAAAGAACTGAAGGAGCTAAAGGGGATTATAACCATATAGGAAGAAAACAATATCAACCAACCAGACACCCCACAACTCCCATGGACTAAACCACCAACAAAAGAGTACACATGGAGCAACTGATGGCTCCAGCTATATATGTAGTAGAGGATGACCTTGTTTGGCATCAATGGGAGGAGAGGCCCTTGATTCTGTGAAGACTTGATGCCCTATTGTAGGGGAATGCCAGGGCAGGTTGTAGGGAGGGAGTGGATAGGTGGGTGGGAGAGCACTTTCATAAAAGCAGGGGCAAGGGGGATGGTTAGAGGGTTGCTGGAGAGGAAACTGGGAAAGGGGATAACATTTGACATATAAATAAAAAAAACTAATAAAAGAAAAGTAGTATTTTACATTAGTCATAAATTAAACCTGAGAATTAACATATGTATCAAATTACTATTTCATATTAGAGTATTGTTCATGAACACATGTAACTAGTACGTCACTGACTACAATTACTCTCCATTACACTCCATTATATAGTCCCATATTCAAAATGTAATTTTGTCATCTTTGACAAGTGCTTATCTAATATGACCCTTCAACTCTACTGGCCACTTTCAAATCTCTCACGGTAAACTGAAGAAATTTTAAATATCAATGTAATCATGTTCAATTTTCCTTACTTTGCTTCGTTTATTTCAAAACACACACACACACACACACACACACACACACACACACACACACACTTTATTTTCCTGATACAAATTGTCAAGTTATTTTTCCCCATACATAACTACATAATATGATAATTTGGTATTTATTTGTTGTTTTTCTTTATTTCCAAATCTAAAAACATTATTCAGCTTGGATCTGGTGGCACCTGGTGATGCATGCCAGCACTTGAGAGAAAACTAGAGAAAGATATCTGAGTTTGAGGCCATCATTATCACAGAGCAAGTTCAAGGACAGCTGTGACTACACAGAGAAACCCTCCCTTGAGAATACAAACAAATGGACAATGGTTCAAAGAATCCCTTTTCTTCCCAGCCTTCAAAATGCTTATTTTGATGTTAATATTATTGATGCATTTTACTAAAAGTGAAGAATCTTCACTATTATGTTTCTATGTTTGCACATTAACTCAACTTCTCAGGAAGAAATGCAACAACATTAAATTCTCTACAGGACTGATTGTCACATAAGTAAATGTGGAGTGTTAGACTTTTGTATGTCCACAATCAAATTGTCTTGGGCCTTTTAACTTCCTATGTAGCTATTTATTGTCCAATTCTGGATGTGTTCTAATATCTTTGTGTTTATCAGATAAGTATTTTGAATATACAAAGAGGTCCATATCATTCAAGAAAATCTAACAATATTATTAGGCAATATCAGAAGTCATAAGAGTTTCCATTTTGCTGTTACCACTTACTGTATATTTTCAGCAGTGTATTTCACGGCATCCTTATTTATGATTTATGTTTGAATGTGCTCTCATACTATAAAATTTTATAAAACTGTTACCATATTAAATAGGTATTATGAACATGTTTTACTAGGTCATGGTCATTCAGAAGTTATTCCATAATAAATGATCTCTTCTTACCTATGAAGTGACAACTATGTGTTTTGTGTTAACACACAAATTCTGTTTTGCACATTTGCATACCCTGTTTTATTGTTCACCCTATACATCTGACCCATTAATGTGCTATTCATAGTTCTCCCTGCTCTGTGTTCATATTATTATTTTATCACCTTCTACTTGTTCAAGCAACACATAGTACCTTTCTAACTCATGGTTTAACATGATGTCTTTCTCTTTAATCTACATTTTTGTCTGCAACTGATGTGATGTTATAATTTTCATGGTTTCACAATATTCCACTGGTTAGCAGTAAAATTTTTCTGGTTGTGACAATCTCATTAGATGCTATTAAAATTTGTACTTTCAAATTTTGATTCAACTTCATTAGGTCACATGTTCCCATCAACAGATCACTTTCTTCTAGATTCCCCAAAATAATAGATTATAACTTTGAAATTGATGTCTAAAATTTCGATGTAAGCTAAGAGTCTGTGATAATAACCTCATTTCCGTTTCAATTGCATCAATGTGTTTCTTTTTCTTTTAATATTGCTTAGTTTTCTCAATATATTTTCTGTCTCATTTATGTTTGTTTGTATGTATGTTTTTGCAGTGTTGATAATCAAATCCAGGACTTTACACATTATAGTCAATAAATATACATCCTAACTAATGATACTTTTTCATTATGAAAACTGATGCTTTCCTCTCGACACTTCAAAAGGTTTTTTTAGATTAAATTTCATCTAACTCTGAGTCTTAATAATTTCCTTCTTTTGGCAGTTATTCTTTTCTTATAACCATAGGACACAACATCTGTTTTTTTTTTTATTCTATATATGTTAGTGAATGTACTGATAGTTACAAGCCATCCTTTGAGAACAAACTGCCTTTTCTGTATTCCATATATTTTTATTTTATTAATTAAACCTGCTCTCTGAAAAGTTTATACATATATACTGTGCATACTCAACAATTCTTATCCCCAACTTTTTTACACTCTCGATTACATTCTCAATTCTCTTCCCTAAAAATCCCTTTCTCACATTCCTGTGTTTTTGATTTGTTTGACTCTCTGATAATAACTAGAGCCATCAGTGTCCCATAAACTAGAAGCTGCCTATTGGAATTTAGTGGCCTAGGAAGTTGTTATATAACTACCTATTATTTGATGGTCTGTTTCTGCTTCTTCCCTGGTGATATTTAGATAGTGTAGTGCATCAGGCTGCAATGAAAGTAAAGAAGCTTAGGTTCATAGACACTCAGTTGGCATGAGTTCAGGGAAGAAATAAACCTTCTCCAAGATCATTTTCAGATTTACAGTTCTCTTTATTCTGGGGTAATAAGAACTACATAAAGCTTGGGGAGTTGTTAGGCATTTTCAGCATGAAGGTCCATTATTGATTGGTATGGAAGTGGTGAAAATTCTTCATTTGCAGTAGGAGGAATTCCAGGTGCTTGCTTATATGAAATGAGGAAGTTAAGTCTGTAGTTTGGTCACAGGCTCCAACCTTACCCCTGCCAGTATCAAGATGAGATTTTTCAGGTTTGGAAACATCTCAATGTTAGTCTTGCCCCAGGTCCATTTCCCCTGGTTTTACTTGCCCCACACCTATTTCCCAGAATCTCTCAATAACCAGTAGTCTGATAGTAAAGGAAAACACATAAAGATCACCTCAAATTCTGTCACAAATTCTTGTGACATATCCCATAAAAATAGTTTTTTTTGACTGACAATGCTCAAGATAAGGTTTCATGGAGCAATGACCGGGATAAGCATGAGAGTCTGAAAAACCAGATGTAGTCTTACCAGAAGAATAGTGCATAAGTCATCAGGATATGAACTACATCTATTTACAGCAATGTAGTAGGGAGTAGTGGGCCCGTGGTGGCCCAAGGCATGGCAGCCAGGAAGGGAAACCAATCTACACTATGGTAAGGAGGTGGGATGGATCTGCCATATTCTGAGTATAGTCCTTAGGTGCCCAAATCTAAACCACATCCTGGGAGAGTTAGGCCTTCTGTCTGAAAGTCAGTAAAGTGTTCCAGACCTCACAGAAATGAACATTCACCAGTGCAAGAGCTTCTTAGAAGGGAGGAAATGGCTATGGAACTCAATGCTTTGATGTCATACAAAGAAACACAGGACTAATTTGACTAACCCCACAAATATACCCATTTTCTTATCTAGCTGAACAAATAACCTTAAAGAAAAACCCCAGGCATGAGAAAATCACACCATACAATATATGATTTTACGACACTATCTCTTTACATTTCCTATGTAATTATATGGTAAATATTTTACTTTTTCTTTATTTATTCATTCTTTTCCTCTTAAGTTAATTTGTGCTGCTTTTCATTTAACTCATTAGGTTCCCTTTGCAGTCATCTATCTTACAAATATTGACATTCTTGTATTACTTTTTTCCATTAATTTTTACTCATTCACTTTACATCTGATCACACTTTCCCCTACACCCAGCATCCCCCACATAGTCCCTCCCCTCATATCTTCTATTCTCCACTGAGGTGCGGGACACCCCTCTCCCACGTATTAAATCACCTGGGCACCTAAAGTCATTGGATGTCTAGGTGTATCCTCTCCTACTGACGTAAGGCCTTTGCCTGGTTCTTCCTGGGAACGTGGCACTTTGATGAAATAACGGTTCAGAGAGAGATTGTGGCGAATTGAATTCTGCTAGCCCTTGTCCGCAGTCCTGTAGTATGGATAGTTTTTAGTGATGTGTGTATAGATCCCATTTAGGGTAAGTTGTTTATCAGGAGCCATTGCAATTGCTTGTACTATCAATTGTACATAGGAATAAGGTGGTTTTGAGTCATCATTTGGGCTGTCTCCACCTAAAGCTTCCTTTTCATTTTCTTGGTGTGAATTGTCAGCTGTTAAATTAAGGTCAGATGGTATCACACAGCCCATTTTGTACCCTAAAATCCTGCTCCCTGGGGGCTGGATGGGCAGGATTTTGCAGCAGTGATAGTTCCCGTGGGGGAGGGAACGGGGCTGATGAGGAGGGCCACCATGTCTTGAATGATGGTCAGGGGTGAGATGTGTGGCTGCACAGGCTTCACCGGTGACTCAGGTGCTTCCTGCTTCTCTCTTTTCTCTCTGGATAGGGCTGTGAATGTTATTTTGATATTTGTGCTCAGAAACCTGAACGTGCACACGCGTGGCAGCTGCAGCGGCGGCGCCCCCCGCCACTGGAACACCCCGTACACGAACACGCAGTTCTTGCCAAAACAGCTTAGGTAGAAGTCGCAGCCCGGGTCTGGCCGGGGCTGTGTGGGTTCCGGGACGGCCGCTCTGTGGCCACCGCCGGGGATGTGAAGATCTCCAGGTGGCGCGACAAGATGAAAGCTCTAGTGGCCCATGCTCTTATCTACCGAGCCCTGCGAAGAGTTGCGCCCGATGGTCACCGAATGGTTCTTCATGAGGCACTCGAACTCGCGGCCTTCGAGCCGCTCCACTGCCCAACTGCCGGGCGGGGATCCGCCACACCCAGTCCCGCCTGCGGGGCCTGGCTGATACGCGTGGGTGCCCTATAAATTCACCTATCATGAATTTATAAAGTGAAATTATGGTTGTAGACATTATGCATTATATGATAAATTCTAAAGTAATCATTAATTTAAAACTGAAAAAATTAAGTTTCTAGTAATATGTGATTTGAATTGCTTTGAATTATATACACTAAATATGACACAATTATGTTTGATTATACGTCTATTGGAAATCAAAATTATTCATTTATTTTTATACTCCAGATATTATTCCCCTCCCAGTTTACTCTCCCTGTCCCCCAAAAGTTCCACATCCCATACTTCCTCCCAAGGTCCTCCTCCACAAGGATATCCCCACCCCACCCACACCACCAGACCTCTAAACTTCCTGGAGCCTCCAGTCTCTTGAGGTTTAGGTGCATCTTCTCTGAGTACACCCAGACTCAGGGATCCTCTGCTGTATATGTATTGGAGTCCTCATCTCAGATGGTGTATGCTGCCTCCTTGGTGATCCAGTATGTAACCTCAGGGGAGAGGTCTGCTGGTCCTCCTACAGGTTTGCCCTCCACCTTTTTTCCTCCTGTTTCCTCCTGCTCTTTCCTAATTCAACGGAAGGCTCGGCAGCTTATGCTCATGGTTGGGTGCACATATCTGCATCTGACTCTTTCAGCTGCTTGTTGGGTCTTTGAGAGGGCAGTCATGATAGGTCCCTTTTGTGAGCGCCCCATAGCCTAAGTAATGGTGTCAGGTCTTAGGGCCTCCCCTTGAGGTGGATCCCACTTTGGACTTGTCACTGGACCTTCTTTTCCTCAGGCTCTTCTCCAGTTCCATCCCTGAATTTCTTTCAGACAGGAAGAATTATGGGTCAGAGCTTTGTGGGATAGCATCCCGATTCCTAATTTGTTGTCTTGTCTTTCTGTTGGAGGTAAGTTCAGTAAGATCCTTCTCCCTACTGTAGGGTTCCCCCTTTGAGTCCTGAGGGTCTCTCACTTCCCAGGTCTCTGGTATATTCTAGAACATTCTCCTTCCTCCTGAGGTGTCCTGTTTCTGTTCTTTCTTATGTCTCTCGGGGATTCAGTCCTTTCCCCCCCTCCACAACACCAGATCATGTTTCCCTCATCCCCAACACTATTCCCTTTCTCTCCACTGACCCTCTTTCCTTCCCCTCACTTGTAGTTGCTTTCTTCTATCTCCCAAGTGTGACTGAGGTATCCTCACTTGGGCCCTTCATCTTGTTGACCTTTTTGAATTCTGTGGAATATATCCTGGGTATTCTGTCCTTTTTTTTTTTCTTTTTTTCGGAGCTGGGGACCAAACCCAGGGCCTTGCGCTTGCTAGACAAGCGTTCTACCACTGAGCTAAATCCCCAACCCCCTTATTTTTTGTCTAGTATCGACTTATTGGTGAGAACACACCGTGCATGTCCTTTTGGGTCAGAGTGGGTCACCTCACTCAGGATGATATTTTCTAGTTCCATCTATTTGCCTGCAAAACTCAGAAGGTCCTCATTCTTAATAGCTGAGTAGTATTCCATTGTTTAAACAAGCCACATTTTCTGCTTCCATTCTTCAGCCGTGGGACATTTGGGTTGCTTCCAGCTTCTGGCTATCACAAAGGCTGCTATTAACACTGTGGCATGTGTGCTCCTGTGGCATTGTGGACTATCTTTTAGGTATATTCCCAAGAGTGGTATTGCTGGGTCTTTAGGTATGTCTATTTCCAAATTTTTGAGAAACTTCCAAATTGATTTCCAGAATGGTTGTACCAGTTTGCAATCCCACTAGCAATGCAGGAGTGTTCCTCTTTCTCCATATGCTTCCCAACATATGTTGTTTTCTGACGTTTAGAACTTAGCCATTCAGACGGGTGTAAGGTGGAATCTCAGGGTCGTTTTGATTTGCATTTCTCTGATCACTAAGGACTTTGAACATTTCTTTAGGTGCTTCTCAGCCATTCAAAATTCTTCTGTTGTGAGCTCTCAGTTTAGTTCTATACCCCATTTTTGGTTGGGTTTTTTTTTTTTTTTTTTTTTTTTTTTTGGTGGTTGGCTTCAGGAGTTCTTTATATATTCTAGATAATATGTGGGGTTAGTGACTTTTTTCCCAATCTGTAGGATGCTGATTGGTCTTATTCACTATGTTCTTTGCTTACAGAAGCTTTCCAGGTTCATGAGGTCCCATTTATCAATTCTTGATCTTAGAGCATGAGCCATTGGAGCTCTGTTTAGAAAAATTTCCCCATGCCAATGAATTCAAGGCTCTTCCCCACTTTCACTTCTTTTAGATTCAGGGTACCTGGTTTTATGTTAAGGTCCTTTATTCACTTAGACTGGAGCTTTGTGCATGGTGACAAATATGGTTCTATTTTAATTTTTCTACATACAGACAGCCAGTTAGACCAGCACCGTTTATTGAAGATGCTTTCTTTTTTGCATTGTATATTTTTGGTTTCTTTGTCAAAGATAAAGTGTGCGTAAGTGTGTGTTTTATTTCTGTGCCTTCAATTCTATTTCATTGATCAACCTGTCTGTCTCTGTACCAATACCATGTAGTTTTTATCACTATTGCTCTGTAGTAAAGCTTGAGGTCAGGAATGGTGATTCCCCGAGCCTCTTTTATTGTTAAGAATTGCTTTTTGCTATTCTTGGTATTTTTTTCCTTTTCCAGATGAATTTGAATATTGCTCTTTCCATGTCTTTGAAGAATTGTGTTGGAATTTTGATGGGGATTGCATTGAATCTGTAGATTGCCTTTGGTAGGATGGCAACTTTTACTATGTTCATTCTGCCAATCTGGAAAATCTCTCCACTTTCTGAGATCTTCTTAGTTTTCTTTTTTGACAGACTTGAAGTTCTTACCGTGGAGATCTTTCAGTTGTTTGGTTAGAGTTACCCCAAGATATTTTATATTATCTGGGTCTATTGTTAAGGGAGTTGTTTCCCCAATTTCTTTTTCACCCTGTTTATTATTTGTATAATGGAAACCTACTGATTTTTTTGAGTTAATTTTATATCTGGGCACTTTTGCTAAAGTTGTTTATCAGCTGGAGAAGGTCTATGGAAGAATTTTTTGGGTCACATATGTATACTATCATATCATTTGCAAATAGTGATAACTTTGGTTCTTCTTTACCAATTTGTATCCCCTTGATCTGTTTTTGTGTCTTATTATTCTAGCTAGTACTTTGAGTACTACATTGCAAAGATATGGGAAAAGTGGGCATCCTTTTCTTGTCCCTGATTTTGGTGGGATTGTTTCAAGTATCTCTCCATTTAATTTGATGTTGACTGTTGGTTTGTAGTAAACTGCTTTTATCATATTTAGGTATGGGTCTTGAATTTCTGATCTATACAATAGTTTTAACATGAAGGGCACTTGTATTTTGTTAAAAGCTTTTTCTGCATCTATGTAGATGGTCATATGAATCTTTTCTTTGAGTGTGTTTATATGGTGGATTATGTTAATGGATTTTTTTATATTGGACCAACCTTTCATCCCTGTGATGATGAATAAAGAATTTTATTGAGTATTTTTGCTTCAGTATTCCTAAATGTGTTTGGTCTGACTTTCTCTTCTTTGGTAGGGTCCCTGTGTGGTTTAGGTATCAGAGTAATTGTGGCTTCATAGAACGTATTAGGTGGTGTTCCTTCTGTCTCTATTTTACAGAGTAGTTTGGGGAATATTCTTCACAGGTTTTCTCTGAAAATCTGGTAGAATTCTGAACTAAATCCTGTTTAGAAAGTTTACCTGTTCTTGATATAACTTTTTTTTTATTAACTTGAGTATTTCTTATATACATTTCGAGTGTTATTCCCTTTCCCGGTTTCCGGGCAAACATCCCCCTCCCCCCTCCCCTTCCGTATGGGTGTTCCCCTCCTAAGCCTCCCCCCATTGCCGCCCTCCCCCCAACAGTCTAGTTCACTGGGGGTTCAGTCTTAGCAGGACCCAGGGCTTCCGCTTCCACTGGTGCTCTTACTAGGATATTCATTGCTACCTATGAGGTCAGAGTCCAGGGTCAGTCCATGTATAGTCTTTAGGTAGTGGCTTAGTCCCTGGAAGCTCTGGTTGCTTGGCATTGTTGTACATATGGGGTCTCGAGCCCCTTCAAGCTCTTCCAGTTCTTTCTCTGATTCCTTCAACGGGGGTTCTATTCCCAGTTCAGTGGTTTGCTGCTGGCATTCGACTCTGTATTTGCTGTATTCTGGCTGTGTCTCTCAGGAGCGATCTACATCCGGTTCCTGTCGGTCTGCACTTCTTTGCTTCATCCATCTTGTCTAATTGGGTGGCTGTATATGTATGGGCCACATGTGGGGCAGGCTCTGAATGGGTGTTACTTCAGTCTCTGTTTTAATCTTTGCCTCTCTCTTCCCTGCCAAGGGTATTCTTGTTCCCCTTTTAAAGAAGGCGTGAAACATTCACGTTTTGATCATCCGTCTTGAGTTTCATTTGTTCTAGGCATCTAGGGTAATTCAAGCATTTGGGCTAATAGCCACTTATCAATTAGTGCATACCATGTATGTCTTTCTGTGATTGGGTTAGCTCACTCAGGATGATATTTTCCAGTTCCAACCATTTGCCTATGAATTTCATAGAGTCGTTGTTTTTGATAGCTGAGTAATAT
This sequence comes from Rattus norvegicus, assembly GCF_021556685.1. Classification (NCBI taxonomy): domain Eukaryota; kingdom Metazoa; phylum Chordata; class Mammalia; order Rodentia; family Muridae; genus Rattus; species Rattus norvegicus. The sequence continues at coordinate 24,611,855 of NC_141541.1, read as the reverse complement.
CCATTGAGTAGATGTACCACATTTTCTGTATCCATTCCTCTGTTGAAGGGCATCTGGGTTCTTTCCAGCTTCTGGCTATTATAAATAAGGCTGCGATGAACATAGTGGAGCAAGTGTCTTTTTTATATGCTGGAGCATCTTTTCGGTATATGCCAAAGAGAGGTATAGCTGGATCCTCAGGCAGTTCAATGTCCAATTTTCTGAGGAACCTCCAGACTGATTTCCAGAATGGTTGTACCAGTCTGCAATCACACCAACAATGGAGGAGTGTTCCTCTTTCTCCGCATCCTCGCCAGCATCTGCTGTCACCTGAGTTTTTGATCTTAGCCATTCTCACTGGTGTGAGGTGTAATCTCAGGCTGAACCCCATTTTTTATAGGGTTATTTGTCTCCCTGCGGTCTAACTTCTTGAGTTCTTTGTATATTTTGGATATAAGGCCTCTATCTGTTGTAGGATTGGTAAAGATCTTATCCCAATCTGTTGGTTGCCATTTTGTCCTAACCACAGTGTCCTTTGCCTTACAGAAGCTTTTCAGTTTTATGAGATCCCATTTGTTGATTCTTGATCTTAGAGCATAAGCCATTGGTGTTTTGTTCAGGAAGTTTTTTCAAGTGCCCATGTGTTCCAGATGCTTCCCTAGTTTTTCTTCTATTAGTTTGAGTGTGTCTGGTTTGATGTGGAGGTCCTTGATCCACTTGGACTTAAGCTTTGTACAGGGTGATAAGCATGGATCGATCTGCATTCTTCTACATGTTGCCCTCCAGTTGAACCAGCACCATTTGCTGAAAATGCTATCTTTTTTCCATTGGATGGTTTTGGCTCCTTTGTCAAAAATCAAGTGACCATAGGTGTGTGGGTTCATTTCTGGGTCTTCAATTCTATTCCATTGGTCTATCTGTCTGTCTCTGTACCAACACCATGCAGTTTTTATCACTATTGCTCTGTAATACTGCTTGAGTTCAGGGATAGTGATTCCCCCTGAAGTCCTTTTATTGTTCAGGATAGTTTTAGCTATCCTGGGTTTTTTGTTATTCCAGTTGAATTTGCAAATTGCTCTGTCTAACCCTCTGAATAATTGGATTGGTATTTTGATGGGGATTGCATTGAATCTGTAGATCGCTTTTGGTAAAATGGCAATTTTTACTATATTAATCCTCCCAATCCATGAGCATGGGAGATCTTTCCGTTTTCTGAGGTCTTCTTCAATTTTTTTCTTCAGTGTCTTGAAGTTCTTATTGTACAGACCTTTTACTTGCTTGGTTAAAGTCACACCGAGGTACTTTATAGTATTTGGGTCTATTATGAAGGGTGTCGTTTCCCTAATTTCTTTCTCGGCTTGTTTCTCTTTTGTGTAGAGGAAGGCTATTGATTTATTTGAGTTAATTTTATACCCAGCCACTTTGCTGAAGTTGTTTATCAGCTTTAGTAGTTCTCTGGTGGAACTTTTGGGATCACTTAAATATACTATCATATCATCTGCAAATAGTGATATTTTGACTTCTTCTTTTCCCATCTGTATCCCCTTGACCTGCTTTTGTTGTCTGATTGCTCTGTCTAGAACTTCAAGAACTATATTGAATAAGTAGGGAGAGAGTGGGCAGCCTTGTCTAGTCCCTGATTTTAGTGGGATTGCTTCAAGTTTCTCTCCATTTAGTTTAATGTTAGCAACTGGTTTGCTGTATATGGCTTTTACTATGTTTAGGTATGGGCTTGAACTCCTATTCTTTCCAGGACTTTTATTATGAAGGGGTGTTGAATTTTGTCAAATGCTTTCTCAGTATCTAATAAAATGATCATGTGGTTTTGTTCTTTCAGTTTGTTTATATAATGGATCACGTTGAAGGTTTTCCGTATATTAAACCATCCCTGCATGCCTGGGATGAAGCCTACTTGATCGTGGTGGATGATTGTTTTGATGTGCTCTTGGATTCGGTTTGCCAGAATTTTATTGAGTATTTTTGCGCCAGTATTCATAAGGGAAATTGGTCTGAAGTTCTCTTTCTTTGTTGGGTCTTTGTGTGGTTTAGGTATAAGAGTAATTGTGGCTTCATAGAAGGAATTCGGTAGTGCTCCATCTGTTTCAATTTTGTGGAATAGTTTGGATAATGTCTGATAGAATTCTGCACTAAACCCATCTGGACCTGGGCTCTTTTTGGTTGGGAGACCTTTAATGACTGCTTCTATTTCCTTAGGAGTTATGGGGTTGTTTAACTGGTTTATCTGTTCCTGATTTAACTTCAGTACCTGGTATCTGTCTAGGAAATTGTCCATTTCCTGCAGATTTTCAAGTTTTGTTGAATATAGGCTTTTATAGTAAGATCTGATGATGTTTTGAATTTCCTCTGAATCTGTAGTTATGTCTCCCTTTTCATTTCTGATTTTGTTAATTTGGACACACTCTCTGTGTCCTCTCGTTAGTCTGGCTAAGGGGTTATCTATCTTGTTGATTTTCTCAAAGAACCAACTTTTGGTTCTGTTGATTCTTTCTATGGTCCTTTTTGTTTCTACTTGGTTGATTTCAGCTCAGAGTTTGATTATTTCCTGCCTTCTACTCCTCCTGGGTGTACTTGCTTCTTTTTGTTCTAGAGCTTTTAGGTGTGCTGTCAAGCTGCTGACATATACTCTTTCCTGTTTCTTTCTGCAGGCACTCAGCTCTGTGAGTTTTCCTCTTAGCACAGCTTTCATTGTGTCCCATAAGTTCGGGTATGTTGTACCTTCATTTTCATTAAATTCTAAAAAGTCTTTAATTTCTTTTTTTATTTCTTCCTTGACCAGGTTATCATTGAGTAGAGCATTGTTCAATTTCCACGTATATGTTGTTATTCTTCCCTTATTGTTATTGAAGACCAGTTTTAGGCCCTGGTGGTCCGATAGTATGCATGGGATTATTTCTATCTTTCTGTACCTGTTGAGGCCCGTTTTTTGACCAATTATATGGTCAATTTTGGAGAAAGTACCATGAGGAGCTGAGAAGAAGGTATATCCTTTTGCTTTAGGATAGAATGTTCTATAAATATCCGTTAAGTCCATTTGGCTCATGACTTCTCTTAGTCTGTCTACGTCTCTGTTTAATTTCTGTTTCCATGATCTGTCCATTGATGAGAGTGGGGTGTTGAAATCTCCTACTATTATTGTATGAGGTGCAATGTGTGTTTTGAGCTTTAGTAAGGTTTCTTTTACGTATGTAGGTGCCCTTGTATTTGGGGCATAGATATTTAGGATTGAGAGTTCATCTATGTGGATTTTTCCTTTGATGAATATGAAGTGTCCTTCCTTATCTTTTTTGATGACTTTTAGTTGAAAATTGATTTTATCTGATATTAGAATGGCTACTCCAGCTTGCTTCTTCCGACCATTTGCTTGGAAAGTTGTTTTCCAGCCTTTCACTCTGAGGTAGTGTCTGTCTTTGTCTCTGAAGTGTGTTTCCTGTAGGCAGCAGAATGCAGGGTCCTCGTTGTGTATCCAGATTGTTAATCTATGTCTTTTTATTGGGGAGTTGAGGCCATTGATGTTGAGAGATATTAAGGAATAGTGATTATTGCTTCCTGTTATATTCATATTTGGATGTGAGGTTATGTTTGTGTGCTTTTCTTCTCTTTGTTTTGTTGCCGAGATGATTAGTTTCTTGCTTCTTCTAGAGTATAGCTTGCCTCCTTTTGTTGGGCTTTACCCTTTATTATACTTTGTAGTGCTGGATTTGTAGAAAGATATTGTGTAAATTTGGTTTTGTCGTGGAATATCTTGGTTTCTCCATCTATGTTAATTGAGAGTTTTGCAGGATACAGCAACCTGGGCTGGCATTTGTGTTCTCTTAGGGTCTGTATGACATCAGTCCAGGATCTTCTGGCCTTCATAGTTTCTGGCAAAAAGTCTGGTGTGATTCTGATAGGTCTTCCTTTATATGTTACTTGACCTTTTTCCCTTACTGCTTTTAATATTCTTTCTTTATTTTGTGCGTTTGGTGTTTTGAGTATTATGTGACGGGAGGTGTTTCTTTTTTGGTCCAATCTATTTGGAGTTCTGTAGGGTTCTTGTATGCCTATGGGTATCTCTTTTTTTAGGTTAGGGAAGTTTTCTTCTATGATTTTGTTGAAGATATTTACTGGTCCTTTGAGCTGGGAGTCTTCATTCTCTTCTATACCTATTATCCTTAGGTTTGATCTTCTCATTGAGGCCTGGATTTCCTGTGTGTTTTGGACCAGTAGCTTTTTCTGCTTTACATTATCTTTGACAGTTGAGTCAATGATTTCTATGGAATCTTCTGCTCCTGAGATTCTCTCTTCCATCTCTTGTATTCTGTTGGTGAAGCTTGTATCTACAGGTCCTTGTCTCTTCTTTTGGTTTTCAATATCCAGGGTTGTTTCCATGTGTTCTTTCTTGATTGCTTCTATTTCCATTTTTAATTCCTTCAACTGTTTGATTGTGTTTTCCTGGAATTCTTTCAGGGATTTTTGTGTCTCCTCTCTATGGGCTTCTACTTGTTTATTCATGTTTTCCTGGAATTCTTTCAGGCATTTTTGCGATTCTTCTCTGTAGGCTTCTACTTGTTTATTAATGTTTTCCTGTGTTTCTTTAAGGGAGTTCTTCATGTCTTTCTTGAAGTCCTCCAGCATCATGGTCAAATATGATTTTGAAACTAGATCTTGGTTTTCTGGTGTGTTTGGATATTCCATGTTTGTTTTGATGGGAGAATTGGGCTCCGATGGTGCCATGTAGTCTTGGTTTCTGTTGCTTGGGTTCCTGCGCTTGCCTCTCACCATCAGATTATCTCTAGTGTTACTTTGTTCTGCTATTTCTGACAGTGGCTAGACTGCCCTATAAGCCTGTGTGTCAGGAGTGCTGTAGACCTGTTTTCCTGTTTTCTTTCAGCCTGTTATGGGGACAGAGTGTTCTGCTTTCAGGCGTGCAGGTTTTCCTCTCTACAGGTCTTCAGCTGTTCTTGTGGGCCTGTGTCTTGAGTTCACCAGGCAGGTCTCTTGCAGGAGAAAAGTTGGTCTTACCTGTGCTCCCGAGGCTCAAGTTCACTCGGGGTGTGCTGCCCACTAGCTCTCTGCGGCGGCAGCAACCAGGAAGATCTGCGCTGTCGTTTCCGGGAGCTTCAGGGCACCAGGGTTCCAGATGGCATTTGGTGTTTTCCTCTGGCGTCCGAGATGTGTGTGCAGAGTGCAGTCTCTTCTGGTTTCCCAGGCGTGTCTGCCTCTCTGAAGGTTTAGCTCTCCCTCCCACGGGATTTGGGTGCAGGGAACTGTTTATCCGGTCTGTTTCCTTCAGGTTCCAGTGGTGTCTCAGACGCAGCAGTCCTGCCGCTCCTGGGCCCTTCCCCACGGAACCCAGAGGCCTTATACAGTTTCCTCTTGGGCCAGGGATGTGGGCAGGGGTGGGCAGTGTTGGTGGTCTCTTCCACTCTGCAGCCTCAGGGGTGCCCACCTGACCAGGCGGTGAGGTCTCTCTCCCACGGGGTCTGGGAGCAGAGAGCTGCTGCAGGCCGGGATCCGCGGGTGTGGGACTTCCGGTAAACACAGGAGGTGCCCGGTCCTAGAGGAATTCTGCCTCTGTGTGTCCCGAGATCATCAGGCAGGTCTCTTGCAGCAGAAAAGTTGGTCTTACCTGTGGTCCCAAGGCTCAAGTTTGCTCAAGGGGTGCTGCCCACGTGCTCTCCGCGGTGGCAACCTTGATATAACTTTCATATGTGGAATCTGTCTAGAAAAACCATCCATTTCATCTATATTTTCCAGTTTTCTTGCTGGGCCCATATTGGAAAATTTTAATACATTTATTCCTTGATAAATACAGTACAAAACAAATGCCTCTTAAAACACATAAAAATGACATGTTTTTTTGTCTCTGATCACATAAATATTTTGACTCATATATAGTAGTAAAGGAAGGAAGCAGTACTCAGGAATTTTTCTAGAGTAAAGGAAAATATACCTCAAAAATTCTGAAAATTGACATTCATTTTTTTCTTATACTTCCAACATTAATTTTTGGAAGTACTTACAGACTAAGATAAATTAAACCAATTTGGATAATGTTGAGCTTTGTGCATTTAGCCTTCCAGGTCCTAGTGCAGTCAATAATTATCCAGTGCTTCTAGCTCTTCGTTTTTATGTTTGTAGTGAATTGGCACACATGTTCTTCTTTTTCCATGAATAACTCTATCAAAAAACTCTTAAATGTCACTATTTATATTGATCTTGTCTCAAGACCTGGTACAATAAGGTGAACATATCTGTACTTTCTAACCATGCTAGAAGAGAACAGAAGCTTAACCTGGTAGGTATAGAGAGTGTGGAAGAGTGAAAGGGTACTGAGATGTTTCTTTATGTATTGTGCAGACAAACTTCATGATTCTGGTATAAAGATGAGGGACAATTAGCATGAACTATTTCATTTATTTGGACTTTGAAATACATACTTTGTTATACTGTGTGTACTAAATACTTCAGTTAAGATTTGCTTTCCAATGACCCAGATTTTACATACACATATCTCACATAAAATGAATCCCTTTAAATTAATTCTTACAAATCCCCAAATGTCTATAATGCACTTGGTGAGGGAAAGTATGAGTAGCCTATTTACCATGACTCCAAGTATTGTTGTCAATGTTAGTCTGAGTATATGAAGTTTTTTCTATCTGCTGCCTTTCTGTCATATGTTAGAACATAAAACAGTATGTTAGTTTGGGTCACTGACTCCAAGATTGTCAGGTAGAAAAAAAATTAAACCATGTATACACCAAGTGGACTTATCATAGACACAATTTTCCATAATAGGAGAAATTGCAGTTAGCCACTTAATAAAACCAACATTTTTTACTTCCCATCTTCCCAAATGATTCCTCATCTCCCTGTCTTCATTTTAGAATTCATTGTCAATCCCATATGAAATTAGTGGAACCACTAGGTATATTTTCTGTAGGAAAAAGATACAAGAGGAAAACTAGAGTGTTCATATCATATCTGAGATCAGAACTGTTTCTGCTAACCACTCTGGGATCTATGTGTAGCCTTCCACATTTATCTTTTGCTTGTGTTAGTCCAGACAACTTCAAAAGAAGACACAGTGTCAGGTTTTATATTTTGTATGTTCCTGAGAATGATCTCCAATGTGCCAAATCGAAGTAAAAGAATAGCAAATTTTTGTAGGTATACAACAAATCATCACCAGTGTAAACATTGAGAACAGGCATCATAAATCTCCTGGGAAATCTCCTTTAAGGTAGTCAGGGGGAACTTCTAATAGTAAGAGTCACAGAGCAGAGTGAATAACTCGTGTAAGCATTCCAGGTAAATGAAAGATAAGAATGGCAACTTGAAATGAGCTCTCATGACATCCAACAGGTGGTTAACTGGACTTCTACTTGCAATATTTCTCCATTATTGAGGTTCCCCTGTATGGACTTCCTGTGGCTAAATTTTCAGATTCCCTTTACAAATACAAACACTTACATAATGCAGTAAGCAATAGCAGCATTTGCTGAAAATAATTTACTTTCTACCTGGTCTTAAGAGCACAATGCTTATACTCAGGCAATTTTCTCTTCCCTCCCTATTAGAGATACTCCAGACCTTGGTGATTGTTGGGGGGAAGGTGGTAATAGGGGGAGGATGGGGAGGGGAACACCCATACAGAAGAGGACAGGGAGGAGTTAGGGGGATGTTGGCCTGGAAACTGGGAAAGGGAATAGCAACGAAATGTAAATAAGAAATACCCAAGTTAATAAAGATGGAGGAAATAAATGGCTTAAAAAAAAGGAGTGGGAGCATCCGCATATTGGCCATCCTTCTTCTTGAGCTTCCTGTGGTCTGTGGATTGCATCTTGGGTAATTCGAGCTTTTTGGCTAATATCAATGAGTGCATACCAAGTGTGTTTTTTCTTTTCTTGAGTTACCTCACTCAGGATGATATTTTCTAGTGCATTCCATTTGCCTATGAATTTCGTGAAGTTATTGTTTTTGATACCTGAGTAGTATTCCATTGTGTAGATGTACCACATTTTGGAATCCATTCCTCTTTTGAAAAGCATCTGGGTTCTTTCCAGCTTCTGGCTATTATAAATAAGGCTGCTATGAACATACTGGAGCATGTATCTTTGCTGTATGTTGGAGCATCTTTTGGGTATATGCCCAGGAGTGGTATAGCTGGGTCCTCAGGTAGTAGAATGGCCAATTTTCTGAGGAACCTCCAGATTGAGTTCCAGAGTGGTTGTACCAGTTTTCAATCCCACCAACAGTGGAGGAGTGTTCCTCTTTCTCCACATCCTCACCAGCATCTGCTGTCCCCGGAGTTTTTGATCTCAGCCATTCTGACTGGTGTGAGGTGGAATCTCAGGGTTGTTTTGATTTGCATTTCCCTGATGACTAAGGATGTTGAACATTTCTTTAGGTGCTTTTAGACCACTCGATATTCTTCAGACAAGAATTGTTTGTTTAGCTCTGTCCTCCATTTTTTAATAGGATAATTTGGCTGTCTGGAGTCTAACTTCTTGAGTTCTTTGTATATATTATATATTAGCTCTATATCAGATCTATGATTGGTAAAGATCTTTCCCAATTTGTTGTTTGCTATTTTGTCCTGATGACAGTTGTCTTTTGCCTTACAGAAGCTTTGCAGTTTTATGAGGGTCCATTTGTCGATTCTTGATTTTAGAGCATAAGCCATTGTTTTTGTTTTTGTTTTGTTTTGTTTTTCAGAAAATTTTCCATACTGCCCATGTGTTTGAGACTATTCCTCATTTTTCTCCTATTACTTTGAGTGTATTTGGTTTGTTGTGAAGAATGTTGATACACTTGGACTTAAGCTTTGTACATGGTGATAAGAATGAACCAATTTGCATGCTTCTTCACGCTGACCTACAGTTGAACCAGCACTTTTTGTTGAAAATGCTATCTTTCTTCCATTGGATGGTTTTAGCTCCTTTGTCAAAGATCAAGTGACCATAGGTGTGTGGGTTCATTTCTGGGTCTTCAATTCTGTTGCACTGATCTATCTGCCTGTGTCTGTACTAATACCATATAGTTTTTATGACTATTGCTTTGTAATACTGCCTGAAGTCAGTGATGGTGATTCCCCCAGAAGTTCTTTCATTGTTGAATATATTTTTCGCTATCCTGGTTTTCTTTTGTTTTTCTGAATGAATTTGAAAATTGCTCTTTCTATCTCTATAAAGAATTGAGTAGGAATTTTGATGGGGATTGCATTGAATCTGTAGATTGCTTTTGGCAAAATTGCCATCTTTACTATATTAATCCTGCCAATTCATGAGCATGGAAGATCTTCCCATCTTCTGAGATCTTCCTCAATTTCTTTCTTCAGAGAATTGAAGTTCTTTTCATACAGATCTTTCACTTGCTTGGTTAAAGTCACACCACAATATTTTATATTATTTGGAACTTTTGTGAAGGGTGTCATTTCCCTAATTTCTTTCTCAGTCTGTTTATCCTTTGATTTGAGGAAGGCTACTCATTTGTTTGAGTTAATTTTATACACGACACTTTGCTGATGTTCTTTATCAGGTTAAGTAGTTTCCTGGTGGAACTTTTGGGGTCACTTAAGTACACTATCATATCACATCCATTATTTTAAATTCCTGCTGAGCAACTTAGAAGGAGTCATTAAAAAATCTGAAACATAACTGTGGTAAATATTTCTGAATACCAACTTAAATATTAGTGTTGACTGGAGCTGGTAAAAGAAATTAGTGAATCAAATGCAGACTATATTTCTTCTATATCAGCATCCTCAGTACTGAAGTTACATGGATGCATCACTACATTACACTTGATTGTTTACTATTTAGTAATACTGTTTCCACTTACTTCTATGTTTCATAAGACATTATCAAAGTATATTTCTAGGAGGTACCCATGTTGTATATGGAACAAAAATTAATAGGTTCTTTATGTAGGTTTTTTATATATTAATTATATTATATATACCAATATTACATATTGCTTGAAATTGGCAGATATTACTGGAATGATTATTAAAATACATGCCATTCAAGTAATATATCATTAAAATTACCAGTATATCTTTGGAAAGCCATAAATAAATTCTTTCATTTCTAAATTTCTGAGGTCTATACTTCAAGATATTGGAAGCATGAACATTTTAAGTTTTGTTAACCACTCAATAAATACTTTCATGACTTGGTTTCCAAATGTTCAAAATCAATGACACTTCAACAGAGTAGCTTCTCTCCTGTTTGGACAATAATTTGTTAATGGATACCCAGTTATAGACAACATGAAGAAGCTCTTACTTTTAAGGTATAGTTACATTCCTTTATATAGACATAAAAATAGAGACAAAAACTATTCTTCAAGAAAAGGAAGGACAAATTGTCAGGCAAAGACAGATATATTTTAGACTGAGACACAAACATATTTATTTTCTGGCATTGTTTTATCCATTGGAAAATGGCATATTATTACCTAGCCATGTTGAAATTTGTGTATCATTACGCTGAACAGACTGCTAGTATAATGTTGTCCTGCAATCCTAGCAAATAGAACAATGCGGTTAAGGCAAATAATTTTTGGAGCAAAACTAATGTAACTGGTTAAGAATGATATCAAAAGTAGGTTATTCACTGGGACTCAGAGAACTTTACTCAGTCAACCTATTCAAATTTCTCATTTGTTTATATGCCTAAGGATTTGTTAGTAATATAGCTGCATTTTAGTGTTGGTGTATTGCCGGCTACCTTTGGAACCACTACACTTCATTAATGATGTACAAGTTTGTGCTCCCACAAGCAATCGATAAACATTCCACTTTCCCAACATTCTCATCAGTATGACCTGTATTTGTTTTATCTATCCTGGCCATTGTGACAGGTATCAGTTCAAATCTCATAGTAGCTTTTATTTGCATTTTCCTGATGGCTAAGGAGGTTGATAATTTCTTTAAGCATTCCTCACCTCTTTATGTTTCATCTATCAGTAACTTACTTCTTTTTAGGACTCATTTTTGATAGAGTTATTTATTTTCTTGTTGCTCAGAATTTTGGATCTTTATATATTTTATATATTAACCCTCTAATTAGCATATAATTTCTAAAGATATTTTTCTTTCTTTTTTATTGGTGATCTGTTTCTTTGCCTTATGTTTTCCTTTTCAGTTTCCTGAGGTATTATTTATTTATTTTTGGTCATAGTCCTGCAATCAGTGTCCAGTAACTTAAGAGTAGGCGCAATGACTAGAAACAGACAACCAACACAAAATAAACTCAATTGAGTTTTTGTAGATATTTTGTTTTGTGTTGAATTCTTTGGAAAATTTTTTTCATCCCTCTCTAATAAGATCTTTTGCTTGTACATTACATTATTGTTTTGAGTTTGTATTTTGTGGTATATGAGTGTATTTCTTATCATTTTGTTTGTTTGTTTGTAGTTTGTTTCCTCTTAGACATATATTTCACTAGTTGGGGATGGGGAAGATATGGGGAAGTGTCGAGAGAGGGGGAAAGCATAATCAAATATATAGTAATAGAAAATTTCAATAGAAAATTCATAAAGTAAATAAATGATCCTCTTTGTGTGCACTGAGAAAAAGATACCTAGATGTTTTGAAGATGTTTTCATGGAAAGAAGCTTAAGTTGAATGTTGTTGCCCTCTCAGTTAATTTATGTACAAGAGAAATCATTTTAATATATGTATGTGCTCTATAGGGATACTAAACTCACTTGATAACACAAAATTATACCTTCTAATTGTTTATTATTTTGTGTTTATACAGTTGTATTATGCTTATATGAACAATAGGTACTTTTATATAAATATTTTTATGCAACTCTCTTTGAGGGATGTGAAATCAATATCAATATGGACATTGGTGGGAAAGATCAACACAAGAAATTCATGAAGTAATTCTAATTACAGAGTTGACATGAAATAATCTGAAGATAACCACAGTCTACAACTCCATTAGAAATAATGCAAATAATATCTAGTATGTAAATGTTACTATACATAGTTCCATGATGGAAGAAGAGTTCATATTCATTAAACATTTTCTGAAGTTCATTAAATATTCTAAGACAATATTTCTCATCATTAGTTAGAAGGAAAAAAAAACATCTTGAATGTTACTGTCATGTAATTAGTTTTGATGTTATATCAAGTAATTTTGATATGTTAAATCATTCACAGATTATGTGTGTGTGTGCAACGTGTGAAATTCTAGATAACTAAATAAACATTTTGTAGAATTTTTATAAAAATGTATAGAAAGGAGGAAAATATTGTCCCTGGTTTAAAAACGTGGTAGCATTATTGCAAAGTATATTTATATTATTTCATTTATTTTTCTGTTTTGTACTTCATAATATATTTACAGTAAGATATGATGAACATGAGTATATGTCTTGAATTGGAATTGTTTATAATTTATCAGAATATTTCATGTAAGTATCTATTAAATACAAATAAGGTTAAGTCTAGTAAATTAGGTTTTTGACTTTTTCTTCTAAATTATTCTACATTATATAGGAAAGTAATTAAAAATGGCTTGGTATATGCTTTTACCAGCAGGGAATATAAGATATGGAATAAATTAGATATTAAAATTGAAGTTAGTTTCCACCAAAATTTAATTGTTATAAAATGATATAATTAATAAAACACTTGGAAATGACTATGAAGTATTTTCTATGAGTTAACTGAAGAACGAAGACAAACTTAGACATTTAGGACTGAATAAAAACAACAGATGAGAAGAAGACCTATGTAATGAAAATAATACCTTTTTGTCCCGTCCTCTGGTAAACACTTGTGTCTAGAAATATTAAGTGACCACAGTCTTTCCCAACTATATCAGAAATCTAGGAAATAGTCAAAAGTTATGAAAATATTATTATCCAATTATTAGTACAATTAGTTTAAAGTATAAATATTATTTGCATGAGGAACTACATATTTGAATGAAAAATTCTGAAAAAATAATTGCTATAAGAAAACAGTACCTGTAAATGGCACCTACTATCAACCTAAGTTTATTGTTTACACAAAGTAGTTTTTAAAGCCTGTGTACCAATTCTCAAAACAATTTTATAATATGCTTGAAATAGTGCATGCATATTTTTATGTTAATTTATTTTATTTCAATAGTTTTAAAATGGACTTCTGTTATTCTTTATTTTCTCTTAAGAATGGTCACTACTTGACTATCATCACAAGTTTATAAATTCTAGTGTTTCTATTATACTAAGATTTAATTAAATGCCTCTAGTGTGCACATATTGATGGGGATGTAATTGTCACAGAATATACTTTAAAAAGATTCTAGGGACAATGTTCTTGTCAAAATAGGGAAGTATTAATAAGGTATATGAGTCTCTAGTGGTAGAGCTTTTTTGAGAGTATCTGCATGAGAAATATAAGGAGATGCGTGTTATTAATTATTTCTACCCAGCCTTTAACCAATTAGATCCTGTATAAAACACACACACACACACACACACACACACACACACACACACACACACACACACACACGTCTTGGGTTCCTGAGATAGGGGCCAAGAAATGAAGTGATGACTTATATTTGACTTCCTTTAACTAGATAAAGTTATAAGTATAAAATGATAGGTTGGTGTGAGGCAGTAAAAGACACCCTCATTCCTGGTTGAGGAGGTTCACCTGATCATGATTTTTAACTTTAGTATGTATTGAGAAAGTTGTTTATTTATTTTTAAATTTTCCATTATGGTAGAATATATGTATTTATATTATAGTATGCCCTTATGATTCTCTGGATTTCCTAGCTAGCTTTTGTTAGATCTGCATTTTCATTTCTAAATGTGTTGATTTGGACATTCTCTCTCCACATTTTAGCTAATTTGGATAAGTGTTTGTCAATCTTACTGGTTTTCTCAAAAAATAAATTCTTTGTTTATTTAATCCTTATATTTTTCTTAATTGTTGTTTCTATTTTGTTTATTTCAGCCCAAAGTTTGGTCTTGCTGTCTACTTTACTCTTTCTTTTCTTTCTTTTTTGCTGTGGAACTTGAAGTTATCTTGCTAAGTGACTGGAATGAGATTTCTCCAATTGTTTTTTTTTTTTTTTAATGTAAGCACGTACTGCTATTAGTCTCTTATAAAATTGTCTCTTAGAACCAACTTCATCATGTTGTATAAGTTTCAATAGCCTTCTCTTAGTTTTACTCTTTTACAAAGTCTGTAATTTCTTCCAAATATTAAAAAGGCCATACAAGCATGTGTATTAGGCTCTTGTGTTTTGAATATTTTTTACTTTTTTACAATGAAGTGATGTCTTTTTTCATGTTTGGTGTCATTTTGGGTGCAGTAGAAGTATGAATATTGATTTTATATTCATTCTGTTAGTCTGTGCCTTTTTATTGGAGGAATTAAGAGATTTGATTTTGAGAAATATCAATGAACAGTGTTTATCTATTCCTAGTATTTTGCTGTTGGGTGTTTACTTTTAAATCTGAAAATGGTCCTTTAAAGATATTTGAAGATTTGTATTAGAATTCACATGGAATTTGCACTTTTTCTTCCATTTTTTTATCTACTCACTCTTGTATACCACCCTACCTTGGAATATTTTGCTTTTCTACTCTCATTCTTACCCTTACAAATTATTTTCTCCATTATGTACTTCACTTTTCTAAGAGAAGAGCAAGGCTTCCTTGCATATCACTATACCCTGGGATATCTAGTCCCAATAGAACTAAGTACCTTATCTCCTACAGAAGCCTAACCAGGCTATTCAAGTAGATGTAGGAGATCTAATGGCAGTCAACAGAGTCAGAGACAATGCCCACTCTAATAGTTAGGGGACCCACATAAAGTCCAAGCTGTACATCTGCTACAAATGTGTAGGGGATCTAGGTCCAGCTTCTACCAGCTGTTTGGTTGTTGGTTCAGTATCTGTTAGCTTCAATGGGCCCAGGATAGTTGCCTCTGTAGGTCGTTTGGATCCCTAATACCTCCAGCTTGCTCAATTCTATCACCCATACTTCCTCAGGACTCCCCAAGATACAACTGATGTTTGGCCATGGGTCTCTGTATCTGTTTCCATTTGCTGCTAGGTGAAGCCTGTCAGGTGACAGTTATGCTAAATTCCTGTTTTCAAATATAGCAGAGTATTAATTTTAGTGTGTGGGTTGGCTCCTCACTTGGGACAGAACTTAAGTTGGGCCAGTCATTGTTTGTCTGTTCCCTCAGTCTCAGCTCCTAATATATCCTTGTGCATCTTGTAGGCAGGACAAATTTTGCATTGTATTTTCTGTGAATCAGTTGATTTCTACTTCCCTCCCCTAGAAGTCTTTCCAGGCTGTAGGAGGCGACCAATTTAGTCTCTATATTTCCCACTAGTGGGAATCTCATCTAGTGTAATCTTTGAAGTTTCACCATAGCATCCCCAATCACAGGTCTCTAGATAGTCACAGAAATGCTGCCAACTGATTTTCATTCTCCTTCCCAACCCTCTCCCATTCACTTCTATATACCTCTCCTCACCCTGTTTCCTATTCAATTCCCTTCCTCCATCCAGCTCTCATTACTATTTTGTTTCACATTCTGAGTGAGATTCACACATACTCCATAGAATCCTCCTTATTACCCAGTTTCTTTGGGTCTGTGGATTGTAGCATGGTTACCCTGAACTTTATGGCTAATGTCCAATTATAAGTGAGTTTTTTACCATACTTGTTTTTCTGGGTCTGTATTATCTTATTCAGGGTGATATTCTCAAGTTCAACCATTTGCCAGCAAATTTCATGATGTCTCTCTTTTTTTTAATAGCTGAATCATATTCCCTTGTATAGATGTACCACATTTTCTTTATTCATTATTCATTTCTAGGTCATCTAGGTTGTTTTTCAGTTTCTGGCTATTATAAAAATGTTGCTATGAACATAGTTGAACAAGTTTCCCTGTGGAACAATGGGGCATCTTTTGGGTAAATTCTCAGGAGTTACCAATTTTATTCCAAAGTCGTTTTAAGTGTTTGCACTCCCACCAGTAATGGAAGAGTGAACCCCTTGCTCCATATCCTTACCACCATGCATTGTCACTTGAGTTTTTGACCTTAGCCATTCTGAGAGTTATAAGGTAGAATCTAGTGCCTTTTTCATTTTCATTTTCCTGATGACAAAGGATGTTAAACATTTCTTTAAATATTTCTCAGCCTTTAAAAAATCATCTGTTGAGAATTTTATGATTGCTCTGTATTCTGTTTTTTAAAAAACAAGTTATTGGGTTTGTTGTTGTATAACGTATTTTAGATATTAGCCCTCTTCCTGATAATATAGGGTTAGTGAAAAAATATTTCCAAGCTGTAGGGTGCCATTCTATCCTATTGACAGTGCTCTTTGCCTTACAGAAACATCCCAGTTTTATGAAGTTTCATTTATCAATCATCATTCTTAGTGCCTGAACCACTGGTGTTTTGTTCAAGAAGTTATTTCCTGTTGAAATGCTTTCAAACTCATTTTCAAATGCGATGCCTCATTTTCTCTGTTATTAGATCTGGATTGATAGTGAGGTCTTTAATCCACTTGGTTTTGAGTTTTGTGCAGGGTGATGAATATGGATTTATTTGCATTCTTACATGAAGACAGCCATTAGTTGAAGATGCTTACTTATTTCCATAAGTAATTGTCAAAATTTGGATTCATTGTCAAAATTCAAGTATACATAGATGTGTGAGTTTGTTTTAGAGTCTTCAATTTTATTCCATTGACCATCTATCTGTGTCTATACCAATACCAAATACTTCTCATTACTATTGCTCTGAAGTATATCTTGAATCAGTGATGGTGATAGTGTCAGTTCTTTTAATGTACAGGATTGTTTCTGCTATCCTTTTTTTCTTTTTCTTTTTCTATATGAAGTTGAGATTTGTCCTCTCAAGGTAGGTAAAAATTTGTGGTGGAATTTTGATGGGAATTGAATTGAATTTGTAGATTGTTTTTGGTAAGATGGCCATTTTCATTATTTTAATTCTACCAATGAATGCAAGATCATTCTATCTTTAGAAATATTCTTTAATATCTTTCTTGAGTCATGAATTTTTTGTCATACAGGTCTTTTACTTGCTTGGTTAGAGTAGAATTTTATATTATTTGCAGATATTGTAAGGGTGTTTATTCCATGATTTCTTGCTCATCAAATTTATCATTTATATAAAGGAGGGCTACTGATTTTTTTGAGCTAATTTTGTATACACATTTTTGAAGGTGATTATCACATGTAGGAATTCTCTGGTAGAATTTTTAGGCTACTTATGTATACTATCATATCATCTGTAAATAGTGATACCTTTAACCCTTCTTTGCCAATTTGTATCCCCTTGATGTCTTTTTGTTGTCTTATTATTCTAGCTAGCATTGAATAGATATGGGGAGTGTGGACATTCTTGTCTTGTCCCCAATTTTAGTGGGATTGCTTTAAGTATCTCTCCATTTAATTTTATATTGACTGTTTGTTTGCAGTAAATTGCTTTTATTGTGTTTAGTTTTGGGCCTTGAATTCCTGATCTCTCCAACACTTTTAACATGAAGGGGTATTGTATTTTGTAAAATGTTTTTTTTCCTGCATCTAAGGAGATGATCCTAGCCTTGTTGGACATGAATGGGAGGAGAAGCCCTTGGCCCTGCCAAGACCAGACCCCTCAGTGTAGTGGAATATCAGGGCAGGGAGGTGGGAAGAGGTGGTGGTTAGGTGTGGCAACACCCTCCTACAAGAAGAGAGAAAAGGGATGAGAGGGGGGCTTATGGAGGCAAAATCATATAGGGGATAATATTTGAAATGTAAATAAAATATATCCAATAAAAATAAAATAAAATTCCACAGATTATACCTACCATTTCCCCTATGTGTTTTTGTGGGAAACCATCTTCTGAAGAAAGGACAGTCACTCTTTGGTTTATTCCATGAAGAAAACTCACTGTCCCCAATCAGACATCAATTGTTTATATTTCATTGCATAATGCTCAATCTCCATGAGCTTTTCCCCACCTATTCTCAGGGTATGACTGTGACTACATTATGATGCTTTTGGAAGCTTTTGGTACAGTTTCTAGGCAATTGGCAAGAATATTTAGCATTGAGCTAGCAGAAGGAGGTAAGCTCAAGAAAAATATAGCTGAGGAATGTATCCCTTGTGTCTTATCATCTTGATACATCTCTAGAAACAGTGATCTCTGGATCTTTGTTTATGCCTTGACTACATTGTCAATGCCTTAGAACTGGCCATTTTTTCCCCTTCTAAGAAGGTCTGAAGTATCCACACGTTGGTGTTCCTTCTTCTTGAGCTTCATGTGGTTTGTGGATTGTATCTTGGGTATTCCTAGTTTTTGGGCTAATATTCAGTTATCAGTCAGTGCATATCATGTGTGTTCTTTTGTGATTGGGTTACCCCACTCAGGATGATATTTCCTAGTTCCATCCATTTGCTTAAGATTTTCATGAAGTTATTTTTAATAGCTGAGTAGTATTTCATTGTGAAGATGTTCCACATTTTCTGTCTCCATTTCTCTGTTGAAGGATATCTGGGTTCTTTCTAGCTTGTGACTATTATAAATAAGGCTGCTATGAACATAGTGGAGCATGTGTCCTTGTTATATGTTAGAGCATCTTTTGGGCATATGCTCAGGAGTGGTATAGTTGGGTCCTCAGGAAGTACAATGTTCAATTTTTTGAGGAACCTCCACATTGATTTCCAGAGTAGTTATACCAGCTTGCAATTCCACCAACAATGAAGGAATGTTCTTTCTCCACATCCTTGCCAACATCTGTGGTCACCTGAGTTTTTGATCTTAGCATTTCTGACTGGTGTGATATGCCCAAAGTTGTTTTGATTTGCATTTCCCTGATAACTAAGAATGCTGAACATTTGAATGCTTCTCAGTCATTCAATATACTCACAGGAGGAAATGTGTATACAAAGTGTAAAGCAGAGAGACTGAAAGTGAGTCCATCCTGAGACTGCTCCACCTGGGGGATCCATCCCATACACAGACACCAAACTCAGGAATTATTGAAGATGCCAAGGAGTGAATGCTGAAAGGAGCCTAATACAGCTGTCTCCTGAGAAGTTCTGCCAGAGCCTGACAAATACAGAGTTGGATACTCTCAGTCAACCATTGAACTGAGAACAGGGTCCCTGATTGAGGAATTAGAGAAATGACTGAAGTAGTCAAAGGAGTTTGCAACCCTATAAGAAAAACAACAATATCAAGCAACCAGACCCCCTAGAGCCCCAGGTACTAAAGCACCATCCCAAGAGTACACAGGCATGGGTCTATAGCTCTGTCAGCTTATGTCAAAGAGGATGGCCTTGTTGCGCATCAATGGGAGGAGAGACCCTTGGTCCTGCCAAGGCTCGATGCCCCAGTGTAGGGGAATGTCATGGTGGAAAGATGTGAAGGAGTGAATGGGGAACACCTTCATAGAAGCAGGGGTGAGTGGGATGAGATAGTGGGTTTTTGGAGGGGAAACTGAGAAAGGGGATAACATTAAAATGTTAATAAAATTATCCAATAAAAGAAAAAAAAAAGAACTGGCCATACACTTTGTATTTACCTAGAGTGATATAAAAGCAGATTGGAAGATATTAAACCCACTTCAGCACTTGCTTGTGTCATGTTATAGTGTTGTCTAATTGTCTTTTCTTTCTTTATTCCTTACTCCCTTCCTTGAGACTCTGTTAACTGACTGAGATAGTTTAGGCACATGGTGCCTCAATGTTGTGGTTTGAGTGTGATGGGTGGGACATAGAAGCTTGTGTAAAGGAAAATGTAGAAAATTTGGGACAATGGTGAGTAAAAACTGAAAAATGGGACAGGGTAATGGTAGAATGGTTTTGCACATATGTTCAGAAATATACTAAAATCAAGAGGAGGTCAGGAGATATCCTGCTTACTTTGAATTCCACTAGGGGAATGTCTAGTTGTGGTTCTGCATACCTTTGGTGGGACATCTGATTCTCATTCCTTTCTAATGCCTGTCAGTTTTTGCTCTATGTCTCATATTGAAAAGAAAAACTGGTTAAAATTTTATCTGCTGGCTGTTTACTCCTTGATTTAATTTTAACTTATTTTTAAAAAGCAGACTTAATTAGTACAGCAAAAACTGATAAACTGTCCTTGGAGCCCTGTACCTGTAGCTAGGAGTTGAGCATTGTGGGGAAAGCCCTGCTGGCAGCTAATTGTCTGTACAAGCTGCTCTTAAATGGTCCAATACCTTCTTAGCTTCTCTGGACAGGATGCTGATGGCTGCTTCTCTTACAAAAATCTCTGTGGCTGGGATTATTGGGTTCAACAGATGTCAAGGTGCTCTTCACTTGACATTACAGCTAGATAAGGAAGAAAATATTTTATATCTATTCTAAGTATGTAAATTATGCATATAGCCAATTTGTGTTTGTTTCTGACTGGTCCTAAATATATAAATGTATTCTGCCTATCTTGGTTATAGATTATTGGCTTATAAGTTGTTGAGTATGGTTAAAAATTTGTAACACTCATAACAGAAAGTTGATTTAAAACTGGTAACTCAGAGTTGGAATCATTATGGCCAACAATACATGACATGAGCCAACCCAGATAAACAGGTCTTTAAAGATACCTCTAAATTGGAATAATATTTTAAGTAATTCCTGTCCTAGAAACCAGACATAAAAGATAGGACTTAAAGCAATGTTTGTCTAATGAAGTGTTAAAAACTGCACCATCATGCATTCCTCTAAATGAACTGGGAGCCAAATTTTGTAACATGTAAATAATGCACTTGGTATTGATTTTAGAGACATTGGATTGTTTACACTGTTAAAAAATTGTTTTTGCCTTCCAAAGTTATGACTATGCTCTATGACTTCACTCTCAAAAATACTTTATTTTAACATTGCAAAGTAACTTTTAAAGGTTTATATATAAATATAAATATATATATGCTAATATATATGCTAATGGAACATTGGCAGTTTACAATTCAGTCACAAGTTCAAGATTATAATTCCTCATCGGTAGATTTCTGAATATACATTTAAAGATGCTTATCATGCTAAAATCATTGCTGTTACAGGCAATTATAGAATAAGCCTATGGTGCTCTAAAAATTCAGTTACATAAAAAAATTCAGTTACATACATTTTAGCTTATCATGCTAAAATCATTGCTGTTACAGGCAATTATAGAATAAGCCTATGGTGCTCTAAAAATTCAGTTACATAAAAAGTGTGAGTTTTATAATCTTTCACCAAAAATTATTTTGAATATTTTGATCTGAATACCAAGGAACTCTCTGCTGCTAAATGTTTATGGCATTATACCACTCAGCACACTAATGTCTAGATGAAATGGAAGGATCCACCTACTCGCATATGCCTGGTCCCAATCAGGTATTAGTATGGGGAAGAAGGCACATTCCTTTTTCATTTGTTTTTTGTTTGTTTTGGAGGATGCTGAAGGTGTGTGGTTGCTGCCAGAGTGAGTGCCCTGACAATGGTGACAGGGAAACAGTATTGGAGATATGTTCTGACCCATCTTTTCTTGCCTATATTCCAGACTGGACAAGCTGCCTTGCCTCAAGCTTTTAGACTTTGTGGATAGAGAACATGGGGACTGTGGAAAATGGTCTCAAAAAATTAACCAAATAGAGAAGTTGTTATAATGACCTTTCTCTTTCCTTTAATGTGACCAGTTATTCTGACTCAATCATGGACTGGTCTGGAAATCAATCTAATATTGGAAAAAGCAAAACGACAGTTGGCATTTAGAAAGCTTTTTCTGAACACTTTCAGAGACATTTGAAAATTGACAACTGTTTGCTGTGGCTAAAAAGGAAACAGTTTCTGGGGTTAAGGTAAATGTAATGTCCTGTGTTACCGCATCTAATCTTTTTTATTTTATTTTTTACTGGATTTTTTTGTTTACATATCAAATGTTATTCCCTTTCCTGGTTTTCTGTCCATAAGCCCCCTATCCTATTCCTGTCCCCCCTCTTCTATAAGGGAGTTCCCCCTTTCCAACCACTGCCCCTTCCTGCCTCCCTGCCCTGACATTTCCCTATTCATAGGAGGAGATATGGAGACAAAGTTTGGAAGAGAGACTGAAGGAATGTCCATTCAGAGCCTGCCCCACCTTGTCTACACAGTCACTAAAACTAGACTGCATTGATGAAGCCAAGACGTGTATGCTGACAGGAACCTGATATAGCTGTCTCCTGAGTGGCTCAGCCAGAGCACGACAAATACAGAGGTGAATGGTTGCAGCAAACCATTGAAATGAGAACAGGATTTCCATTGGAGGAGTTAGAGAAAGCATTGAAGGAGCTGAAGGGGCTTGCAACCCCACAAGAACAACAATATCAACCAACCAGAGCTCCCAGGGACTAAACACTACCTAAAGGCTATACATAGACAGACTCATGGCTCCAGCTGCATTTGTACCAGAGGGTGGCCTTGTTGAGCACCAATGGGAGGAGACGTCCTTGGTCCTGCCATGGCTGGATCTCTCCAGTGTAGGGAAATGTCGGGGTGATGAGGCAAGAAGGGGAGGTGGTTAGGGAGGGGGAATACCCTTATAAAGGAAGGGGAGGGGGCTTGGATAAAGGGCTTATGGGTGTTAACCAGGAAAGGGAATAACTTTTGAGATGCAAATAAAAATATCCAATAAAAAAGAAGAAAAAGTCCCTCACCACCAAAAAATCCAATTGGAGAAAAAGATCCAAATGGAGGTCTGGGCAAAAGTTTCAGATGTGCTCTTATTCTGTCAGCTTGTAATGGCAGCAGTTAACCTGCAGAATTTTGTTTTTAAAAAGAGAGCAATGAACAAACATAGGGGAGCAATGACAGCTTTACTGTAAAGCATTTGCTTAGCAGGAACCATGGGGTCATAATCTCCTTTATTTGGGAAAAACAAAGGAAGTATTATTGAAAATTAGGAAAATATTTGTACTATAATTGAAATTGAATAGAATTAGTTTAGAAAGTATAAAAAAGCCCCCTTTTGTTATAAGGTTGCAATTGTATGCCTTTGACCTTTATATCATTACCAACTCTCAAGTTAGACTGGTCTTCCTGCTTAAATTGTCAGAAGAAAATAATAATGTGCTGATGTTTGTATGTTACTCTTCCTTTCTTCATTTTGAAACACTCATGTGTTAGAAAATTGGACGAAGTAAAGAATTTCCAGAATGGTAGTTCAGGCTGATGATGGTCATTGTATCTTCAACCTTCTGTAGAAATTCATTTGAGTATCCATGACTTTGTGCACTTGCCTTTAGAGATGATAAGAAAATGGGTAAGTATTATTAAGAGCAAAGGGAGTCATTGTACATATTTATAAAAACCAGTGGATACCATTGCTGAGGGGGTGAGTAGTCGATGCTGAAATAAATGGATGGTGATGAGTTAAAAAAGAGTAAAAAGCCATTTTTAGTGTCACACTGAATAACAATGGATTTGTGTCACTTCTAAAATTTAAAATGACAGTCATTATAATTGGAGTAAAATGCAATGACAATTGCAGTGTATTTGGCATAATTATAGCACCTCTTCAGATATTATAACTTCGCATACTGAGATTATGAATTTAAAAACTGCTGCTCCACTGAGTTGTGATGCCACAGATATTGCTGTTAAAATTATTTCTGGCTTAAGGTATTTCCATCTAGAATGGCATATGTAGTTTGAGCATGTTGGCCCTTCTTGTCCTGAGAATACTTTTATTCTTACCCATTTTGATTAAACTTGCCTTTTATAATAGCAACATGTAGGTGGTCGAAATAAATTGCTTGAAACTTAAGATCGATTGCCAGGACAAAGTAATTTATTTAATAGAATGGCAGTCAATGACCTATAAGAAGGATTGCTTTGGATAATGCATTTTCTTTTTTTTCAAGTTTCAAATATTTTATTTTCTTACTCATACAGTGTGAAGTTCTCTAAAGATTTCACAACATGACATGTACCATGCAGAAGAAAATTTAAACATTCAACATAAACCATGCCCTCCCCACCTCCCTCACACAAACTAAAAAAGAACCCCCCTCATTCCCCAGTAAGGAAATAGTTTGCACTATTTTTTCCACAATGCTAGCCAAGATATGCACAAGCAAGAGATATAGAAAGCATTTGCTAAAATATTTGTAACAAATAATTATGTACAAAAAAGTCACAAAAGACTAGTTAATCCCTCTTGAAGCAAAGCACATGGCGGTTGACACTGGGACAGATCACACCAATGGCTGGGATTGCAAGCCATGTACTGATCCAGAGGGAGAAAGTAGTTACATGGAGCAGAGATTTTCATTTTGAGTATTAACATTTCCAAAGTTTGGCAACATCATCTTTTAAAATTATGCAAATTGTATAAACAAGAGGTACATTTTAAATTGATCTACATGCAAAACTCCATGTCATGCAAAGACACCAAGCACTGGGATTTTTCTCTCACAGACAGAGCCAGGGTGTGCAGCACTCAGTTGAAGGGACAGCGGTGGCAGGCAGGTGTACTCAATTTAATATTCCCTCACCTCGATTAAACCTGCCCTTTACCATTCATCATTACAAAACCAACTTATATAGCAAAACTGTATAGGGAAGAATGCCATATAACACTATCCAGAATGTCTTACTTCCAGTACCTTTGCAGAAAAGGCAAGGGATAATGTCAAGTGGTAGAACTTGACGTACTTTTATGTCACACAAATCTAATTAATCATCATCCATCACTAGTTGTGGGGGCAAAACAAAAATCCATCTTGTGCTATCTTGTCTTCTGGCAAAGGAATTTTAAAAATATAAATGTGGGCAAAATCTGCTCTCCTATGGCATATAGATTAGCAGGATATTCCCCCATTTTAACCACAAATGGGATTTTACATAAATATGTGCTCATTAAGTATCAGTTGACTTTTTTTCCAGTTAACTGTCTTTTGAAATGCAGAAGGAAAATAAACCCATGATTTACAGTTTAGTGACAAGTGTTTCCTTGTGTACAATGAAACAAGGATGTTTTAAGTCATTGCATGATTTCTTTGGGTTTTCTTCACTAAATAATACATTTAAAAAAAAAGTCATGACTGCCTCAGAAAACTTCTGACCTTGATAAAAATCACAACTGCTAATTACATTTTTCTCAGGGACGCTTAATAAAAGTAACAGTGACTACTTAAAAAGTATCAGCCTGAAGCAGCCACAGTATATGCAGTTCTATGGACACAAGAACCCACTCTTGACAACAGCACTGAACTAGACCTCCAACAGAGATGGATTAAACACTGCTCGGCAATAAGACACAGTCCCTGGAAAGATATTCAGAGATATAAATAAAGTTACAGGCTCATTACAAAAGTGTAATTAAGGTAAATAATGGGGCATTAACAAATGCTTTGTCTAATCTCTCAAGGGAGAAAGCACAGAGAAAAGAAACTAGCTGGCCTAATACCTGGCACAAATTGTACAATCCTCTATCTACATATAAAACTGTGTGAAATAAAAGTAAGGATGGTGTATGTTCTGCTTGGCACTTTTGTACTCTAACATTTTGCTTCTGAATCAAGTATATTAAATTAAAGCCAATCTACTAAATATGTAGAAAGCTATATATATATATATATATATAATTATTTACATATGTATATATAGATACTTTCTTGTTATAAAAGTTGAAGAAAAATAAATTAAAGAGCCACCCCTCCCCTTTCTCCACCATACTGATATGCTCTTTTCATGCTGCTGCCCCTCAAACTTTAAAGTGCTACACTTAGTTATTGAGAGAGTAGGAGTTCAATAACCACTTAGTTGGCTTCATGAGGCTCATGTTGGAAAATGTGGCTTCTCCAACAGAGAAAAATACTTCCATTTAAATACACAGAGAGCATTGTTGGACGTCTTGAGCAGATCTTCAGAGATGGAGAAGAAAGCAAAAGCGTTGGGTTGTATTCTTCAAAGAGTCACACATCCACCACCATCTTTTTGTGGATAGCTAGGCCACCTACAACAGCACAGAATTCCTCAAAGGATATTCTGCCATCTCTGTCCTTATCTGCATTTATTATGGTTTTGTTTACAATCTGTTGTAACTGTGTACCTTTCAGATTGTTGCCCGCCATCATCTTCAACACCTGGAAGACATGGAGACATTGGAAATATAGCCGTCTTTATCCATGTCATAGATACGGAAAGCAAACCTCAACTTCTGTTCCTTATCGCCTTTGACACTGAACTGAGAATCCTTCAAAGAATTCTTTGAAGTCAACTTCTCTATTCCCAGCTGTACTATATATATCTATTACCAGCTGTACTAAAGGATTCTGTTGTAACTTAGGCAGAGACATGAACTCTTCCACGCTCAAAGAACCAGAATTGTCCAAGTCAAGCTTCTTGAATCTCTTTCCTAGCCTTTTAATTTCATCAGCATCGAAGTGTGAGCACATTTCCAAAGAGTAACTCGCCTCATTTCCCATCTTGCTAGGTGGGCGGCGATGGCAGAGGCTGTAGGTTCCTCGGGACGCGGCGAAGGCGGCTTTGCTGTCTGCTGCTGGATGGGGTGCAACGGGGCCTGGGCCCAGAGTGAGGCAGGCAGAGTTTCGGTTGGAGAAGCGTTCAGCGGGAGGAGAGGAGAGGGTTGCAGCCTCACACTCACAGGCGGCCCTGAACCTCTGCAGCGGCTCGCGCTGACAGCAACCTCAAGGCCTGGATAATGCATTTTCAATGATGGGTAAGGAATGCATTCTTGTCATAACAACATAAACAGATGCAGTCTTATTTATGAAATAAAAAAGGTGGAGATGTTGAGAGCATTTGTTGTCACTTTTAGTAAATTGGTAAGAATATTTGAAATTGAGCTGAGACAAGGAAGTAAGCTCAAGAAAAATACAGCTGAGGAATGTACCCTTGTTTCTTGATCGTCTTGATCCATCCCTAGAAACAGTGACCTTGGGACTTTTGTTTATGGCTTGTTTGTTCCTCGACTACTTTGTTTATGCCTTAGAACTGGCCATATTCTTTGCACATACCTAGAATGAGATAAAAAGCAGACTAGGAGAAATTTAAGCCAGTTCAGCACTTGCTGGAGTCATGTTTTTAGTGTTGTCTTTTCTTTCCTTAATCCTTACTCTGTCCCTGAAGACCCTGTTGACTGACAGAGCTGGCTTGGCCAGAAGTTGCATACATTTTGTAATTTACCCTTTTCTAATAATGTTTTACAAAAATAATTATTACAGGAAAAATTGATTACAAATATTCTTCATTTGATATAATAGTAGTCCTAGTCTTAGTCCTCATGCCATATTGAAGTATGCACATCATTTCCTACATTCTGTAGTGTGTTTGGGCTCATATACCTTTAGTTTTTTCCTTAAAGTCATTACTTTAGAGTGGTAATTGCATTTAGGTCAAGAAAAACT
Source organism: Rattus norvegicus (assembly GCF_021556685.1). Classification (NCBI taxonomy): domain Eukaryota; kingdom Metazoa; phylum Chordata; class Mammalia; order Rodentia; family Muridae; genus Rattus; species Rattus norvegicus. Next base: position 24,584,461 of record NC_141541.1, on the reverse strand, counting down.
TCTGATTAGAGAACTTAATGACAACAACCTAAAGGCAGCTAATAATACCTTTATATTAAATATGTCCCTCAATGTCTCCATCAAGAATCACAGATAAAACTAAGAAATGTATACTACCCGTTATTATTATATTATTTTAATATTTTATTATTATAAAAAATCAAATATTTGTTCCAAATATGACTATGAAAGGGGCTCTACAACTGCAATTACTCCTAATTTTGGTAATGCCTATCTTGTGCCTAAATGTAAACAATTTGGTATAAATATTCAGTATAAAGGTAAAACAATATTGTGAATGGAAATGTACCTTTAATTCACCTCAGGGAAGTTTTGTCTTCAAGGCTTGCTGTCACTGTCTTTTAACCTAGGCTACTCCTGGAATCTTCTAACCTTAATACAATCACCTAGGCCTAGAATGCTTTCAGTCTCTGAGACTTGCTGGGCTTGATACTGAATAAGTTCTTTCTGATCTCTGGCTTTCTAATTCTACTTAGGTGTTGTGGCTCAAACTCTTCTCCAAGCTGACTGATTCAAAATAGTTTCTTGCTCAGCCTCTGACTTTTTGCACTCCTGGGCCTCAAACTAACTCTCGCAATCTGTTCTAGTCTTCTACTTCCTTCTCATTCTCTTGCTTTTTCTTTCTTCGGATGTGTCTAGCTTGTTCTCTCTCTGTATCTCTTCTCGGCAAAATTGCAATGGTTTAAATGAAAAGGCTTTTTCTTTGTCTCTCTGAGCTGTTCCCTCTCTTTCCTCTCTTTTCTCCTGAGAGTTGGGCACATGCTATTCTGCAGGTCTTTCTATGATTCATCACTTTGCCTCTCAATTAGACATCACTTTCAAAGGTGGGTGCTACCTTCTAAAAACTAGCTTTATCTTCATTGTTTGCTCTTAAAGGTGTACACTAAGGGCATGTTTGTATTCTACACAGAGAGACTAAAGGTGTGTGCTTAGGGCTGAGTCACACAACTAGTAGAAAAAATGTTTTGTCTGTTTTCTGTTTTTGTGTCTGTTTTGTTTTTGTTTGTTTATTTTTTTATCTTCAGATTTTATTCTCCTCTTGGTTCATCCTTCGACTCTTCCACATCCCATATCTCCTCCCTGCCCACCCTGTCTCCTTGAGAGGTCCCTACCTCACCCACCCCATCAGATTTCTAAACTTCTCCAGTCTCTTGAGGGTTAGACTAAACCCAGACCCAGTAGTCCTCTGCTGTATTTGTGTTGGGGACCTCATATCTGCTGGTGCATGTTACCTGGTCTGAGAGATCTCAGGTGTCCAGGTTAATTGAGATTGCTGGTCCTCTTACAGTGTCACCATACTCCTTAGCTTCCTCCAGCTTTTTCTTAATTCAAACAGAGGGGTCAGCATCTTCTCTTCATTGACTCAGTGCAAATATCTGCATCTGACTCTTTCAGCTGCTTGTTGGGTCTTTCAGAGGGCAGTTATGATAGGTCCCTTTGTGTGAGTGCTCCATAGCCTCAGAAATGGTGTCAGGCCTTGAGGACTCCCCTTGCACTGCCCTTTGGACCAATTGCTGGACCTTCTTTTCCTCAGTCTCGTCTCCATTTCCATCCCTGCAGTTCTTCAGACAGGAACAATTATGAGTCAGAGTTTTGATTGTATGATAGCAAACCCATGCCTCACTTTATGCCCTGTGGACTTTATGCTGTAAGTGGACTCTACAAGTTCCATCTCTTGATTTCATCTAAGGTCTCTCTCTCTTTGATTCCTGAGAGTTTCTCAACTCCCAGGTCTCTTGTATATTCTGAAGGGTCCTCCCAGTCTCCTTCCTCCTGAGGTCTCTTATTTCCATTCTTTCTTCTGGCCCTCAGAGATTTAGTCTTCTTCCCCACCCAGTACCAGCTCATGTTTCCTTACCACAACCCATATCCCTTTTCCCTCCCAGGTGCCTCCCTCCATCCCCCTTGTGGTTGCTTTCTTCTCCTCCCAAGTAGGACTGAAGCATCCTTACTTGTGCCTTTCAGCTTGTTGAACTTTTGTGGACTCATGAGTATTCTGTACTTTCTTTTATATATATTTGGCTACTATCCACTTATCCATGCATGTACTTTTGGGTGTGAGTTACCTCACTTAGGATGATATTTTCTAGTTTCATTCATTTGCCTGCAAATTCAGGATGCCATCATTCTTTTTTTTTATTATTCATTTTATTTTATTTTTTCCTTATGTCCTCATTCTTAATAGCTGAGAAGTAGTCCATTTGGTAAACAAATCATATTTTCTGCATCCATTCTTCTGTCTTGGGCTATCTGGATTGTTTCCAGCTTCTGGATATCACAAATAAGGCTTCTACGAACATAGTGGAGCATGTGCCCCTGTGGAATGGTGGGGCATCTTTCAGATATATTCCCAAAAGTGGTATTGCTGGGTTTTTAGGTAGATCTATTTCCAATTTTCTGAGGAACCTCCAACTTGATTTCCAGCATGTTTGTACCAGTTTGCAACCCCACCAGCAATGGAGAAGTGTTCTTCTTTCTCAATATCCTTATCAACATGGGTTGTCACTTGAGGTTTCAAAATTATCCATTCTGATTGGTATAAAGTGAAATCTAAGGTTCATTTGCAATTCTCTGATCAATAAGTACTTTCAACATTTCTTTAGGTGCTTCTCAGCCATTTGTGATTGCTCTGTTGTGAATTCTTGGTTTAGTTCTACACCCATTTTTTTATAAGGTTGTTTGGTGGTTAGCTTCCTGATTTCTATATTTTGGATATTAGCCCTCTATCAGATGTGGGGTTAGAGAAGGCTATTTTCCTAATGTGTAGGATGTTGATTTGGCTTATTGACTGTGTCCTTTGCTTTACAGAAACTTTCCAGTTTCATGAGGTCCCATTTATCATTTCTTGATCTTAGAGAATAAGCCATTGGAGTTCCCCCTGTGCCAATGAGCTCAAGGCTCTATTCCACTTTCTCTTCTATTAGATTGAGTATATCTGGTTTTATGTTGAGATCTTTGATTCACTTGGACTTGAGCTTTGTGCAAAGTGATAAATACGGGTTTATTTTAACTTTGCTACATACAGACAACCAGCTAAACCAGCACCATTTATTAAAGATGTTTTCTTTTTTCCATATTTTTGGCGTTTTTGTCAAAGATTGAGTGTGCATAGGTGTGTGGTTTTATTTCTGGGTCTTCAATTCTATACCAATGATCAACCTAAATGTCTCTGTACCAATACCATGCACTTTTTATCACTATCACTCTGTAGTTGAACTTGAAGTCAGGGCTGGTGATTTCCCCCAGCTATTATTTTATTATTAAGAATTGTTTTCACTATTCTGTTTTTTTTCTTTCTAGAGGAAAGTTCTGTTTTTTGGTTGGGTCCTTATTTGGTTTAGGTATCAGAGAAATTGTGGCTTCATAGAATGAATAAGGCAATATTCATTCTGTTTCTATGTTATGGAATAGTTTGAGGAATATTGGTATCAGGTCTTCTTTGAAGGTTTGGTAGAATTCTGGACTACATTCATCTGTCTCAGGCTTTTTTGTTTGGGAAGTTTTTAATCATTTTTTCTATTTTCTTATGGGATGTGGGCCTGTTTAGATAGTTTACCTGGTCTTGATTTAACTTTGGACAGTGGTATCTGTCTAGAAAACCATCCATTTCAACTAGATTTTATACTTTTGTTGAGTATAGTCTTATGTAGAAGGATCTGATAATTTTTAAAATTTTCTCAATTTCTGTTGTTTTTGTCTCCCCTTTCATTTCTGCTTTTGTGAATTTGGATACTGCCTTTGGGATCTTCAGTAAGTTTGGCTAGGAGTTTATCAATCTTATTGATTCTCAAAGAACCAGCTTTTGGTTTTGTTGATTCTTTTTATTGTTTTCCTTTTCCTATTTGGTTAATTTCAGCCCTGAATTTGACTATTTCCTGCTCTCTACTCCTCTTGGGTGAGTTTGCTTCTTTTTGTTCTAGAGCTCTCAGGTGTGCTGTTTAGTTACTAGTATAAGACCTCTCAAGTTTTTTTTTAACTAGGCCATTTAGTGCTATGAATTTCTCTTATTCTTGCCTTCATTGTGTCCCATAAATTTGGGTATGATGTGTCAATATTTTCATTAAATTCCAGGGAGCCTTTAATGTCTTTCTTTATTTTTTCTCCGACCAAATTATCTTTGAGTAGAGAGTTGTTCAGATTCCATGTGTGTGTGTGTGATTTCTGTTGCTTTTGCTGTTATTGAAGATCATCCTTTGGCCATGGTGGTCTGATAGGGTACATGAGATTATTTCAATCTTCTTGTATCATTTGAGGGTTGTTTTGTGACCAATTATATCATCAATTTTGGAGAAGGTACAATGAGGTGCTGAGAAGAAGGGGTATTCTTTTGCTTTAGGGTGAAATGTTCTGTAGATATCTCTTAAATCCATTTGGTTTATAACCTCTCTTAGTTTGACTGTGTTTCTGTTAGTTTCAGTTTCAATGACCTGTCCTTGGTGACAGTGTGGTGTTGAAGTCTCTCACTTTTATTGTGTGGAGTTCTATGTGTGTTTGAGCTTCAGTAAAGTTTCTTTAGATAACACAAATGTGGGGTTCATAGTGAGATTAAATATCTTGTAATGTGAACAAAGTATTATATTTTCAGAATATAATAAAATGTTATTACAAATAGTATTCCATCCATCTTATATTCCAGAAGCTGTTGCCTTTATGTGGGATATGATCTTCTAGCTAGGCTGTTAGTTTGGCCTCATTGGGTGAGGATGCACCTAGCCTTATAGAGTCTTGATGTGCCAGCATCAAGGATGCCCATTACACTCCTTGCCACTTGCTCAGATGTGAAGGGCAGTGGGAATGTTGGACGGACTGTCTGACAAGGGTGTTCAGGAGAGGACAGTAAGTAAGATGTAAAGTGAATTAGAGGGTTGGGGATTTAGCTTAGCGGTAGAGCGCTTGCCTAGGAAGCGCAAGGCCCTGGGTTCGGTCCCCAGCTCTGAAAAAAAGAACCAAAAAAAAGTGAATTAGAAAAAATTCAGTTAAAATAAAAATACATTGCTTTTTGACCTTTTGGCTAAGATCAATTGTAAAATAAAAATACTATTAATTTTATCTTGTATTTCAGGTTTCCTTTTATATTCCAGTGCAGCTTGATAACTTATCCAAGGAATAACCCCTATTATTAGAGGTTAACCTTAAGCCATGTTAAAGAAATAGGTGGACAAAATAGTCTTTTAAAGGCATTTTAATTTTTTCCTACAAATATACCATTTCGGTGCAGTAGCTTGTAAGACCACAGCCATATAGCTTAGGAGTTAGCACTTTTCTGAAGGAACAAAAGTTACTTTTTGTTTCCATCTCTTGTCATAGTCTGTTTTTCTTTACACATTTGATTTCTACAACATAGTGAGATCCCTTTATATTTCTCTACAGCCTGCCTGTTCACCATGTGGCAGCTTTTGTTGTGTATCTGACTTCTTTATCAACATAAGTGACATGGCTTTTTCTTCTTTTTTCCATTACTAGGCAGATGTTGAGATTAATATTTTGAGCACCCTCAAGATTTGTTAAGATTATAGTCAACCTTGTCAAAATGGCTTTTTAAATAAACAGACAAAGAAAATAAAAGCCAATGAAGGTATGGGACAAAGGATTCATATACAATATTGGTGAGAACTTGATCTATTGCAACTACTGTGTAATTTAATATCAAGGCTTCTAAAAGTTAAAACAGCTGAGAACATAATGCATCTCTAAGAACCTAGGTAATAAATGCAAAGGAATGCACGTCTATATAATACAGAGACTCCTGTACATCCACATATTTATTATTACAACATTCATAATAGTCATCAAATGACTTCATCTGTAAAGCTAATAAAACTTAGATATGAAACTTACCTACATGTTAATTAAATGATAAATAAAGAGGTATGATGTATACATTCAAAGACTTTTCTCTATTGAAATGTCATCAGTCCTATATATTTTCCTGGGAACACAGTGCTTTCATTCTTTAAGGGTGAAATACACCAGAATCAAAAGGACAAATCAGTGAATGTTTTCCACATATATAGAAGCTGTATTTTACACACACACACACACACACATACACACACACACACACACACACACACCCACACACACACACTCCACATATGAAAAGAGATAGGTTGTTTTGGAATGAAATGAGAAATGAATTATATATGTGAGTGAAGATATAACACTTACCACTTGTAGAAAAGAAAAAATGTTTTTATGTATACTGCAACTAAATAATTTGATCTGAAGACTTATGTCATTCATTTCAATGCTTCCTGGAAAACCAATAGATTTTAAAACGCATATTTGTAACTCTTGCTTTAATTCATGCATGGCAACTTTAGCTTGTCATGCATTTGTAAAGTAGAATTGTGGTTGCAGTCATTGTACATTATATGATAAATTTTTAAAGTGATAATTACTTTCAAACTGAAAAATTAAGTTTCTAGTACTATATGATTCTGATTGCTTTGAATGATAGGTAATGCACATAATATGACAGAATTTTGTATTACCTATACTGCTATTGGAGATATTAAGTACATGCCTTCTTTAATAAAAGTATAACTGACCATCCAAATGACTCTAAAAATGTACAAAATTACATTCTTGTCTTCTGTTCACATAAATATTGATAATTAGATATAGTAGTAAAGGAAAGAAGCAGTACTCAAAAACTTTTCTAAAATAAACAAAATTATATCTCAAACAGAGTGTTCTGATATTCATTTTCTTTTTTCTTTCAATGGAATTTTTTATTTACATTTCAAATGTTATTCCCTTTCCTGGTTCCCCATCCATAAACCCCGATCCCATCTCACCTCCTCCTTCTTCTATGAGGGTGTTCCCCCGCCTGTCCACCCACTCCTTCCCACCTCCAGCCCTGACATTCCCTTAAACTGAGTGGTTGAGCCTCGGTAGAACCAAGGGCTTCTCCTCCCACTGGTGCCCAACAAGGCTAACCTCTGCTACATATGCAGCTGGAGCCCTGCGTCTTCCCATGTGTACTGTTTGGATGGCAGTTTAGTCCCTGGAGGCTCTGGTTGTTGGTATTGTTGTTCTTAAGGGGTTGCAAGCACCTTCAGCTCCTTCAGTCCTTTCTCTAACTCCTCCAATAGGAACCCCATTCTCAGTTTAATGATTGGCTGTGAGCGTCCACATCTGTATTTATTGTGCTCTGGCATAGCCTCTTAGGAGACAGCTATATCAGGCTTCTGTAAGCATGCACTTCTTGGCAGCAGCCATATTGTCTGAGTTTAGTTCATTTTCTTTTCTTATTCTTTCAACATTAATTTTAGGAAGTCTTTAGAGACTAAGAAAAATCGAACCAATTTTGGTAATGACGAGCTTTGTGCATTTAGTCTTTCAGGTCCTAGTGCAGCCAATAATTGTCCAGTGCTTCCAGTTCTTCAGTTTTTGTGTTTTCAGTGAATTGGCAACATGTCCTTCTCTTTCTATGGATAACTATATCAGGCAACTGTTAAATTTCACAGTTCATATCTATCCTGGCTCAGGACATGGTGTGATTAAGGTGAACATATCTGCACTTCCTAACCATGATGGGACAGAACAGTAACTTTAACTGGTAGGTACAGAGAATGTGGAAGAGTGAATGTGTACTGAAATTTTTTTTATATATTGTGCAGACAAACTTCCCAGTTCTGCTATAATGAAGAGACAATATTAACAAAATGATTTCAGTTTTTGGACTATGAAATATATATTATGTTGTAGTATATGTACTAGATCTCTCATTTGAGATTAGTTTTTCATTGACCTGATTCTACATATAGCTATTTCACATCAAATGAATGCCTCTAAATTATTTCTTATAAATCTCAAAGTGTCTATGATGTCCATGATGAGGAAAAAAGTAGGACTAGTCTATTCACCATAACATCGAGTATTGTCTTTATTGGTACTCTGAATATATAAAGTCTTTCTATATGTTGTTTTCCTGTCATATTTTCAAAAATGAAACATATTATTACTTTGAGTCAACAGCTCCAAGATTGTCAGGTAGAAAAAATTAAGCCATGTATATATTGTTTGGATTTATTATGGACACAAGTTGCCATGCCATGAAAAACAGCAGTGAGCCATTTAATAAAACCAAAAATTTCACTTCCTATATTCCAGAAAGATACCACATCTCCTTGTCGTCTTCCTTTTGGAATTTAACACCAATTCCAAGTGAAATCATTGCAATTAGTAGGTTTTTTTCTCTAAGAAAGAAATATATTGGGATAACCAAAGTATGCATATCATAACTCAGAACAGAGCTGTTTTTTCTAATCACTCTAGTATATATGCACAGCCTTCAAAAATTATCTCCCTTCTTAATTTAGTCCGCACAATTTCAAAAGAAGAGATAGTGTCTGGTCTTATATTCTGTATGTTCCAAGAATGATCTACAATGTCCCAAACCAAATTGAAGAATAGCAAATTATTCATAGCTAAAAAGCAAAACATCTTCAAATTGGATACTGAGAACAGGCAATCTAAATCTATTGGGAAATCTTTAAGGCAGTAAAATGGAACTCATACTAAAAGGAGTCCCTTGTAGAGCAGAGTGAGTGATACCTTGTATAAGGATTCCAGTTAAAGAGGAAATATGTAAGATAAGGATGACAACTTCCAGTTGGGCTTCCATGAATTTCCAATGAAGTTCTAATTGAACTATTCCTCCATGTATGGGCTTTCCATGTATGAACTTCCCAATTTTCTGATTCTCTTTACCAATACAGGCACTTACATAATGCAGTTATTCAATAGAAAAATTTGATGAAAATACCTTACTTTCTAGCTGTTCTCATGGGCACAATGATTTTACTTTTAGGTTCCTTTCCTCTCTTTTCCCTTCCTATCATAGAGACCTCCAGACCTTGGAGGGCACGGTAAGAGAAACATGCTTGGGTCTGAAATATGTAGGAGAAAATACAATTGAGCGCAAACAACACACTACAACTTAATAACCTAATGACCATTATATTTATTTTTTATTCATGCTGAGGAACTTTGAAGGAGTCATAAAATGATTTCTTAAATACATCTGTGGTGTGGATTTCAGAACACTAACTTAAATAGTCATGGTGACTGGAAATTGATAAAAGAAATCAGTGAATCACATGCAGAGAGTGATTCTTCTATATCAGCATCCTGAGTACTGAAGCTGTTATGTGGATGTGTCACTACATCATATTCTGATTATTTACTTTTTAGTCTTATTTGTTCCACTTACTTCTGTGGGTGGGAAGCCAGTATCAAAGCTCATTTCTAGAAGGTACCCATGCTGCATAATTAAAGAAATTTAATAGGTTCCCCATATAAGGTTTTTATACATTGTATTATAGTTATATATATGTATATATATTTACATTTATATATAATATATCTTGCTTTAAATTGACAGATATTGTTAATAGCATAATAATGCATATACATATGTATTTTAAGTGATGTATCATTCAATTTACATTTATACTTTTGGAAAGATAAATAAATTCTTTCATTTCTAATTCTCTGAGGTCTATACTACAAGATACAGGAAATGTGAATACAATAACATTTATTAACCATTGAATAAAGTCTTCCATACCTTAGCTTCCAATTGTTCAAAAGTGATGCAATTTCAGAAGAGTAGCTTCTTTTTTGGCTGCAAATTAATCCTTAAAGTAATTCCTGATTAAAGTAGAAACAAGATAAAACATTCTTATTTGTAAGGTACAATTATGTTTTTTCATATAGACATTAAAATAATGACAGAAACTTCATTCCATGAAAAGAAAGCACAAATTGGCAGGCATAGATATGTGTATTTTAGACGGAGAAATGTCAAAGATATTCTAGAGTCATATGCTAATTATTTCCATATGAAAATATCTTGTGTGTTTTGAACCTATTGCGATCAGTTTTTGAAGAAATAAGAGGTACAGATGGTAAAGATTGGAGGAATGAGAATTAAAAGGGTCTGATATAGTAACACTTTATAAAATTAAAATGTAAAAAGTACCACAATAAATTTATTTTCATGAAGACAGCTTTTTCAATGATTTTAATTTCGTGGATTACCTTAGATTCTACAAATATCACAGAGGTAGAATTTTTCTCTCTTTTACCATTGATCAATATAAATGGCATAGAGAAATGAGAGGAAATTTGTATGTGCCTTTTAAGTTTTTTCTATTTATTTTAAAGATATTACTGAGTTATATTAGTCGCATATTTATATTTTATTGGATATAATTCTGTCTTTACATTTCAAATGCTATTTCCTTTCTACCCTCTCCCATCCCACTTCCCCTCCCCTGCTTCTTTAAAGATGCTCCCACTCCCACCCACCCACTCCCACCTTAACACCCTGGCATCCCCTGCACTGGGGAAATGAGTGTTCACAGGATCAAAGGCTTCTCATCCTATTGATACCAGATAATGCCATCCTCTGTTACATATGCACTTGCAGCCATGGGTCTCTCCATTTATTTGTCATATTCCATGTATTCTTTGAGAATTTTATGAACAGCAAACACATTTGTTTTCTGAACTCCACTTTGTGGCATTGTTGCGACTATTGGAAAAATGACATTATCATTACATAGGCATGTTGAAATGTATTTGTGTATTATTAAACAAAGAGATTGCTAGTACAATGTTCTCATGAAATCTTAATTAACAGAACAATGGAAGATAAGGGCAATTTTTTAGAGGTAAACTAATATAACTGATCATGACATTAAAAGTAGATTTTTACTGGAAATAAGATCACATTCAACCTAATGAACATTCTTGTTTGTGTATATGCCCAAGTAAGTACCAGGAGTATAGGTGGATCTTAAGGTTGATATACACCTAGCTTCCTTTGAAACCACTACACTTCATTAGTGACCATACAGTTTGTGCTCCCACAAGCAATAATAAAAATTCTACTTTCCCAGTATCCTCATCAGATGAGGTGTATTTATGTATCTTGGCTATTCTAACAGGTGTAATTTCAAATATCAGAGTGATTTTGGTTGCATTCTCTTGATAGCTAAAGAGGTCGATAATTAACTTAAGCATTTTTTACCAATTACTTTTCATCTTTTAAGATCTCTCTGCTTTTTAGAACTCATTCTTTGAGGTATTTATTTTCTTCAGTCCTGATTTTTTGGCTTTTTATATATTTTATGTATTAATGTTCTAATTGATATGTAATTGCCCATTTTGTAATCTGTTTATTGCCTTAATTATGTTTTCTTTTACAGATTCTTGAAGTCATATTTATTAATTTTTGTTCTTAGTGCCTGTGAAATCACTGTCCTGTTACTGAAGAGTAGACACAATGACTAGAAGATGGCTAACACAAAATAAACTCATTTTTTGGTAGACTTTTTGTTTCCTGTTGAGTTTTTTGTATTTTTTTCTCTAATAAGATCTTTTTTGGTACCTCACATTATAATTTTGAGTTTTGTGAGATTATTTGTGTTTGTTTCTTGTGTCTTTGTTTTGTTTGTGGTTTTCTATGGTCTTTTGTTTTCTACACAAAGAGAGAAATAAGGGGTATGTGTTTCATTGGTTAGGAATAGGGAATATATGGGCAATGATGGGAGATAGGAAAAACATAATCAAAATACAGTGCAAGAAAAAGTTTTCAATAAAAATTTAGAAAAGTAAATAAATAATATTCTTTGTGTGGACGGAAAAAATAGCAGATGTTTTGAAGATGTTTCATTGGGAATAAGATTACGTTGAATATCGTTCCCCTCACCATTACTTCACATACAAGAGAAACCATTTTAATAAATGTATGTTCTCTCTAGTGAGACTAAACCTACTTGATAATACAAACTAATAAATTCTCATTGTTATAAGGATAGGATTTTATTTTGCATACATAAGTAGGAGGTAACTTTACATAAATACATTTTTGAAGTATTTTTTGAGTGATATAAAATCAATATCAACATAGATACATTGGTGAGAAAGAGCTACCCATCAAATGCATGAAATAATTCCAATTGCACAGATGAAATAATAAGAGGATAGCAAAGGACTTAAATTGACTATTTAATTGTAATAAATTTAATTTAAATGTAAAAACTCCATATGTAATTTTCACATTTTGAATATATTTATGATATAAATATTATCAAGTATGTATTTCTATATAAAATTGCATGATTGACTGTAACAAGAGTTCATACTCATTAAGCATTTTCTGAATGTCAGGAAATATTCTGAGACAGCATTTCTCATCCTCAGAAGGAAACAAATACCTTGAAAGTTACTGTCATGTATTTAGTTTCAAAATTAAATTAAAAAATGTGTGTGTGTGTGTGTGTGTGTGTGTGTGTGTGTGTGTGTGTAAAAGTTGAGATACTCTGGCTAACCAATTAAACACTTAGTCAAGTGTCTTTATGAAGGTATAGAAAGAAAGGAGGTAAATATTTTCCCCAGCTTAAAAATGATGGAGCATTACTGTCAAGTATATTTTCATTACTTATTCATAGCAAGATATGCTGAACATGAATATATGTCTTGAATTGGAAATTAAGTAATTGTGTAAAAATTATCAGAATATTTTCTTTAAGTCTATTACAAACAAGGTTAATTCTAGTAAATGAGATTTTAGATTTTCTTAAACTAAATTATTCAACTTTATGTTAGAGAATAATTAGAAAAATGGCTGAGCATATTCTTTTGCCTGTGTGGAATATATGACATGGAATGAATAAAATATTAAAATTGAAGTTAATTTCATAACTTATATTGACTAATTGTAATAAAATGATATAAACAAAACACTTGGATGGGTCTGTGAAGCAGTTTCTATGATTCAATTGAAGCATAAAGATAAATTTAGATGTTTAGTCCAGAATTAAAGAAACAGATGTGCAGAAAGCCTATGTAATGAAGTGATATCCCCCTTTTCCAGTCCTTTTGTTAACCTTTGTTGCCAGTGATAATAGGTGACCATAGGTCTTACCATATCAGAAAATTTGGGAATAGTCAAAAGTAAGGAAGAGATTATTATTTAAGTATTCATTTAATTAGTTTGAAATAGAAATAATATTTGTGTGAGGAACTTCATTGAGTGTAGAAAATCAGGAAAAATTAAGAATTGATATATGAAAATGGTACTGTAATCCACAAATATTTTCAACTTTAATATACTGTTAAACAAAGCAGTTCTTATTGTTATACAATATGTACAAATCCTCAAACTAATTTTATAATATTCTTAAAATAATGGATGGGTATTTGGTATTTTTTGACTTGTTAATTTTCTTTTGCTATAATATTTTTCTTAAATGAACTTCTGTTGTTCTCTATTTTCTCTTAAGAATGGTCACTACTTGACTATCATCACAAGTTTTTTCTTCCTTTCTAGAGTTGCTTTTGTCCTAAGATTAATTAAAATCCTCTAATGTGCACATATTTATGACTATGTAATAGAAAACATTAAGGATGGGATTCTACGCATGCTGTGTTTGTCAAAACTGGGATGCATTAATAAGATTTATGAAACTCAAGTAGTAGTATTTTACTTGAGAGAATCTGCATGAGAAATATAAGGAGTTGTGAGTGCTCTTCTATTTGTCTCATCATTTGAATACATTTTCTTCTTCTAAAGGGCGATGATTCATAATGATGTAAAGAATTTAACAGATGTCTTGGAATTCCATCTCATGGCAATTTCAGAGGATCCAGATCTGCAGCTTTTCCTCTTTGGATTATTCCTATCAGTGTACCTGGTCACAGTGCTTGGGAACCTGCTCATTGTCCTGCTCATCATCTTTGACTCACACCTCCATACCCCTATGTACTTTTTCCTGTCCAACTTATCTTTGATTGATATATTTTTCATCTCTACCACCATCCCAAAGATGATTGTGGGCCTCAAAATACATAGCAGAGTTATTTCCTATGCAGGCTGCTTGACACAAATGTCTCTTTTTCTATTTTTTGTATGTATGGATGACATGATTCTAACTATGATGGCTTATGACCGATTTGTGGCCATCTGTCATCCACTTCGTTACACTGTCATTATGAACCCTCAGGTCTGTGTTATCTTAATTGTGTTGTCTTTTTCAGTCAGTGTTTTTGAGTCACAGCTGCACAACTTGATTGCCATACAAGTTACTTGCTTCAAGGACGTGGAAATTGCAAATTTCTTCTGTCATCCTTCACAACTCCTTAATCTTGCTTGTTCTAATACACTCAGCAGTAACATAGTAATATATTTTATTGGTGTCATACTTGGCATTTTTCCTGTCCTAGGGATCATTTTATCATACTGTAAAATTGTTTTCTCCATTCTGAAAATCCCATCCTCCAGTAGGAAATATAAAGCCTTCTCCACCTGCGGTTCTCATCTGTCAGTAGTTTGTTTGTTTTATGGAACTGGGATTGGTGTGTACCTTGGCTCAGCTGTGTCACATTCTCCACAAAAGAATGCAGTGGCTTCACTGATATACACTGCAGTGAGCCCTATGCTTAATCCTTTCATCTACAGCCTGAGGAATAGAGATATCAGTAGTGCCCTGAAGAGATTCCACAGTAGGGTTTTCTAATATTACACCCTATGACTTCCATTTAGGATGCTGGCTTGAAATATAGTATAAAGTCTGTTTGTTCCCACAATATGTGTGAAGTTCTTGAATAAATTCTGCATCAGGATTTGCACTTATTATTGTTGTTTCTTTGTTTAAAATTTGCTTATTTCTTTAAAACATTATCAGTGTGGTTGGGATGAATGTGCAATGGCGAGTAAGTATTTCAACAAATTAGTGCCAAATTTCACTTCAGAAATTTGAATGCTTTCTCAATATGGATGGTATTTATTCTTGCCCACGACTGTGTGCGATTCTGTATGTGTTTCTGTGTGTGTGTGTGTGTGTGTGTGTGTGTGTGTGTGTGTGTTTAAAATGCACAGGTATTTAAGCTATCATTCTGAAACAGCAATATATAATAATTTGAAGATTACACTAGAGGTTTTAAAATTGATCTATTGTACATTTTACTTAATTCCAGATCCAATTACTGCTTAATGATCAGAATATTCAGTAGATATTTGCATAATAATTTAATTCATTGCTTTTTATTTATTCTTTGAGATTTTCCTAAATGTATATGATGAATTCTGGTCTAAATCAAACCTCGACTATTTCTTATACTCTTCCCAACCCAACAAATTCCCTCTCCTCTCACTAAGTTGGCACCTTGCTTTTCTGTCATGTAATTTTTTGTTTGCAATCTACTCGGTTAACCAGGACCACACACATATACATGAGTTTTAAGCAATCTATTGATCAACAAGTGATTCACAGTGACATCACTAAGGACAATGCCTTTTCTCACAACCTTAGATTGATATTAGCTCTGCTGTATGGATCAATCCCTATGAGTCCTTTCTGTTATGGGGCTTACTTTAATAAGCTGAGTCTTGGTAAGACCCTGTTAGTTCAAGAGAAACATCTCCATATTGTTCCTATGAAACATTATTTACTGCTGTCTAATGAGTTATCATGTTAATTCATTCTGCTTTCTCTGTAATAATTACTGAGACCTGGATGGATCACATTGGTTTAATATGTAAAGATAATCATACTTTATCTTATCATTTGCATCAAGCATGCCTCTTAGCATTAGTCGAAAAAGGTTGTAAAGAGAAGTTTCTTTGGGATTTTGATTGAGGATAATCATTGTCTAATGGTATAATATTTAAGAGATAGTATGATAGCATGTACATTTTGTAATACAAATCAAATTGATTCACCCTTAGTTCTTGTGACACCAACAGTTCTAGGCTTTGACCACAGTAGTGAGCATCAACTCTCTTGTATGGATTGGGCAACAGACCAGAAAATAGTTGATTGTCCTCTTAATATTGGTGACATGTTTGCAACAGTATATATTGTTAACTTGGCTAGCTGGTATTAAAAAAAGGCAATGTTCAAAGCTGAGAAAAAGTACTCTTGATTTATGCAAATACAGTTTTGTATCATATCAATCCATTAATCTCTCTCATCTTTATTCTTCTTCCAATGAACCTGTTCATATTTACTAATACTCTTTCTATTTTCATGTTTGATTTCTTTGCTTTTAATATTTCTTTATTTTGTTTTTTTGTTTGTGAATTGCTGAACTTAATTTGGGTTTTATATGTGAACATGGATGTGCAAACATATTTTAGAATGTTTATATAGTTGTAGGTATCCATATAACTTGAAAAAAACTATTTAGACTTATTTACATCTTCCATATTCACTCCTCTGACAATCACTCATGCCCAACCAAATATATTCCATAATTTTCATTTAGCTTTTATACAGTGCAGTATTTATCTCACCTACATTCAATAACTTTTCATGTAAGCCTTTATTATCACCTATTCTTTATGAAATGCAGAAACCTAAAAATACAAAAATAATATCCAAAAGTGAGAAGCATATGAATTAATGTTTCTGGAACTGACATGTCACTGAGTGTGATTGGTTCTACTTCAATTCATTTACCTTGAGTTTTACTTATTTTTAAGAGTAGATTAGTAGTATTCCAATATATAAATATGCTACAATTTAACTATCCATCCATTGGTTAGGGAAACACTGAACTGTTTACAGTTTATGGCATACATATAATATTTCTACAGATTATGGAATGTGAGAACAGAAACAGTTAAATTCATATTTCTTCAGAAGAATATATTTTCTTCATTTTCTTTTTAAGGTTAGAATGTATTTGTAATGTAAGATATAAAGGAAGTTTAGAAATATGTAAAAGAAATGTAGACATTTAGAAAACATCAGTATTCCATTTCCGATGATACTTTGAGTATGTATGTGATTTCCACTTTTTACACTTCAAGTATAATATCAGATTCATTTCTCTTTCTTGGCATTAATTTGTCTGAGATTTGTTGCTAAAGTCATGAAATGTAAACAAAATCACCTAGAAAAAATCTATGAAAAAGGAGTTCATTCATGGAAACAGTCAATAAGATTAACAAATTATCATCCAAATTAGCACAAAGGCAGAGAAAGAATAACTAAATTTATAACAACAATGACAAAAAGAAAACAAAATTAGATATCATGACAGTTGTTGGGTGGGGAAAATGGAATGAATCCCTGAGGGCCAGCAGAAAAAAAAATGGAAATAGGTGATCTTGGGAGGTAGGAGGCTGGAAAGACCCTCTAGAATGTACCAGAGACCAGGGAAGTGGGAGACTCTCTGGACTCAAAGGGGAGACCCTAGATGAAAGGCCCGACAGTGGGGAGAGGGAACTTATTGAATCCACCTACAGCAAAAAGAGAAGGCATCAAGTGAGGGATGGGGTTGTTATCCCACAGCCAAAGCTCTGACCCATAATTCTTTCTGTTTGAAAGAATTGCAGAGATGGAAATGGAGAATAGCCTTAGGAAAAGAAGGTCTAGCAACAGGCCCAAAGTAGATTTCAGCTGAAGGGGTGGCCCTAAGACCTGTCAACCTTACTGAAGTTATGGGGGCATTTACAAAAGGGGATCAACCATGGCTGCTCTCCAAAAGATCCAACAAGCAGTTGAAAGAGTCAGATGCAGATATGTGCACCCATGTAGGGAGCCGTATTGGATTTGGGCCTGTCCGTTTTGTGACTGTATAGCTCAGAATGCCTACGTGACTCTTGGCTACATGGCCACAGATGTTCAACCTTGAAATGACTGCCATAAAGCCTTGAGATTGTTGGACAAAAGCCTCTCCCATGAATTTACGGCACAAGAAGATAACAACCACAGAATGCTTCAGCCCAAGTAAATACCAGATGTCTCCTGAGCAAACACCTGATGTCTCCACCGCATGACCTCTTTACCTCCTGCTATCAGAGTACCCTCATCCCTCCTTACTTTGTGTTTTACAAAGGTCACTCCCCCTACCTGAAAGCCTTAAAAGCTGTAACGCTCACTCCAATAAACGAGACCTTGACAACAGAACTTGTGCTTGGTCTCCTTCTTCTCTTCACCCCCATTGACCTACAGGTAGAAAGCCTCTTCGGGACCCTGAATAACTGGACCCGCTGGACGGGTCACACCCAACCAATGAACAGAAGCTGATGTCCCCTATGGTTGAATTAGGGAAAAGCTGGAGGAAGCTAAGGAGGAAGGCAACCCTGTAGGAGGACCAGCAGTCTTAATTAACCTGGACCCCAGAGATGTCTTAGACACTGGATCACCAACCAGGCAGACTACATCAGCTGAGATGAGGTGTCCAACACATATACAGCAGAGGACTCCTGGGTCTGGGTTCAGTCAGGGAAGATGTACCTAATCTTCAAGAGATTGGAGGCCCTAGGAAGTTTAGAGGTCTGGTAAAGTGAGTGGGGTGTGGAAATCCTTGTGGAGATGGGGGCTGGGGCTTGGCAGTCAGAGGAGAGGATATATGGGATGTGAAACCATCAGTGGGAGGGTGGGCCTAGAGGGGAATAAAATCTGGAATGTAAAATAACAACAACCAAAAACAACAAAACCTAGAGATGATAAGTGGCACATAAGAACAGACACCAAGGAACTCTAAATGGTGATGAGGACATATTATAAAACACTGTACTCTACCAAGTTAGATTAATCTGAAATAATTGGATAAGTTTTCTCTACATATCATTTACCAAAGTTAAATTAAGAATATATAAACAATTTTGAAAGACTTATAACTCATAGTTAACTAGAAGCAGCAAATTCTACCAAAAATGTCCAGGCCAGATGATTTTAGTATAGCATTTTACAAGAAGAATGGTGCCAATACTTTAAAATTATTACACAAAGTAGAAATAGAATAAATGTGTTCAAACAATTTATAAGAGTATATTTACCCAATAGCTAAACCACATAAAGACCCACGAAAGAGAGAGAACTACTGACAAATTTCCCTATGAAGTTAGATACTAGTATTCTCAATAAAATATTTGGTAAATGATATGAAACCCATACCTAGAATTGTTTGAGTGGCTAAGAACATTTCCTAGGCTGACACTGGTTTGCTCTCTAACATACACCAATGATGATTGTGGACATTAAAAATCACAGTATAATCATCTCCTATGTAACCTGTCTGACTTGCATATCTCTCTTTGGGATATTTGCATACTTCTGGATGGCATGTTTCTGACTATGACGGTTTATGACACATTTGTGGCTATTTGTCACCTTCTGCATTACCCAGTCATTATGAAATCATGGCTCTGCAATGTCTTAGTTTCAGTGTCTTCTATGATTTGCATCATGGAATCCCAGATTCTAAATTTGCATGTTTTACACTTTATGTACTTTAATAATGGTAAAATTACCATTTTTTCTGTAATTCTTCTCATGCCCTTAATGTTGCTTGTTCTGAGACCTTTTCCAATAGCAGTATAGGATTTTTTTTCTGGCATTATCTTTGATTTTACCTGCATCTCAGGGATCCTTTAATAAAAAATTGTATCCAACATTATGAAAATCTTGTCCAAAGGTGGGAGGTACAACATCTTCTCTAATTCTAGGTCTTACCTCTCTGTTATTTGTTTATTTTGTGGAACAACGGGCTGATGTGTATCTTGGCTTCTCTGTGTCAAACACTTCCCTGGGGGTCTTGGTGTCTTTAGTTATTTACATTGTGCTCGCTCCTATGCTGAAACCCTTCATTCAGAGTCTAAGAATCAGAGGTCAAAGAAATTAACGATGCACCATGAAGAATCCATAGCGAACAACCTTATCATAGTATGCAAGAAAAGCAGTTTAAATGTATCTTGAAGAGAACAGAAGTAATATACATATACACTAGGCAATTCTGCAATTAGACGACATATTACTGGAAATTTTTGCCTTAATTTCTAGTAAGATTTTGACAGGCATTGTTGGAAATGAGAGGAATGACAAAGTTTCTGTTTTAAAAATAACATGACTGTTTTAACTTGAGAAAGTAGAACTTTCTTGAAACTGTTTCTTGTTGTTAGAAGCACTATATTGTGTATTCAATCTATGATACTAAGTACTAAACTTGAGAATGGAACAAAAAGTAAAATATTTCTTCTTCACTTTACTATGATATGAAAATTAATAATTGGCAAATAAGTTTTGGTAAAATAATAAAATTGGGAAAATCAATAAATGAACTATGATCTTCAGCAAGAAAAATATTATTCAGAAAAGTAACAGATATTTATCTTATATATTTTATCATTCATATGAAAATTAGAAGTCATTAGTTTTAAGCCAACCTAGGCAATGAAAGTATGAGTTCTATGTATAAAGCTTTTAATATCTTAAAAGTTTTGACAATTTCCATAACTTCAGTTTAAAAGTTTCATATTTAATAGGAAGATTTAAGTATCTTCTCCTTCTTGGGTATGTTTTTCATGTAATTCTGAGGCTGAGTTCAGATAAGTCTTAGAAGACTTATTCCCAAGTTATTGGACATCAAACTTGATATGTATTTCAGTTTCATATTCTTGTTGTTGACCCACCTAAGAAGCAAAGGAAATCACTGTTTCTTAAATAAAGAGATATGTGTAGAACTTTCAGGATAATTTGTTGTTTTCAATAATAAAAGCATGTTTTTTTTTTCACATAAACAGGGAGGACAAAGTTACTTGTTATATTTCAGTCTTAAGGAGAAGGAATGTTTATTTTGATATGTGTCTGGGATTTTTCATTCAAATGTTTGTTTTATGCTCACATTGTTGCTACTTTTCTTAAATGTCACACTTATATCCACAATAAGATAAGACAAATATTCATAAACCATGAAGCACACAAAGGGCTTTATCACAGTTGTCAGACACTGAGGTATGTCTAGTTTATTGTTTAAATTCATTTATATAATCATTCCCATATGGGGAGGTTCAGAATATTGTTATGTTATGAAAGCAAACACCACTTTATTCTTGTGCAATTTATGTCATTCATTATTTATTTTTTGCAATATTTTAATGTTTCTTTACAAAATTTATATGTAATATTTTGATTATATTTATCCCCAAATCCCCATTCTTTCAGGATGATCTTTAATTATGTACATCATACAAATACATACTCATTCTTCTATGGATCACAAAGAACATTATCCCTGGCCTTTCCTCCATACCTTATTGCTATGTCCTTGGCCCCCACTTGGGCAGACATTCCCTCTTGAACCAAGGCATAAGGCATGCCTATTAAAAGACCAGACTTTAATACAAGAACTCCTTGTGTACACTCTAGCTGAGCATAGCATTAAAATAGGTATACCTATCCAGGTATAGAAAGACCCATACAACAAAGACAAACCTAGAAATTAGTACCTTGACCTGTGATAATCATAAATCTAGGTCCAGAGATGCCATTGTGAAACTGAAATTGATGAAAACCAGGGAAATATATCAACACAAGAATCCAAATAGCCTCCCACAGCAGGTCCAGAATATTTCAACATGACTGAAGCACAAGAAATGCACCTTAAATCCAAATATATTAAGATGATAGAAGTCCTTAAGGAGTGATGAATCAACTCCAGGCAGGCTGCCTACCCACAGACCTCCACACTCTTTTCGAAGTTTCTTTTTTTTAAATTGGATATATTTTTTTTTAAATTTGCAGTTCAAATGTTATCCCCTTTCCTGGTTTACTGTCCATAACCCCTTATCCCATCCCCACTTCTTCTATGAGGGTCTTCCCCCCAACCACGCATCCCTTCCTTTCTTCCTGCCCTGACATTCCCCTACACTGTGTGGGGGGTAGAGTCTAGCCTTGGCAGGAATATGGGTTCTGGATTAACAATCAAAATGTAAATAAGGAATACCCAAGTTAATAAAGACGGTAAATGGATTTTTAATTAATTAATTAATTAATTAATTAATTTATTTACTTTACTTCCCAATATCAGCTCCTCATCTTCTCCCAGAACCTCCTCATACAAGTTCTTCTCCATTTCTCCTTCCCCTTTTCCAAAGAAAAGGGAAAGACTCTCTCTGAGTGTCACCCGCATCCTACTAAACATGCCTGCGCACTAAACAAGCCATCCCTACTCCTGTAATATCAAGTTGCTTGGGGAGTAAGCACATCCTCTCTATTTGAGGCCAGAAATATCTGTCCATTTACAGGTATGGGATCCACAGACAAGCAAAGAGGCAACATGCTTGGAGTCAGCCCCTGCTCCAGTTGTTTGGCTACATGTATGAAGACCAAGCTGTTTATCTGCTATTTATGTGCACAGGGCCTAGGTGGAGCCCATGCTCACTCTTAGTAGGTTATTCAGTTTCTGCAAGTCCAAAAGGGTCCAAATTAGTTGTCTCTGTTGATCTTCCTGTGGAATATGTATTCTCTTCAGATTCCTTAATCTTTACCCCAACTCTTTTTTTTTTTTATTAACTTGAGTATTTCTTATATACATTTCGAGTGTTATTCCCTTTCCCGGTTTCCGGGCAAACATCCCCCTCCCCCCTCCCCTTCCTTCCCAACTCTTTTTTAAGAGTCCCCAAGCTCCATCCAATGTTTAGGTATGATTCTCCTTATCTCTTTTAATTGGCTGCTGTGTGGAGCCTCTCAGAGGACAGTTATGCTAGGTTCCTGTGTGCAATTATAACAGAGTATCATTAACAGTGTCAGGGATTGGTTCTTGCTCATGAGTTGAGTCTGAATTTGGGGCAGACATTGGTTGGGCATTCCCTCAGATGAAACTGTTATAAAGGAAAACATTTAATTGGGGTCAACTTACAAGGTCAGTGGTTTAGTCCATTATCACCATTGTAGAAAGCATGGTGGTTTCTCTACCAACTGTTCCACAGTGTTCCTGAGACCTTGTAAGTGGGAGTATTTTGTAAATGTGTCCATTGTGACTATGCTCCTCAACTCTGAACTTTAACTGGTTATAATTTTAGTCCATGTATACTGCAAGTAGAATTTTCTTGATGAAGCCTGAGGACTAAAATTAAGTGCAGGTATTAGAACAAATATGTAGACGGTAAATTTCTATGCTGGTTTAGCAAATTGATGTTTATATATTTTCTATAAAACCCATACATTCACTATCAGTGAATAGTTGGCTAGAATTCAGTAGCAGGCATTGAATCCCCTAGTGAGTCAAAACAGTTCAAAGAGTGAGCTGTGTTTACCACAGAACATGTGTGCATTGTGTCTTCAGCCATACAGGCTTAATTTTTATTTCTTGAGGGTAAGGACAATAGCAATAGGTTGTGTGCATTGAAAACCTCTTTTCCTGTCCATACCAACAACTCAAAAGAGGACTTTCTCCTGTTTGGTATTGTGTTTTTGTTAGGAGGTCCTTTGCTCTTGATTGGAAGCACTGTCAGTCAGATGAGAAAAGTTTATTAAGATTATGTGTACATTTATTCAAGAAATTATATATCCTAAAGCTTTTTTAGGTAGATATTATTCCTTATGAATTTTTAGACATTCTTTTTATTTTATCAACTGGTATGTTTTGTTTTGTATTTACCTTCTTCATGCCACTATAGAGTCTCCCTTTTTCATTTCTCTGATAAGATAGATCTCTTGTATGCAGTTAGTCCCTTCTCTATTGCTCCTCCAAACCCCTATCCTGTCAACTGTTCATTTTTACTTTTTTGTGGGTGCTACAGGCTATATACAAATATTAAATGATACTTTCTTTCTTTCTTTAAATATCCGGTGCGATGCAACAGTTATCCTTCTCAATTTTTGCATTTTTTGTATGAGATAATTTTTATTGTTAATATAACTTCACTACTTTAATGATTGTTAGGGGTCCATTTGGGGTTTGTAAATATTTTTGTTTATATTTAGTTAGAAATACATCCATTTCTCTAGATTTTCTAATTTACTGAATTCATTCTTTTTAAAATATCACGTGTATATTGCTTTTACTATGTTTAGGTATGGAACTTGAAAGTCAACATCAAACTAAATGGAAAGCAACTTGAAGCAATCCCATTAAAATAGGGACTACACGAGTCTGCACGCTCCCTTCCTACTTACTCAAAATAGAACTCAAAGTCCTACTCATATAAATTAGACAACAAAACGAGGACAAAGCGATACAAATTGGAAAGGAAGAACTCAAAATATCACTATTTATGGTAGGATACTTAAGTGACTCCAAAAATTCCATCGAAGAACTCCTAAACCTGATAAACAACTTCAGCAAAGTGGCTGGATATAAAATTAACTCAAACAAATCAGTAGCCTTCCTCTACTCAAAGGATAAGCAGGCTGAGAAAGAAATGAGAGAAACAGCACACCCTTCACAATAGTCACAAATAATACAAAATACCTTGCTGTGACTATAACCAAGCAAGTTAAAGATCTGTATGACAAGAACTTCAAGTCTCTGATGAAAGAAATTGAAGATCTCAGAAGATGGAAAGGTATCTTATGCTCATGCATGGGTAGGATTAATATTGTAAAAATGGCCATGTTGCCAAAAGCAACCTACAGATTCAATGCAATCCCCATCAAAATTCCAATTCAATTCTTCATAGAGTTAAAAAGAGCAATTTGCAAATTCATTTGGAATAACAAAAACCCAGGATATTGAAAACTATCCTGAACAATAAAAGAACTTCTGGGGAAGTCACCATCCCTGACCTCAAGCTATACTACAGAGTAATAGTGATAACACTGGAGAAAATTTCCTGAACAGAAAACTTATGCTCTAAGATCAAGAATCGACAAGTGAGACTTCATTAAATTGCACAGCTTCTGTAAGGCAAAGGTCATTGTCTTTAGGGCAAAATGGCAACCAACAGACTGGGAAAAATCTTTATACATCATACATCTGATAGAGAGCTAATATCCAATATACACAAAGAACTCAAGAAGTTAGACTCCAGAGAATCAAATAACTATATTAAAAATGGAGTACAGAGCTAAGCAAAGAGTTCTGAGCTGAGAAATCTCAAATGGATGAGAAGTGCCTAAATAAATGTTCAACATCCTTAGTCATCAGGGAAATGCAAATCAAAACAACCCTGAGATTCTGCCCTCACACCAATCAGAATGGCTAAGATCAAAAACTCTGGTGACAGCAGATACTGGTGAGGATGTGGAGAAAGAAGAACACTCCTCTATTGTTGGTGGGATTGCAAGTTGGTACAAGCATTCTGGAAATCAGTCTGGAGGTTCCTCAGAAAATTGGACCTAGTACTACCTGAGGATCCAGCTATACCACTCCTGGGCATATACCCAAGAAATGAACAAGGACACATGCTCCACTATGTTCATAACAGCCTTATTTATAACATGCAGAAGTTATATATCTGGAATGAACCCAGATATCCTTCCGCAGAGGAATGGATACAGGAACTGTGGTACATTTACACAATGGGGTACTACTCAGCTATCAAACAATGACTTCATGAAATTCTTAGACAAATGGATGGAACTAAAAAATATCTCCCTGACTGAGGTAACCCAATCTTGAAAAATCACACATGGTATGCATTCACTGATAAGTTGATATTAGCCCCAAAGCTCGGATTTCCTAAGATAGACCACATGAAGCTCAAGAATGACAACCAAAGAATGGATGCTTCAGTCCTTCTTAGAAGGGGGAAACAAAATATTCTTAGGAGGAAATAGAGAAACAAAGTTTAGAGCAGAGACTGAAGGAAAGGCCATCCAGAGTTTGTCCACCTGGGGATCCAGCCAGTATATATACAGCCACCAAACCCAGACAATATTGCTGATGCCAATAAGTACATGTTGATAGGAGCCTGATATGGCTGTCTTCTCAGAGGCTCTGCCAGAGCATGATAAATACAAAGTCAGATTCTAGCAGACAATCCTTGAACTGAGAATGGGGTTCCCAATGGAGGAGTTTGAGAAAGGATTGAAGGAGCTGAAAGGGTTTGCAACCCCATAAGAACAACAATACTAACTAACTCGAGCTTCCAGGGACTAAACCACCATCCAAAGAGTACATGTGGACAGACATATGGCTCCAGTTCCATGTGTAGCAGAGGATGGCCTTGTTGGGCATCAATGGGAGAAGTCCTTGGTCCTGCCAAAGCTCGACTACTCCAGTGTAGGGGAATATCAAGGCAAGAAGGCAGGAAGTGGTGGGTGGGTGGGAGAACACCCTCACAGAAGCAAGGGGTGGGGGTAAGGGATAGGAAGTTTATGGATAGGATACTCAGAAAGGGAATAACATTTGAAATATAAATGAATAATAAAATCCAATAAAAAATATCATGTGTGATTCTAAATAATCATGTGGTTTGGCAGTATCTATTCTAATCTTATACTTTACTTTCTAATTTAATTTTTAAAAGTCTTACTCTTCTATATTTTGGTTAGATTTTATACTGAAATAGGATATTACATAATATTAATATTAAATATACACATATGTATGTGTGTGAGTTAGTGTGTATGCGTATATGTTTTCAAGAACCTACCAAAGCAAAAAAAAAAAAAAAAAAAAAAAAAAAAAAAAAACTGGACATTGAATATGCCAGAGCTGAAAGGTACATGAAACTTTGAATTACCTTTTTAGTGTGCATGGAATTGAAATCCAATGCTGTAGAAGAACAGGAGGTACTTTTGGTCTTTGAGTCAGTTAAATATTTCAGCTAAAATATTTGATTTTTAATTTATTTTATTTTTGTTTTAGTTATTCTTACTTATGAAGACAATGAACTATATTATTAGGCTATTTATTTGTAGTATCTCTGTTTTTGGAGTGTAGTCACTCATTTGAGAAGCTTCATTTTAGATCTGCCTCACATTTTTACCAATATTTTTGTACTCATGCATTCATTTTTTCCTAATTTTAATAATTAATAAAATTCCCAATTTCTTCAGTAGCACATTTTGCTATAAAACTTTATATTGTTTGAACTTGATATTCTTGTATTTTTATCTTTTGAGTATATATCCAAGTGGGAAAAGATGAATTTAATCCTGAAGAGACTTGAGGCCCCAGGGAAGGGGGAGGAGGAATTGTGTGAGAAACTGTTGGAGGGGCCCCAAGAGGGGGACAATGAATGTAATATAAATAAATAAAATTTAAAAGAGATTTTTATTTTCCATTTTTGTTATTCTAGTAGGTTGGGTTCTGGAATTTAGAACTTCTCTGTGTGTTGGCTTTTGTCTTTGTAACTTGATTTTTTTTAGTTTTGAACATGTGTTACTACAAGCTGAACAGTTTTACATATGGTATATTTTATCATGGTTCTGAGTATAGCAAAATTCAGCAAGCTAGGAACTCCTGTTACACCTAGATAATTTGTTTGATATTCATATTGCATAACTCACTTCTTGATGTGCATTGTTGCAATGAGTCAAATTTACAAACACAAGTTGAAAGGAATACAAACAGGAGAAGGTAATAAGACAGGGAGATTAGGGTATGATATGCTCAAACTGCACTGCAGATATGTAATTGTGTGTACATTTTGTACAATTAATAAATATTTATTATAAACTACACTGAAGTCTCATCTTTCTTCTTAACATTTCTACCACAGAATACACATAAATTCAAAATTATTTGAAAGTATATCTATTATAAGGAAACTTATATACTGAAGACAATAATCTAAATTAATATAGTTACTAGGGAAAATAGTCTCCTCCTCCCTCTCCCCCTCCTCCTCTCCTCTCCTCTCTGTCTCTCTGTCTCTCTGTCTCTGTCTCTCTCTCTCTCTCTCACACACACACACACATACACACACACACAGGCACATACAAATTCAAAATAAAACTACTGTAGCAATAATCCATATTATTCCAGGTTATGTATTTGAAGGAAGTAAAGACAGCATACAAAGAGATAACTGTAACACTATATGTACTCTGATATTCTTCAAAGAAATTATAAAATCAGCCTTAATTCATATTGATGTTCTAGTAGAGAGAGAAATTATGGGATGTATTTCCACAATGGAGTCCAGTCAGACACAAAAAAGAATGCAATGCTAGAAAGTAAATGTAGAGGAATATCAAGATTTTAAGCCAAATAAAGCAGACAATTGACAGGCACAGCATTGATTCTGTAAAGAGTATGTAATAAAATAAGATAAGAGCAAAGTAAATTGTGAGATGACTATTATAATTATGAGGAAAGAGGTAAATAGTTACACAAGGAAAGGTAGAAAGGAAATATTTTGCAATATTTTTCCCTTTTGTCTAAATAAAGAATAGGCTTTAACTCTAACACATTTTGTAAAACTATTTACAGTAATGCAGCTATTTCTGCCAAGCTTTCCAGAATGTGCAATTTTGTTGTATTTGGCAGTTTTAGGATTGAGTATCTTTGAGTTCTGTCTCATATGAACTCAGAAATTTGAGTGTCCTGAGAAATTTGTAGTCCCAAGATGATATTTGAGTGGTGTTTGTCAGATTAGAGAGAGTCCTGGCTAGCTAGAGGATAGTAATTAACCCAAAGCTGTCCTCAGTTTGCATATAACCCAGTGTTAGAAGAGGCATTTGACAGTTTTTTTCCCAGTGCTTAGAATTACCACAATCCAAGTGGATTCATCATGACATGGGCCTCATCATCTTCTTGGAAACCACACAGGTTACTATTAGGAATGTCATGTTTCCTTGAAACATAGCAACTGAAAAAGTATTACCTTTCAATTGAAAGTAAAAACAATTCTTGTGGAAAAATGAAACCAACTATATCTTAGTATGTGTAGATAACTATACCTATCCTCCTCCCCCTCCCTATATCTATATCTATATTATATATGATATTAATATATGTATTAAAGGCTTAATTATATTTATTTTTAGATCATAAATGATATTCACTTTGAATTTCAGCCTGACCTTTTTCTTTTCTCTTTCTTTTGGTTTTTGGGGTTGCAAAGGCCAGATTTATTTGTGAGAAGTATCACTATCACACACTTCTATAGACTTCATTATTAATTATAGTTTTTAACTAATTATTTGTTTTTACAGTCCAGATTTTATTCCCCTCCAGGTCCACCTCACGAGAGGAGAGTTCCACATTCCATTCCTTTTTCCTGCCCCTTCCCCATCCCCATCCCTGTGTCTCCACAAAAATGTTCCCACCCCACCCACCCCACCAGACATCTAAACTTCCTGGGGCCTCCAGTTTCTTGAGGGTTAGGTGCAGCTTCTCTGATTGAACCTAGACCCAGGAGTCCTCTGCTGTATATGTTGGAGGCGTCATCTCAGCTGGTATATGCTACCTGGTTGGTGATCTAGTGTCTGAGAGATCTCAGGAGTCCAGGTAAATTGAGACTGCTGGTCCTCCTACAGGATTGTCCTCCTTAGCTTCCTCCAGCTTTTCCCTAATTCACCCAAAGGAGTCAGCAGCTTCTGTTCATTGGTTGGGCGCATATATCTGCATCTGACTCTTTCAGCTGCTTGTTGGGTCTTTAAGAGAGCAGTCATGTTAGGTTCCTTTTTGTAAAAACCTTATAGAGTCAGCTGTAGTGTTAAGTTTCGGGGTTTTCCCTTGAGGTGGATCCCACTTTGGGCCTGTCACTGGACCTTCTTTTCCTCAAGCTCTTTTCCATTTCTATTCCCTCATTTCTTTCAGACAGGAAGAATTATAGGTCAGAGGTTTGGCTGTGGGATAACAACCCCATCTCTTACTTGATGCCCTGTCTTTCTCCTGAAAATGGATTCAATGAGTTCCCTCTTCCCACTGTAGGGCTTTTCATCTAGGGTCCCACCTTTGAGTCTCCTTTGAAACCCTGAGGGTTTCTCACTTCCTGGGTCTCTGGTACATTTTAGAGGGTCCTTTCAAACTCCTTCTTCCAAATTTAAATCACTATAATCCCTATGTGCCTGCTTCTGCTCACCAAGTATTGGGATTAAAGGCATGTGCTTCCCAAGTGCTGGGATTAATGGGCTGAACCACCACCTGGCTACAGATTCTTTATAATTACTATTCTCATAGAGTTGTCCTGGTTTAATTTGGTTCTCCATTTCCCTTATTTTTTAGTATTAAGGGTAAGCTTTCAAATTTTTAGAGTGTGCAATTTATTATTCTTGTTGATTTATTTTGAATTTGACCCCTGGAAAATTTATTATATTATCAACTTGGACATGATGCTAATCTGTCCACACTTCCATTATAGAATCATTTTTTGTCTTCCTTGCCTGTATGAGGGACATAAAATTTGATGTCTTTGTTAAGATTTGCCATTTCAATTCATGCCTCCCATGACCATATATCTTTTCGATTTATCTACCAGTTAGTGGTTTTCCATTTTGATGACAATATAGTTATATCACTGAGCAAATCCCATGAATTGGAGAAGATAGAGATTTTTCCTTTTGATTTTCTAGTTGTTTGTCTTCTATCACTGATTTTGTGGTTTCTTCCTTAATATTGACCATTACATCTCCCAATCTTTAGGCTTCTGTTTTACTTTAGTTTTGTTTCCATCACTCGTTGATAAACTGGCAGTAAACAAAGCATTAGTAAAATGTTATGACCATTGCATTTGCCCCACAGTTCAATATGTGTCTCTTTTGGGGGAGTGTCAAGCCATTTAGGTAACTGAGTTATTTCCTTAGTATGAGAAAGCACAAATCCCTTTGGTACCACATCCTGATCCTGAAGGAATTAGGTAGCAGCTCCACTGTAATACCTTTACATGCATAGATAAGTCTGCAAAGGACTCTGCTTTTATCATCATAGTTGGCACTGACTGAGAGTAAGATTCTCCATTACTTCTTTTTTTTCTTTTTTTTTTTTTTTGGAGCTGGGGACTGAACCCAGGGCCTTGCACTTGCTAGGCAAGTGCTCTACTGTCGCGCGCCAAACGTCTCACCAGTAATAACGATGCGCGGCAACAGGATTCTTCTGCAAACAAGCCTTTACTGTACAGCTCTCTTGAACAGGGACAGGGGACCACGAGCGGCAAAGTCGCTCGCCTTATATACACAACTGTCCCGCGTGCGACTTTCCGCCGGCAAGAAGCACGCGGACATTTAGAAATCCTTACTGTGACCAACTTTATTAATCTTAGAAGAGGAAAGCCCCGCCGCGCCAACATGGCGCGCTTATAAAACCCTAGTGCCGCGCATCCACACCTGATTGGTTGTTTACCCATGATCTCATAAGGCACGCCCCGGAGTGGGCAAAGACCTGGCACGAAGGCACTCTTGCACATGCGCACAGTTAACTTCCTGAAAGGGGGCCGGCTGGTGAGGCGAAGGCTGGCGCCATCTTGTAATGTCGGAGGCTATCCTGGCCTTCCACGTGGGGCGCAGTGGAAGCCAGCGCCATCTAGTGGTGGCGAATGTTATTGCGGGCCTCTACATCTCACCCTTATAATTTATATTATTTTATAGCAGTCATGATCACCCTATCGCGTGCAATGAGGAAACCTCAGCGATGTGCAAGGGATGATCAAAGGATCACTGAGTCTCTCTCATCCCAGTGTAATGGATCCACAGATCCATGGGGTGCAGGAGCAGAGAACTCAGATACAGAGAGAGTCCCTCTCCTCCCAGTGCAATGGATGCACAGATCCATGGGGTGCAGGAGCAGAGAACTCAGATACAGAGAGAGTCCTGAGCAAGATAACCAAATTCCAGGGGAGGCCCCTAGTACAATGGCTACAAGTGCTTGAGTGAATAACGGCCTTGTCACGTTTCTGTTGAGATCTGAGTTTGCAAACCAACCAAGCATGAACACTGATCCACAGCATAGGGCTGCACCAGACAGAGCCACTCCCGATAAGTAGTGGGCACCTCATTTGGTCCTCCTCAGCTGTTACCACCAAGGGCCGTAGTCAAGCTGCTCCTATAATAAAACTTAGAATTCCCAATTGTTAGTAACTACTCCAGAAAGTTCACCCACTGACCTTGTCTAACAATAGATTGGGGGAGGATAACTCCAGACACTGCAGACACAATGTCTGCAGCAGTAATGGCTGCTACAATAGCAGCAAAAGTGTCAAGGTCTTTTCTAGGACAGTTCAGGATCAGTCATTTTTCTCTGGAACAACCAGCAGACAATGGAACCATTTCTGAGATCTGTATAACCAGGACAGAGTTCCCCAGCCTACTGTAGCTTTAAGCAGGTAGCATTCCTGTAAAGCTACAGTCTGTAAAATGACCAGTTAAGGCAGCAAGAGTCACCAGGGAAAATGAAGGGGGCAACAACGGCTGGAGTCCAGTCTTCCCCAGCAAGCAGCAGTGTACAGAGGGTCAGAGAGCAGGCCATAGTGGGATGGGACACATGCAGCGGTAACACTGACTGCAGCAACGGCAAAATCTCTGTGATGACAAAGGATGAAGGGGAATCTTCTATCTTCCTCTCAGGGCAGAGGGATGACTCCAGGGACCCGAGCCACGAGAGCTGAATAACCAGGATCAGCGAGTCTCAGCAACTACTCAGGCAGCTGGCACACTCTTGTAGCATCCTGTAGAAAAAACACAAACATTCCCCTCTTCCCCATATAAAATATCTGGACAGGATCATGTCAATAAGTGGATCTCTCTATTTCACCTAGGCAGAAGTATGCCTAGTTGAAGGGTGCCATAAACTTTGGCATCCAAAATTTTAAAATTGAAATAAAAGGAGCATTATTTAGTATACAGGGATAACTCCCCCTTTTTATTCATTAAGATATAGTAAAGATATTATTTATTAAGGTAAGTCCTCGAGGATTAAATTGAGGACACTGAGCATTTGTATTTATAAATTGACTTGTATACCAAATTATTGTCTCCAGCATAATTGTATTGGATATATAAAGAATGAGATTTTTTCACTAATTGTTCTTATGTAAGGCCTATAATCTGTCTGGTATCTTGTCCTCCCTTGCTAAAGAGCCCAGGCAATCCAGTTTGAGTTCTTAAATGTCCTATAAAGGAACAGTATTTAGTGCTCTTAACCACTAAGCCATTTCTCTAGCACCTCACAAACTTTATTTACCTAAACATAAGCATTAATTAGAAATGTCAAATCTTGTAAATATTGTCCAGATTCAGTCTTACTAGAAATCCCTGAGCTGGCAGGGTGAGGCTGGGAGTTGAAAGTAAGCAAATGGAGTCTTCCTCTTTTCGTGAGGGTGTGTTATCAACTCCATTACCATTTTCAAAGAGCTGGGTCTGTGGTTTTGTTTAGTTGTCTGAGCCAGAGCACTGAAAGGACAGTGAGTTGTCAGACAATTTACACTGAAATCACTCACTGATTTTAAGTAGAAAACCTGTCTCTAATAAATCATTAAGTAATTGAAATCAATTGTAAACCACAAGCCACACATTGGCTATCAGTATGTGAATAGAAAGTTTGATTTAAAAACAGTGGCTAAAGCACGGAATTTAATAATCTGTGTTGAAGCAATAGAAACTCAAGAGAATAGACAAGTGATCCAATCATACCTGTAGCCTTTTCATTAGATGAACCACCTATAAATACAGTAAGCGCATTTCCTATGGGTTGTATGCACAAATATACAGGAAGTATAAAAGCATGTAAAGAGTAAAATTATCAATTTCGTCTGAAAAATTTGTATATGTAATAGGCCAAATATCAGTATTTTGTAATAACCAATTAACTGTTGTTTGGAATAAGATATGTTTTACCAGGTTTCTTTTCAAAATACTTCTATGACTCCAGTCCACAACTCTGTACTAACACAGCTGAAGCTTTATCTCCAATGTGCATAACAAAGACCTAAGTCCTCTAGTAGGGTGAGGTACTTGGCCAATTAACATATCCTTAGAAGCTTAAAATTAGCTTCAAATATTCTTATCTGGAGTAGTGTAACAGCTACTCCCCAAATATTAAAGCTCATTTTGAGAGCAAAGGTTTGTAGTAAAAATTTCCATATACATTGAAAGATTTAAGTTCTAACTTCTTACACTGAAGAAGCAACAAAATTACGTAATATGAGGCTGTTAGCAATCCTCTAAATCTATCCTGAAATGGCAGTTGGAGTAAGTAAAGTGGCTGTAATGTTCTCACAAGTTCCAAAACCTCATCAATCATTCGTAAATCTTGTAACAATCTCTACCTGTTTGGTTTTTCCTTAATTAAAAATAAGATGAGTTAGTCAATGTAACACTGGCAATCCTAAATCACAATCTTTAAGTTCTCTTGGTAACACCAGAACACAGCCACAAGGTCACCTGAGTTCTGAGTACCTAGGCAGTTGTCCTTAGGGCAGTGGTAATTAGCATAAAATTACCAATAGCTTTAGGGTAAACCACAACTTTGGAAAGCAAAACTCGCTAGGCAACTGTTCTTGGGGCAGTGGAATTAGCATTAATATACAGATACAAAGTTTGACTGCCAATTCTTATATATGAACGCACGATGGTGCGGTCTCCAATACCTCAACAAAGAGACAATGTCCTAAATTCTTTTAGAAGCCTGGTTCCTAGAGTAAGAATTCCATAAAAACATTACCTCAATTTAGACCTGTCTCCCTAGGTTGGCCCATGTCACACGCTATCTAGAATGACTCCATCCAGATTACCAGCTTTATGTCAACTTTCTGTTACCAATATTATACCCTTTTAACCATATTCAATAACTTGAAAGCCAATAGTCCATAACCAAGGCAAGTAGAGCATATTTATACATTTAAAACCAATGAGAAACAAAATTGAAGTGGCTACACCTATCTTTAATATTTAGCCCAAACACCATTTTTACCTTTTTGCTATGATTTTAAGAGAAGCACCTTGTCACCTGTTGAGTCAAGTAATAAGTCAGGGATTTTTCTAAGAGAAACAGCTATCAACTCTTGTATGAAGAAGCTGAGAAGCTGTTGGCGCTTTTAAGATCAGCTCGGGTAGATGCTTAGCCTCTGGGCAGCTTCTCCAGCTAATTTAGACACCTGGCTCCAGGCACAGGGCTTCAAAGACCTGATTGAAACTGTTTTTTATTCATTTGTTCCCTTTTGAAACGAGTTAAAACCAAGTCAATGTGTGCACGACCAGCAGATAAAGTTTTTTACCATTTTTTCTTTTGAACATGAAACATAAAACATTTAAACAATGAGAAATAAAAACCACAGACATACACTGACAGACATGGGACATCCTGGTGCACCAGAGACAAACAATAGACAAATAGGGAAAAAACCAGATGGTGTTCACGGTGACTATCCACTCGAGTGGAGTCGATATGGGCGATGGATTGTCTCAATTCCTGGACTAGTCCACCAACCTGTTGAAACCCAATTCCTGTAAGATACTGAGATATATTATCTGAGCAGTACGACCGACATTAGCCAATGGTATGGAAGTGAAACACAGCCCTGAATATTTTTACACACAACCCAATTACATTAACTCCATCAGGCTGTGCACGGGCACTGAGATGTCCTTTTGTTTGATACTCCTGAATAAATTTTCAGGCAGTCTGCCTCTATCAAATCTGATCAGTATGACTCTGTAAAGCTGTTGCATCAGCGCAGGGACGCGGCGTCCCCAGAGCCAGCGCTGGAGCTTAAGCACACTTCTAACAGGCACAAAGACAACATTTTTCTCCCAAAATGCTGTGTTCCTTTTATCTCCTCCCTTCTCCTCACCCGGGGCGTTCTTTCCCCAATCTTTCACCTCTGGCGGTGGTAAGATCGCAGGGGGGCCTGGTGCTTGAGATCGATCAGGATCCTTTTCTCGTTGCAACTTTTCACTACCCTCTGTTTCTGACACGCTTCGTCCTTCCCCCAACACTCTCCGCTTTGCTGTTACAGCTGGGCAGTTCCCACGCGACCTCTGACGCCGTTTGGCAGTAACTAGAAACTCAAAGGTCAATAGAAACAACCCGAGGGCTGCCAGAGTAACCATAGCGGCTCCTGCTGCGTCCGGCAGAGGACTGAGCTGGAACAGATCAAGGCTAAACATAGTCTCTCAGAGTTTTACCTGAATTCCACAGTTTCTGGATTTCTTCCGTGAAGCGGAGGCTTCCCGTAGCGCCGGCGATGATGTGGCTTTTGTCCCGGGTTTCCGGCACCAAATCTCCCAAGCGCGACTTTCTGCCAGCAAGAAGCACACGGACATTTAGAAATCCTTACTGTGACCAACTTTATTAATCTTAGAAGAGGGAAGCCCCGCCGCACCAACATGGCGCGCTTATAAAACCCTAGTGCTGTGCATCCACACCTGATTGGTTGTTTACCCATGATCTCATAAGGCACGCCCCGGAGTGGGCAAAGACCTGGCACGAAGGCACTCTAGCACATGCGCACAGTTAACTTCCTGAAAGGGGGCCGGCTGGCGTGGCGAAGGCTGGCGCCATCTTGTAATGGCGGAGGCTATCCTGGCCTTCCACGTGGGGCGCAGTGGAAGCCAGCGCCATCTAGTGGTGGCGAATGTTATTGCGGCCCTCTACACACAACAGTATGCTAATAATCTCTCAGGGATTGGTGGGGCATGGGTCACCCCACTATCACCCCACTACTTGTCCTCCAGGGATTGGCAGAGAATGAATCACCTCACTAGCATGGTACCGCCCATTCATTAGCATATTACTGGCCAACTGACACCAGGTGCAAAACCTGCGCATGTGCAGTACCGTTGTTCACCACTGGAGGGCGCCCTACACCCTACCGCTGAGCTAAATCCCCAACCCACTCCATTACTTCTTAAAATGTCCAAATTTGTTTCTCAAAGACAGAATATTTATTCTCCATATATGGAGAATTTGAAATAGAAGCCAACAGACAAATGGTGGACTCTTTTTTTCTTCATGAAGAGTCCCTCGTTTCTAATTCACTGATAAATACAATATCCATAAGTATGGGATCATTTGGTGCAATATTGGACAGGGTTGCATACACAGAGATGAGCTGTCAGTCACAACAGCTGCTCTTTGTTCCTGTTCCTATTGGAAATTAGTTGCCTTTCTAATAACCCTATGGAGTTTTTTTTAAATAATAATCTGTGAAGATAATTTGAGATTTCTCTAGTGTGCAAACATAACAATTAGAAGCTGTATCTCCGTTTTGGCCCTGGGAGGTCTGATTAAAGCGTGGGCCACAACCACCTTGTTTGCAGTATCCCTATAATTTAGAAAACAACTAACTTGTGGAGATATGCCTGTCTCTGCTGGGACACAAGGCATGGGCTCTCACTACCTTGTTCAAATATTTTATCCTAGCTTCAAATCATTCCAACTCTTAGAGATTTAGAACACAAGTTTGAACTCTATGAACCTTTTGAATTTACCTAAGATATTTAAAATTTTTGACTGTGTTTTAATACCAAACAACAAAAATATCCTATGTAACAAGAAAACTCAAAAGTTGATATTCAATCTACAGTGTAACATTCTAACATAGAATTAAGATGCATGGTTTAACAAAACCCATTTATTTCTCCATTTCATTGCAGTAAGGCAATTGTGCATTTGATAAATTATCACTTAACATTATTGTTTTTTGTATTTTTTTCAAACATGACTAAATGAGAGGCATAAAGTCTTTATAAATTAATTTGTACTGAATGAGTAAGCTGTCTGATGAAACATTTCATCCTTATTCAGGAGGACATTCAGTATGATTGTAATCTATATCAATCTTGATGGTATCTACAGCTTTTATTCTTCTGGGAAAACAAAGACAAATCTTCTTTCCCAACATAGCACATATCACACTTTTCATACTGAATTCAATATAACTTTAAAATTTAGAGGCTGTTTTTTCTAATATCCAATTTCTCTCAAAATATATTGTTTCTTTCTCATTAACATTTTAAAATTTAAAGTTAATAAAGAGCACAGGAACCTCAATGGAGGAGTTAGAGAAAGGACTGAAGGAGCTTAAGGGGTTTGCAACACCATAGGAAGAACAAAAGTATCAATCAAATAGAAACCCTGACTCCAAGCTCCCAGGGACTAAATCACCAAAGAGTACACATGGAGAGACCCATGGCTCCAGCTGCATATGTAGCAGAGGATGGCATTGTCTGGCATCAATAGGACAAGAAACCCTTGGTCTTGTGAAGGCTCTTTTCCCCAGTGCAAGGGAATCCCAGGATGTTGAGGTGGGAGTGGGAGCATCCTCATAGAAGCTGGGGGAGGGTGAATGAGAAGTGGTAACCAGGAAATGGGATAGCATTTGAAATGTAAATATATAAAATATCCAATAAAAAGAATGGCATAATCTACCTCTGGAGCTCTTTTATACCATTTTATGTTTATTAAGGACATCTTTTAAAGTGAAATTAGATCTTTCGATAACTTCTTGTCCTGTAGCATTGTGTGGTATACCTGTGATGTACTTTATGTTGTAATATACAAAAATCCATTTCATTTCACTAGAAACTTATGCTGGGGCATCATCATTCCAAATTTGTACAGGCATCCACATATTTCCACAACTTCCAGTTAATATTTCTAATTACAGGGCCAACCTTAACAGAACTTAAAGCAGTTACTTATAGAAATCCTGAGTACATGTTGATGTGGTGCACAAACTTTAGTTTTCCAAACCTTGCAAAATGAAACTCATGCATTTGCCAAATTTAATTTCTTTGAGTATCTTTTAGGATACTTCCTGCAAGTAGTGGAGTTTGGTATACAAAGATCAATTAGGATATTTCCTTATACTTCTTGACTTGTTGCCAAGTGACAAATTTTGTCTTCAAACCGTTGCTGTTTCTTATGAGATAATCAGGCTTCTTGAACATTTTATATTAATAGTTGATTAATTTACTCATTATCATGTGCTAAAGGGCCTAGCAGACCTGTGTGGGATTTGATATGTGCTATATACATTGAATTATTTTTATTTCTGAATCTTGTTGTAGTTGAATAAGTAGCAAGGTTAATTTTGAATCATACAGAATAAGTTCAATGACTTCAATCAGAAACCTACTCTTTCTGCATATTCAGAGTCAGTAATTATATTAAGAGCTTCAGAAAAATCTAATAATACCACAAGAATGGGTTTTAAACTAAATCATAAGGGCTTTGATTAATTTTATTTATTTTCCTTGACTTATAACCAGCCTTTCCTGATTTATTTGCAGTATAGAATATAGGGGCTCTTAAAATTGCTGTATCTTTTATTATATGAGTCAGAATCCAATTAGTTCTTTTTATAATCTGAAGTCTCTTGCTTTGGTATTTTATTTGGTAATTTCTCCCCCAAAATTACTGCAAGATCTTTGCCACTGTTCAATCTCTGCCCATAACGTGGCGATTTTAGCATTAGTAAAAGGTACCATAATTTCTGCTTGGTCTATTCCTACTAATTGATGAAGTCTCATTTTTCCTTTCTGTATTAGCTCAGAAACATTTGCAGTATAGGTAATAAATTTTATATTCTGTCGACATAAGGATTCCTTTTAGAGAATGGGTAAAAGACAAGATAACTAAAAAAACAATTGAGTGTTAGAACCAAGAAATCCACATTGGATCCTGTAATTCTTTTCTATCAGAGCCAATACCCTCTCTGCCTCAGCTGATATTTTTCTTGAACTATTTATTTCATGATCACTTTGTAAGCTTTGAGATAAATTAAGTAGTTCTTGAGTAGTTAATCTAATTGTAGTTCATGGCTAGGTAATATTTCCCAGTCATTCCTGAAAATCATTAAGAGTTTTTACTTAATATCTTCTGTTTTGTACTTTCTGTTGTTGAATATTTTGTAAACCTATATTATATTTTAGATTATTAATGTACTCTCATCTTTGTTTTTTTTTCAGGAGCAATTTGTAATTCCTTTTGTGAAGTTCTGCGTTTGAATCAACAAGTGATATATCATCCATATAATGATGAATTTTAAATTAAGGAAACTGTTTACAAATTATTTCTAATGGACATTGTACAAAATATTGACACATTGGTTTATTTAACATTTCTTGTAGACTATGTTTCCAGTGATACCTTTTAAAAGTCAAGCATTATTATTAGTAGATATTGTGAAAGCAGTTTTCATCCTGTTTTTATAAAGATATTGTAAAAACAAAAAGCAGTCTTTTAAATCAATTACTATAATAAACTAGCCTTTATGTAATAGGGAAGACGAAGGAATACCAAACTGCAAAGAGCTCATTGGCTGAACTCTCTTATTTATGGCTCTTCAATCTGTTAATGATTTCCAGTTTCCTGAGTTTTTAAAGTGAAAAATATAGGAGAATTCCAAGGATTGGTTGATTCTTCAACATGTTGATCATTTAGCTGCTCCTATACCAGCTGTCTTAGTACCTTTAATTATTCTGATGTCAAAGGCCTTTGTTTCAACCACACAGATATGTCAGCCATTTCAAAGGTAGGGAACCTAGTACCTTACCTTTACAAACCAAGAGTTATAGTATCTTGCTTGTGTACAACCTGAATTATTATTGAATGCTCTTGATTACATCTTTTAAAGTTTTTTTTTATCAGAGCATTCTTTATTTCATGATTTGTTTATAAGTTTGGAGAAATGTTAATCTATGTTTTCCATTTTTGCTATAATTCATACCTACATAGATTCAAGGCTATATCAGAGACATACAGTTTAGTTTTTCTTGTTGTCCTTCTGCCCCTTTAAACTCAACCCATCCTGAATGTTATTTTACCTGAGATAATGTTTCAATTCCTAAAATCTGGATATTTACCTCCTAAAGAGGTCAATAGAGGTGGCAAGATTTTGGTGAAATTATTGTTGCAACTGCTTCTGTGTCTACTAAATCTTCAATTTCAATGTCATTTCTTTGTATCTTTAGCTGTGGTCTCTGATAATTTATTATGGTTTTCAAAAATACTTTCTTGTTGTCTTTTTTTTTCTACTGAAGCTATTCTCTCCCCAATTACAGCCAGAGTAGTATTATTTTTTAACAAACAAGCATTAGATCTTTTAAGTGATCTGTGGATAAGTTTCTTTCCATCATCAATCACCATCATCATCATCATCATCATCATTTAATTATTTTTTTACAGTCCAGTCATTATCTCCCTCCTAGTCTACCCTCCAACTGTTCCTTATCTCATTTTCCTTCCCCCTTCTCCAAGAGGATGTCCCCACCCCCTCTCCACCCCACCTGATCTCCCAACTCCCTGTGGCCTCAAATCTCATCTAAGAAACTCATCCAACCTAATCCTGGATGAGTTTTTTTGGTGTGACAGGATACTAGTCAGTTGAATTTGATATCAGGGCCTATGGGAAGCACCTAATTATTTCCCAACGGCAGAGTTAACATACCTGTCCCTGGTTTACCTGCATTCATTAGTTCATGCTGGCTGTCTTAGGGTTCCAGTGCTGTGAAGAAACACAATGGTCAAGGCCATTATTGAAAGGCAAACATTTAATTGGGCTGACATCCAGTTTTAGAGATTTAGTCCATTATCAGCATAGCAGAAAGTATGGCAACATGAAGACAGTATGGTGTTGGAGAAGTAGCTCAGAGTTCTACTTCTTGCTTTGAAAACAGCCAGGATAGAATGTTTTCTGGGCAGGAAGGAACCTATCCACACAGTGATACTTTTCCTTCAACAAGGCCACATCAACTCCAACTAGGTCACAACTCCTATTGAGCCTTCCATGGGCCCAGCATATTTAAACCTACACACTGGCCTTTGCCATATCTTCTGAGTATTCCAGAAGTCTGAGCATTCTTTTATTATCTCTAGAAAAAAAAACATTGTTTCTAGGAATGCCTTGGCTAGAATCCATTCGCAAATGACCTTGCTTACCAGAATTAAAACATCTGACATTTTGATTATTCTCAAAACTCTTAGAAATTGCTCCTCTTAGAATAGTATCATAAACATGAGATCCAATATTATCTGCATTTCTAATCCATTCACCTATTGGTGCTTATCTTGACGAAAAAGGCCAAATCACCCTTTTATATTTGTAATTTGCATTTTAAAAAGCCACAGCTTTGATTAATATTTGTCTGACTTATGAATCAGATACCATTCTATTTACAGCCTATGTCAATGTTTGCAAAAAAAACGGTGAATGCTACTTTTTGGACTTGTTTAATTCTAGTAAATGACTCAGACCTTTTCTGATTCTGTAACCTTGTCCCAAGAACTTTAAACTGCTAAACAACATAGCACCAAGGTATGATCATCAAATTCAAGCTGCTTTTGTAAATCAGCATGACACTCACCTAGCAACGGATCTTGTGAAATGTTAATACCACTAGTACCATTTCATTGTTCTATGACCCTAGCTTCCTCTTTCAATCAAGTTCACCATTGTAACTGAGAACTAGCTTCCAATATTGGTTATGCCAAATCTTTCCATGGTTGAAGTATTATTCTGTGGTAAGTTGCCTATGAATTTAATACCTTTTCACATATTCTTACTGTATGCCATATTAAATGATTGCTATCTTGACACTCCTCAAAACTAATATGTCTATAGGATTCCATTTAATTATTCATAACCTTGGGTATGCCTATCATCTGCTGGTAATTCTCGTACAATAACTAGATAAACTAAGCTTTGTTCTGTAAGAATCTTGGGCTGCCTCTCTTCCATTTCATACTGTGGTGAAATTGTAGGTACTTGTCTAACTCATCAGTCTATGTCTAAATACATCTCTTATTTTCATCTACTAGACTTTACAAAGCTTGTATAATATCAATCTACTTTTTATATTTGGCACAGAAATTCCTGTGACTATTAAACATAAAATATAAATTACTAGACTGATAATAAGTATAATCAGTATTATGTCAATCTTTTCATTTTCTACTTCTATTTTCAAGCCATCTAAAGTAGTATTTTAAAGGGTGTTAATGCCCTGTATTACGATATTTCACATCCCTAACATAGAAAAGCTTT
The DNA here is from genome assembly GCF_021556685.1 of Rattus norvegicus. Taxonomy (NCBI): domain Eukaryota; kingdom Metazoa; phylum Chordata; class Mammalia; order Rodentia; family Muridae; genus Rattus; species Rattus norvegicus. The sequence goes on along the minus strand of NC_141541.1, from coordinate 24,541,815 downwards.
TTCCTTTTATTTTTTGTTTAATATTTTGTTTATTTACATTTCAAAAGTTATCCCCTTTCCTGATTTCCCCTCTGGCAACTCCATATCTCACTCCCCTTTCCCCTGCTTATCTAGGGGTACTCCCTCAAACACCCATTAACTCTCTCCCAACGACCCACTTGTTCCTTTCTCCCCACAGTAGCAATCTACTACACTTGGGGTATCAAGACATCACCAAAGGTTTCTCCTCCCAGTGATGCGATATAAAGTCATCCTCTGCTACATATGCAGCTGGAACCTTGGGTCCCTTTATGGATACTCTTTGGTTTGTGGTTTAGTCCCTATGAGTTTTGGTGCATCTGGTGTGTTGATATTGTTGTTCTTCCTATGGGGTTGCAAACCCCTTAAACTCCTTTAGTACTTTCTCTAACTCCTCCATTGGGGACTCTCTTCTCAATCAATCATTACTGTGAACATCAGCCTCTGTATTTTTCAGGCTCTGGCAGATCCTCTCAGGTGACAGCTATTTCAGGCTCCTATTAGCAAGCACTTCTTTGCATCCCCAATACTGTCTGGGTTTGTGATTGTATGTGGTATGAATCCTCAGGTGGGGCAGTCCCTTGATGGCCTTTCCTTAAGGCTGTGCTCCATATTTTGTCTTCTTACTGTCTCCTGTGAGTATTTCTTTCCCCCTTCTAAGAAAAACTGAAACATCCACACCTTGGTCTTCCTTCTTTTTGAGCTTCATGTGGTCTGTAAATTGTATGTTGGGTTTCTGAGCTTTTGGGCTAATATTCACTTATCAGTGAGTGCATACCATGTGTGTCCTTTTGTGATTGGGTTACCTCACTCAGTTTGATATTTTCTAGTTCCATTTGCTTAAGAATTTCATGAAGTCATTGTTTTTAATAGCTGAGTAGTAGTCCATTGTGTAAATGTACCATGTTTTCTGCAACTAATCTTTTGTTAAAAGAAATCTGGGTTCTTTCTAATTTCTGTCCATTTTAAATAAGGCTGTTATGAACATAGTGGAACATGTATCCTTGTTATATGTTGGAGCATCTTTTGGGTATATGCCCAGGAATTGTTTAGCTGGGTCCTCAGGTAATACTATGTCCAATTTTCTGAGTAACCGCCAGACTGATTTCCACAGTGGTTGTGACAGCTTGCAATCTTACCAACAATGGAGGAGTATTCCTTTTTCTCTACATCTTTGTCAGCATCTGTTGTCATCTGAGTTTCTGACCTTAGCCATTCTGACTGGTGTGAAGTGGAATCTCAGGTTTTTTTTATTTTACTTTCCTGATGATTAAGGATGTTGAACATTACTTTAGGTGGTTCTTGATCATTCAATATTCATCAGTTGAAAATTCTTTGTTCAGTTCTGTACCCCATTTTTAATAGGGTTATTTGATACTCTTGAGACTAACTTCTTGCATTCTTTGTATATATTGGATAATATCCTACCACAAAACCTATAATCAACAAAACTGGAAAATCTGGGTGAAATGGACATTTTTTAGACAGATACCCTGTACCAAATTAAGTCAGGATTAGATAAACCATTTAAACTATTCCATAACCCCTAAAGAAATCAAACCAGTCATTAAAAGTCTCCCAACCAAAAATGCCCAGCAACAGAAGGGTTCAATGCAGAATTCTATCAGACCTTCAAAGAAGACCTAATAACACTATTCTTTAAACAATTTTTCAAAATAGAAAAAGAAAGAATACTAACCAAATCATTCTATGAAGTGACAATTACACTAATACCTAAGCCATACAATGACCCAACAAAGATAGAGATCTTCAGACCAATTTCCATTCTGAATTCTCATGCAAAAATGCTCAGTAAAATTTTCAAAAACTGAATAAAAGAATACATCAAAACGAACATCCATCATGATCAGGCAGGCTTCATTGGAGGGATGCAGGGATGGTTCAATATACAGAAATCCATCAATGCAATCCACTACATAAACACACTCAAAGAAAAAAAAACCCACATAATTATCTCATTAGATGCTGAGAAAGCATTTGAAAAAAATCAACACCCCTTCATTATGTAAGTCTTGGAAAGAGCAGGAATTCAAAGCCCATACCTAAACATAGTAAAAGCAATATACAGCAAACCAGTAGCCAACATTAACTAAATGGAGAGAAAGTTGAAGCAATCCCATGAAAATCAGGGACTAGACAAGGCTTCCTACTGTCCCAAATTATTCATTACAATACTTGAAGTCCTACACAGAGCAATCAGACAGCAAAAGGAGGTCAAAGGGATATAAATTGGCAAGGAAGAAATAAATTACTATGTGCAGATATGATAGTATACTTAAGTGACCCGAAAAATTCCACCAGAGAACTACTAAGCCTGAAAAAAAAACTTTAGCAAAGTGGCTAAGTATAAAATTAATCCAAACAAATCAGTAGTCTTCCTCTACTTAGAGGATAAACAGGCTGAGAAAGAAGTTAGGGAAATGACACCCTTCACAATAGTTACAAAATCATCTAAAATAATTTGGTTTGTCTCTAACCAAGCAAGTGAAAAAACTGTAAGATAAGAATTTCAAGTCTTGACTTCCTGTTTCTAGCTGGGGCCTGAACCTCGATGATCTTGGCCCACAGCTCCCTGCTCCCAAACCCCGTGGGAGAGAGAGCTCACTGCCCATGCAGGTGGGCACTCCTAAGATTGCAGGGCAGGAGAGACCACAAGTACTGCCCACCCCTGCCCACATTCCTGGTCCAAGAGGAAACTGTGTAGGGCCTCTGGGAACAGGATGATAGGGACACTCAATGCTGCAATCCAGTCACCACCCTGATCTGAAGGGACCCGGTCAAACAGCTCCCTGCACTCAAATCCTGTGGGAGGGAGAGGGGCAGACATGCCTGGGAAGTCAGAGGAGACTACTCTCTGCCCACATTTCTGACTCTAGAGGAAAACACCTAGCGCCAATTGGGACCCCTGTGTGCAAGGTCCTGAGTGAAGGCAGGGCAGGCCCTTCTGGTTGCTGCCCTCATGCAGAGCTGACACCCAGCTCTGAGAAGCGACTCCAGGCTTGAGACCAGAGCTAAGACCAAATTTTCTGCTCCAAGTGACCTGCCTGGTGGACTCAGGACACATGCCCACAGGAAAACCTAAAGATCAGTACATGGGAACAACTACATGCCTGAAAACAGAACATCCTGTTCCCATAACTGGCTGAAAGAGAACAGGAAAACAGGTCTACAGCACTCCTGACGCACAGGCCTATAGGACTGTCTAACCACTGTCAGAAATAGCAGAACAAGGTAATGCCAGAGACAGCCTGATGGCAAGAGGCAAGCAAAGGAACCTAAGCAACAGAAACCAAGACTACATGGCATCATCGGAGTCCAATTCTCCTACCAAAGCAAACATGGAATATCCAAACACACGAGAAAAACAAGATATAGTTTCAAAATCACATCCCATCATGATGATGGAGGACTTCAAGAAAGATATAAAGAACTCCATTAGAGAAATGCAGGAAAACACAAATAAACAAACAGAAGCCTAAATAAATGAAATGCAAAAATCCCTGAAAGAATTCCAGGAAAACACAATCAAACAGGTGAAGGAATTAAAAATGGAAATAAAAGCAATAAAGAATGCACAAAGGGAGAAAACCCTGGATATAGAAAACCAAAGGAAGAGACAAGGAGCCGTAGATACAAGCCTCACCAACAGAATGCAAGAGATAGAAGAGAGAAACTCAGGAGCAGAAGATTCCATAGAAATCATCGACACAACTGTCAAACATAATGTAAAACAGAAAAAGCTACTGGCTCAAAACATACAGGAAATTCATGACAAAATGAAAAGATGAAACCTAAGGATAATAGGTATAGAAGAGAGTGAACAGTCCCAACTCAAAGGACCAGTAAATATCTTCAACAAAATCATAGAAGAAAACTTCCCTAACCTAAAGAAAGAGATGCCCATAAACATACAAGAAGCCTACAGAACTCGAAATAGATTGGACCAGAAAAGAAACTACAGACTCAGTGCAATTCCCATCAAAATTCTCACCCAATTCTTCATAGAGTTAGAGAGAACAATTTGCAAATTCATCTGGAATAACAAAATTCCAGGATAGCTAAAACTATCCTCAACAATAACAAGACTTATGGGGGAATCACTATCCCTGAACTCAAGCATTATTACAGAGCAGTAGTGATAAAAACTGCATGGTTTTGGTACAGAGACAGACAGATAGACCAGTGGAATAGAACTGAAGACCCAGAAATGAACCCACACACCTATGCAGAGAAGGGGGGTGGTAGGTGGGGAGGATACTCTAGAATGTACCAGAGACCTGTGATGTGAGAGAATCTCATGAATCAATAGGAGTAACCCTGGATGAAATGACCAATACTGTGGAGAGGGAACTAGAAGAGTCTACCTCCAGTAGCTATACAGGACTTCAAGTGATGGAGTTACCAACCGACAGTCAAAATTTCTGACCAAGAATTGTGCCAGTCTAAAAGAACTGCAGGAAAAAATGGAGAAGAAACTGAGGGAAAGGAGGTCCCAGACCAACTTGGGATCCATCTCATAGTGAGGTACAAAGGTCTAACACTATTACTGATTTTATGGTGTGCTTATAGACAGGACTCTAGCATGGCTGTCCCCTGAGAGGGCCAAGCAGCAGCTGAAAGAGACTGACACAAATACTTATACTCAACCATTGTATTGAAGTCTGGGACCACCATGGTAAATTATGGGAAGGATGGAAGAAGATGACGAGGAGGGTGAGTGCATAGGAAGACCAGCAGTCTCAACTAATCAAGAATCCTGGGAGCTCCCAGAAACTGAGCCACTAACTATGCAGCATATATGAGTTGGCCTGAGGCCCCTGAGAGATATATAGGACAAAACTGCCTCGTCTGATCTCAGTGAGACAAGACACAACTAATCCTCAACAGACTTAAGGCCCCAGGGAAGGGTAGGTCTGATGATGGAGGACTATCCTTTTGTAGAGTTGTTGGAGGAGGCATGGGATGAGGAACTGTAGGAGTAGGGACCAGGAGTAGAGCAATAGCTAAATTGTAAATAAAAAATTAATTAATTAATTAATTAATTAAGACATAAGAACAATTGCAAATTTTAAACAATATGCATAGGGAATTAAAATATTTTTTGTAGAAAGTACACAAATGACAAGCTATATATACTTTTAGAATAGTGTAAATTAGGCATATATTTTATGATACAAAATGACCCAGGAGAGGTTTGTTTATAAACTTTGCCTTTCAGGTTTTAGTATGAATTTAGGTCTAAAGTCTTTGCTCCACAATGGGCAAGAGGCAACTCGGATGAAAAGTTTTCCAAGGGCACCCTTTACATCCTTGTTTCTCAGGCTATAGATAAAGGGGTTCAGCATGGGGCTGATTACAGTGTACATCAATGAAGCAATCATTTTCTTGTGTGTAGAATGGAGCACAGAAGAGCAGAAGTAAACTATAGTTGCTGACCCATAGAATAAAGAGACCACACAGAGGTGAGATCCACAGGTGGAAAAGGCCTTGTACTTACTCACAGAGGAAGACATCTTTAATAAGGATGAAGCAATCTGTGAGTAAGACATAAGTATTCCTGTCATAGGGATCAGTCCTAGTAGGGAAGTCACCACATACATGAAGACATTATTGATATGAGTGTCAGAATTGGCTACCTTAAGAACTTGAGCCAGTTCACAGAAGAAATGTGGAATTTCTGTGCCTCTGGAGAAGTTCAATTCATTCATCAATAGAACATGAATCAGGGAGACACAGAACATGATTAACCAAAACATCAGAATCAGAAGGGCACACAGCTGAAGGTTCATGATTACAGTGTAGTTGAGGGGGTGGCAGATGGCTACATAGCGATCACAGGCCATTAAAGTGAGTAAAAAATTATCCATTCCACCAAAAGTATTAAAAAATATACCTGTGAAAGGCATTCTATGTAGGAGATGTCTTTTGTCTGTGAATGTATGTTCACTAGCATTTTTGGTATTGTGGTTGAGATGAAACAGATGTCAACAAAGGACAGATTGGAGAGGAAGAAATACATGAGGTTGTGGAGATGTGAATTAGAGCTGACAGCCAGGATGATGAGCAAGTTCCCAAGCACTGTGACCAGATACATGGACAGGAACAGTCCAGAGAATGGGTTGCAGTTCAGGATCATCTGAGAGACCCAGGATGTGAAATTCTGTTCTCATTGTGTGGTTCTCTGTTTCCATATGACTTTTGTATCTGTTAAAGAAAATTTAAGTTTAGTTTCCAAATAATAGCACCGGACATATCACAAAATGACCCTTGGAGGCATATATTTTATTCTGATAATGACTATCATTTACTTAATCAAGCAAATTTTCTTGACCATTCTTAAATATGTGTAGTTTATTTTTATTGTTAGGATAGGTAAATATCTCTCTCCTTTGTCATCTGTAACTGCTATTAATTGATTTTTCTATATTAACCTATGTAGACAATTATTCTTTAGTAACACTCTAAAATATTTAAAGTTAATTAATACCTTTTTCTCTATAACTATTGTTTCAATAGCTCAATAATACTCTGAGTGAGGTTTTCCCACTCTAATCTTCATGGACTTTTTTCTGAGTCCTTAATTATTTTTTAACTACAAGGTGATTGCTATTATATTTGATGTTTAAAAATACATTATGAAGAACATATTCAATGGGTGTTGGTTTTCATTATTATTAATATTATTTTGGGTACACAAATTTCCACAAGTAAATATTGAACTGTGGTTTAGGAATTAAACTTTTTTGTCAGGTTTAACATAATTCTGATTCATTTAC